>NC_135612.1:48239583-48564166 GCF_053574225.1 Canis aureus | reverse complement strand
ACAGATCCCTCAATATACCAACTCAGGAAGTCAGGTCTGTTCCTGAACATCTACTTCTTTTTGTCCATCTGTGTTATAGGATTTTTGTTTGTATCCCCCCATAGTTCCTATGTTAAAGCCCTACTTCCCAATGTAATGGTATTTGAAGGTACGAATTTTCAGAGGTAATTATGGTTAGATGATGCCATGAGAATGGGACTCTCATAATGGGATTATTACCCTTATAAGAAGAGGCACCAGAGTGCTCTTGCTCTCTCTAGCTCTCTCTCACTATCTATCATCTATCTATCTATCTATCTATCTATCTATCTATCATCTATCTGTTTATATATCTAAGAGATCTCTCTCTGTGTCCCATGTAGGGACACAGCAAGAAGGTGGCCATATGCAAGCTAGGAAGAGGACCCTCACCAGAAACAGAATCTATCAGCACCTTGATCTTGGATTTGCCAGGCTCCAGAACTGTGAGAAATAAATATTTTCTTTGTTTAAGCCAAATAGTCTATGGTATTTTGTTATAGTAGCCTGAAGAGACTGCAAAAAAACTGGAAAACTTTTCTTTCTCAAATAGGTCCCTGCTGATTATTCACAGAGAGGGGGAGAAAATTATCCCTTTCTGGGCAACTCTTAATACTGCAACTGTGTACGGTAAACTTTGTCCTATAAAACAACTAGTGTTACCTTTCTCTGGCTGGGACAATCATCCTTATATGTATATTTCCTCTCCTATGTTGTGACCTTCTTGAGGACAAGAATTTTTTCATTGGATTCATTTTTGTGTTCTCAACAGTGACACATGCACAGCACAAAGTAGGAACTCAGTTAATGCCTGTCAACTGCAATTAAATTTACAATAGCCACCATTCAAAGAGGAGAAGGAGGACTAACTATTCACTGAGGGCCCACTAAATAGCAGCCACTGGGTTAGGCTTGTTACCATATCATTACCTCTTATATCTCATTTAATCTTCATAATAACTGTGTAAGGTATGTATGATCATCCCCATGCAGATGATAAGAACGTTCAGGGAGGTACAATGACTTTCCCACAGTCACAGAGTCATTAAGCAGTATAGTTAGGATTCACTCTTGTGCCTGGCTCCAAAGCCAGAACTCTGGTCTTCTCCACCTACCTTCCATTCAGAGGGGATACATATCCCTGCACATGCTGGGTGAGCCAAGTTTTTCCAGACATTCTCCACATGAAGATTAGAGCTCCCACCTAGCCACCCTGATTTCCATTCTGCATATGGCCTGGGATGTCAACTTCTGCAGGTGCCACCACAACAGGCCACCTCTGCATTAGGCTTCTTGGCAGAAGCCAGGGGAGTAGAAGCTCAACAGGTTCCTTGTGGGGTTCTCGTGATGAGAAGCAACAGAACACAAGACAGGAGGCCACAGGCTGACCATCCACAAGCAGGGTGAATTCACCAGGGTTGGAAATATCCTCACCCACCAAGGGTACTGGTGGGAACTTTCTTAAGGTGCTTATCGCCTCTCAGTTGCAAACCCAATTGAACATGCAATCTAGGTCTTTTCTATCATGCTTCCCAAATCCTACTAGCCTCTGCCCACTGTTCAATTCTAAAGCCACTTCCATATTTGTAGATATTAGTTGTACCAATATAAGATTTTAGGATCTACCAATATCCCATTTCCTGATAGAAAAAATCTCTATTAGTTTTCTAATGAATCACCACTAACTCGGTGGCTTAAAACAACAGCAATGTATTCTGTCATAGTTCTGAAGAGCAGAAGTCTGAAATCAAGATGTTGGTAGACCCATGCTCTCTTTCTGAAAGCTCCAAAGGAGGATCATTTATTACCTCTTCCAACTCTGGTAGCTCCAGATGTGGCTTGGTTTGTGGCAGCATTAATTCCAATCTCTGGCAAATATATTATCTATATAATAATATTTATATACGGCTTTTCTCCCCTGTGTCTATGTCTCAAATCTCCCTTTTTTTCCCCTCTTATAAGGACATCAGTCATTGGATTTAGGGAACACCCTAAATCCAGGATGATCCCACCCTAAGATCTTTAATTGTATCTGTAAAGATTGTATTTCCGAGTAAGATCACATTTATAGATACTAGGAGTTACGGCTTGTACATATCTTAGGGGATATACTTCAATCCATTACATGTCCTTTGTTCTTTTTGATTCTGAATTTGATTTAACTTTTGTTCATAAACCAAAAGATACAAAGTTCAGAACAAAATAATTTTCTTCCCACATCTTAAAAAATTCTTTGGTCTTATTAATGGCTTGCATTGCTTTGGTGGAATCAAATCACTGCAGTTAACTATCAATGTATGAAATGAAAATTCTTTGCCCACTACAAGAAGAAGAAAAAGCATTGAAGTAGACTCAGATGTCTGTCTGCCAAAGAATCTGGCACATTTTAACATGAACATGAAGCCATTCATTTGGATGAAGATTCTTATTTCTCTTTATCATCTCTTAATAATGGTTAGTAGTAAGTACATCTGAGTCAGAAAGATTCAAGTTTGCGTCTTGACTTTACCTCTCTTAGCTGTATGTCTTTCTGCAAGTTGCTTAACATCACCAAGTATGTTTTCTAATTCATAAGATGGAGATTAAAATGATTTAAAAAAAAAAAAAAACCATGCTGCCAACCTCCCAGAGTCATTCTGAAGGCAAAATGGGGTGGGGAGCAGTATGCAAATATCTGTGGGTGTTTTGAGAGGTTCTTAGAGTCTTGATTACCAAATTGAGTTTCTCAAGGTATGATAACCATGCATACAGTAGGTTGAGTGCGGGAATTACTTAAATTCCAGTGGTTGCCCTTCAGAGCCTGGTTAAATAAGCTGTCATGTTAGGCATTGATGATAGGAAAAGAATTTGAAAGAATCAGCTAGCTGCCTGCCATCTTGTCTTTCCTAATCCCATTTAAAGGCACTGCAAGTGTCAAAGCAAATGCTTAATTCTAGCAATACATACAAAATGTGCTCAAAAATGCTTGATAACTCACAGTAAACTTATATAGACCTCCTATAAGATTATTCTTTTCTACCATATAAATTATATGTTTATTCTCTACAGAGCCTCCTTCTTTTCTTTTTATTATTATAGTTTTATTCACTCAACAAGCATTTGCTGTTCACCCACAGTGGGCTGAGCCTCGGCTAGCACTGATGCTATAGGTCATAGAAGGCAGGAACTGTACACTTGTGAGTACCATGATCTAGTAAAGGAAAAAGAATTAAATAACCAAGTATACCATGAGATATGCCATGGCAGAAGTAGGTAAAGTTTCTGTGGGTGGGAGTGTGGGAGAAGAATAGTCCAGGCAGAGAGAACAGCAGGGGCTGTTTACAGGTGTAGGAAAGGGAAGGTTTGATGTGAAAGTAGATAATATGCTGGAGCTGCTGGGGTATAGAGCATGAGACAAGTCCTAGAAAAGTAACTGGAGTCCAACCTGGAGAGCTTTTTGTGTCAAAGGTAAGGGTTTAGATTTTACTCCTCAGCCAAAGGGAGCCCAGAGGATCATGAGCAGGACTATGATCACATTGGGCATAGTGATCATACACTTTTAGGAAATGCCTCCCATAGGAAATATGTTGTTGTGAGTATCTTAACTGGAAAAGTCTGTTTTTCCTTGTGGATTTAAAGAATGGTATCTCAGCAAATGGCTTGGCACCTGTATGATCCCCCACAACAATGCCCCAACATATGTCAAAGTAAAAATATCTGCCTGGCTTAGTGCCTCTTAAAAACTCCTCTTAGAAAGAGTACTTTGGAGAGCGAATGTATCAAGGGAACTGAAGGGCATCCACCAAAAGCAATAAGAAGGTGCCATGAGAAGTGGCAAGAAAGATGTGAAAGAGTGATGGAAAACAAGAGGAAATATTCCAAAAATGGTTGGGCTCTCCATTGGTGCCCCATGAACAAGGAGGTTGAATGAAAATCAATAACTCATTCCCTGATGGAACAGGGCATAACTCACAAAAATATCAGAAAGTCAAGATAAGAAACAACCATATTCTAGAACCATACTGGAACTTCTGCTAGAAAACACACTTACAAATGGCTTTAGCAACAAATAACAATTTATAATGAAATAGTTTATGTCTTCATTTGTCTGTAACATAGGCTGGAGTAGTACTGATGGATACCAAGTGTAGAAATGATAAAAGAATAGATTGGTAGATATAACAAACTAAAATGCAATATTTCCATACATCAAAAATGTACAGGTACAAAATTAAAAGGCAAATCCAGAGGAGAATTTCTATGCAGAAAATTGTCTTTAATCATTTTACTTATTCTCATGAGAAATTGGGGACAACCTGCTAATCCAGCAATCAACTTCTAAAAAGGAATTATGAGGACCAGTAAATGTGGAAAGCACTCACAAATGCATCTAGCTAAGTAATAAAAACAGACCATGGCATTTTGAACATATATTATGATTTTATCTATGTAGTAATAAAAATGCTTTGCATAAAAAAAATCCAGATAAAAAATTTAAATGTTAGTTACTCTTTATTCCCTTGGGTAAATGTTATCAACCAAAGCCAACAGGAATGTTTCCAGACATAAAGTTTCAACGTTAACTGTCAAATCCACCTATCGTGACTTCCTTCATCTTGCTTTTGGAGTCTGATCCCTCCACTTGGTTTGGGAGGAGCCATCGATGGAAATAGGGATGTCCTTAGACATTGTGACATGAATCTTTCTTTTCCCCCTTTGGGGGCCAATAATAGATATAGTTACTTGAGCTCCCAAATAAGAATTCTAGAATGACACAGACTCTGGAAGTGCTATTTTTCCTCACTGGCACCTGCCGTGTCCCTCACCTTCTGTTCTGTGAAGGCAAAGGTGGGTAACTGTGTATATAGAGAAGGCACATCACAAGCATTCAAGCAAACAGATTCTCCTGCAGTTTCCTGGAGGTGAAACCAAAAGTCCTTCAGCAACTTGCCCCTGTAAATATCTAGCACAAAACAGGTACTCCATAAATGCTAGTCAAAATGTATCAGAACCATAAACAAAGTATATGTTTAACCAGCTTATTCGCATAAAACAAACAAATGCCATATGAAAGCCAGAGTTTATTCCAAGGGTCAAGAAAGATAACACCCTATTATGCTCTTCTGGATCCATCTCGGACGAAAAATTGTCACTTTTGCAAATGAAGTGAACTCTTCCTTAACTCTTACACCATATACTCCACTTGGTGTGAGAATCTAAAAGGAGTGTTTCTCTTTCTGAGTCAGAAGCAACATCACACCCATGAGGTGGACGATGATGGAAGGTGAGCATAGATGAATGTGCAAAATGGCACCAGCCCTTGGGGACTCCCAAAACACATGGCAGACATGTCCTAACAGTCTATGTGTCCATGTGGAGCAGGGATGAACTACTTAGCACCAAAAAGAAAGACTAACAATTAGAAGAATCAAAGTTCCCAATGGAATTAGGTAGAAATACAAATGGACACAATACTCTAGGACTTTCTGCATGCTTGTCTCCTTCTGGAAAGATCCCTCTGGGCACATCAGTGCTATTTACAACTAGGTTGCCTCCACTTGGCTGGCATTGCCATGAGCAGGGTGTGTATATGGGGAATTTTGGAAGAACTACAGAACAACCCTGCTCTCAGGAAGCTGCCAGTCTACCATGGCAGGTTGGGCCTTCTGAGTGTGCAGAGACCTAGGTCTAAACCCCAGCCCAGTCCCTGGCCAACCCTATGATGTAAGGAAAGTACTAACTTCCATACTAACCCTTTGGCTTTATGTATAAAGTGGAAGTGGTGCATTTGGGGATGAGCTCTTCCAGCTGCTACCGGCATGAATTAGCAGAGTGGTTTGACAACCTGAAAACTTCCTCCAGGATGCCTAAGAACCTGGAGGACAGCCACTGAGCATGCAGAGTCTCCACTGTGGCACTCAAGGAAAGGAAAGCCCTGGGCACTGAGAGTTCTGAGAAGCACAGGATGACTATAGCTCCATGTTGACCCAACCCAGAAGGTCATGGTTCGTGATTTATTTATCCTTCCCAGCGTAGCTTTCTATTTGCTTACACAGTGGGTATGAATCCAGTTCATAAAACTCTGGTTTGCAAGAAACATGACTTTATTTTGCTACAACTCAACTTACATTTTATTTGAAGCCCTATTCTGTTTGAAGGCAGAAAATGTGATCTTAGTCAATTCTGGGTAAACTTGGCATTTCAGGTTTAAACTCAAGCAATCAAGTTTTCTCATCCTCTTTCGTTTCCCAGGAGTAACATCATAGAGCAGGGGCCTCCTGCAGCATCACAGCATTGGCCCTGGGTAAAAGGAAAGAGTTCATGTTTCCCAGTCCTCATTTCTAGGTAGGGAGACACTCATAGGGTAATACTCCAGGATCTTTTCCTTTCTTCTCCCTGAAGTATATAAGAAAGGGAGCTAGTCCTGCCCCTCTCTATGATTCCCTCTGTTAGGGATCTGTCTACAGAGAGCAATCATTTCACTCTGCCCTGCAGGGAAGGGCTGCGGTGGCCTGTGCCTTCTGTGAATGAATCCATCCACGAACACTAGCATGCAGTACTAATAAGCCATTGTTTCTACTCCAAGCAGCAACAGTCTCCTACCTTACCTTTCTCACTTATAAAGATGACACTTGGATTCATAATTGCCCAACTTATGTACCTGTCAACTATTTCTGAACTTAGGTGATAAACATAGATGTTATATATGAATACCCTCAAATCCTTATGGGTGGTGTCTGCCCATGTAGGAATCTGCTGATGTGTCTGTATTCCTCTCTGCTCCCTGGTCATAGGGGGTCCCAGCCAATGTCAGCTGATGAAAGTCTCATCATGACCACGAGCCTGCTCTCTTGGCTATCTCCCTTCTCAAGGACACAGGAAAATTCATATTCCTCCTTCCACCCCACTGAGAACTTTTGGGCTCTTCCTCACCTTGACAGCCCCCTTCTCTTTACTGCTCCCACTACATGGTGGTACAAGAATGTTGCTTCCCAGGCTTCTCTCTACTCTTGGATCCCTAAACTCCTCTGGGAATTGTGTGTTTTCAGATTATCACCTGTAATAGTTTCCTGTGGCTGCTATAACAAATTTCCATAAACTGGATGGCTTACAACAAAAATATACTTCGTTTTGGAGGCTAGACGTCTGAAACCAAGGTGTTAGCGGGACATACTGTGTGATGGTGCTATATAAGGGTCCTTCCTTGCCTTTCCTAGCTTCTGGTATTTGCCAGCAATTGTTAGTGTTCTTTGGCTTGTAGATACATCACTCTAATCTCTGCCTTTACCTGTATGTGAACTTCTCTTCTGTATCTGTCTCTGTGTCCAAATCTCCTCTTCTTATAGGAACACCAGTCACTGAATCCACTGTGATCTCATCTGAACTTGATTTTATCTGTAAAGGCCTTATTTGTAAGGTCACATTCACAGGTACTGGGGGTTAGGAACTTCAGCATATCTTTCTGAGAGATACAATTTGATTCACAATCACAGCCCCTTCCCAGATGGCATCCTCTGTGACTTTATCTCTCACTTGATCTCCAACTTTTCCTTCTCCTGCAACCCAAAGATATTTTATACTCATTTTCAGGTGGGGGAAAATACTACTTTTGGTAGCTGTTCTACTGAATCTTCTTCTCTCAGCCACGGATAGCAGCTTTTTGTTTGTTTGTCTGTTTACTTTAAAAGCCAGGAATTTAATGCCCTTTGTCTTACAGCTTCTGAAGTGCCCTTTCCTTGGGGCAACAGATGTCTTCTGTCCAGAGGCAGGAATGGAGAGAAGATTCCCCCAGAAATGGATGTGGATGGAACCACATATTTCTCAATGTTATTCTGACACACATATGTTGACTTCAGAATGTTTTATGAGACTCTCTTGATTTTCACAGTTTTCTCAGCTTTCTACCACCATTAAGATATTGTGGCTCTGAAAATCCCTACTAAGAGTGAAGATAAAGATGAGAGGCATGCAACCTTTACAGAACTGGCCCTCCTCATAAAGGCTTTGCAGACTGTTGGTGAGAAAGGTGTGATTAGCATACCTCTATCCAAAGACCTGGGTGCCCACTGGGTGCTGAAAAGGAGAAAAGAGCCAATATAATAAAAAATATTGTTCCCAATAGAGCCCCAAATCCCATTTTAGAGGCTTATTTTGAGAGGTTTGATCCCCTTGACTCTCTTCAAATACAGACACCAATGAGAGCCTTGCAAACCCAGTGATAGTTACATCCAGATTTTCCACTATTTACAAATGCAAATCTCCTTTTGACAAATCTAAAAATCTCATGGAATTATTTAGAGTTATTTGGAATTTCAAAGTAAATAGAATATCATGACAGGGCAAAGTAATAACTTTTTTGACTGCAATCTATAGGACTCTGCCCCATGCCCTGGGAATTCTAATCCCTCCCACTAGGGGGCGCAGTGCTCCTCTTCCTGCTCCACGAAAATCCCTACTCCCAGAGCTTTAAAATCCTGATCTTCCCTTCAATTTAGAGAAGATGGTCTTGAGACAATGGGTCCTGGCTGATAAATTTGGTGGATTGGTGTTGGGGTATGGAGGCCTGAATCTGATTGGGAGGATTTCCTATAGGATAGAGAGACCTCCCAACGCAGCACAGCCGAGATACAGGGCAGCATAAAAATACTCCAGGTATGGATAAGGCTTGGGGAAGTAGGATCAGAGAGACCACAGAGAAAAGTGCAGTAAACACTGGGCAGGTAGTCAGAAGGCCCTAGTCCTAGCCCAAGGTCAGCTGCTTATGAGTCACGTGATGGTGCTCAGCTTCCCCTGAGAAAACAGGACCCCAGTGAGGTCACAGTGCAAGGTTGACCATTCAGAACTAACCTGGGGATCAGGAGAAAAAGTTCTATATTAAGTTGCTCGATTCTGTATTAAGCAATTAATTTCCTGCTAGCCCTCTCCCTGATTCAGATGAGCGTTTTATTAATAATATGGTCCCTGGTGGGAAGTGGAAATCAGGCTAAATCCAGTGTAGACACAGTCTGGTTTTTATGTCATTTTTTCTACAGGTAACCCACTGATTACCAATTTCATCCCAAAGCCATTGCCACCATCAAACTCTGGTGGCTTTAGGTGTCTCTATTCAAGAAACTGTGAAGCCCTCAGAGTTAGTCATATTCTGAGGATAAGGACATTTTGGAGTGCAGTGGCAATGTCTTTGCCCTTGAATGCCAGCCTGAATGCCCTTTAGCTTCAGAGTTTAGTGCTGATTCTGGGAGATACTCCAGGCTCTCTGTCAGATGACAGCAGGTTGCTGCTTCCATGTACCACCCTTCTTTCAGCAAAGTAGAGCAAGTAGATTCATTCAAAGGGAGAGAAAGGTATGCTCGCTTGGGATGCTGATTATGAATTCAGTTCTGGGGTGAAAGAAAGAGTTAAGCTTGCTGTTAATCTTTAGAAACAGGAAAAAAATAGATGGGAAATAAGGTTGAGGTCTCCAGTTAGTGGTTTTTTAAAAATCTGTCAGATTTAATTAAATCATCACAAGTGCCTTTTAAAGGGCTCTGTGTGGTTGTCCTGCATAGATGGAGGAACCTGATCCAAAAGGCAGTCAGGGCTTTGGTGGCATGCCAACTTCTGTCCTTTCCCAGGCAAAAAGCACAAGTCAGCCCGGTAGCACTCCTCATTATGTGGACCCAGAAGGCCATCAAGTGCAGACTGGCATCAGGTCCTGAGGCCCTGCACAATGCAAGACCTGTGCCAGAAAGTCCAATACCCACATCTTCTGCCCTGAACTGACCCAGACTTCCTCTGTAGCGCTCTCTGCTGTAGCTACTGAGTTCCTAAGCTGCACCATTCGTTCCTCTTCATTCCCCACAGCATCAGAGACACAAGAAGCAGGGCTTAACGTAACGTTCTCTTGTTCAAAGGGCATTAAATGAGAAGCTTCTTTTGATAAAAATATTACAATACATCTTATTGCATATGACATGATATAGGTTAAAATGATAATAGAAGACACTTATTTATAAGACAGACTTTGTTCTAAACACTTTACCTATTGCCAAACTATAAGACAAATCAAAAACTAAGTGCAAAGCAATGTGTGTGTTACTCAATCTTGCTATTCTCCAGAAACCCCTCATCCTCCCTGTTCTGTGCACATAGTTGGCTGGACATCCTGGCTCCACTGTAGTTGGGAGATGCTGTGTGACTCAGTCTGGCCAATGAGTTTTGAACAAAAGTGATGCATGTCATTTGCAGGCTAGAGCATTTAACTGCCAATGCAAAACCTTCCAGTTCTCTTTCCCCCTGGCACAGTGACTGGCAACTTTGGGGATTAGAGCCTCCTACCAACCCATAATGGATATGTGGCATGAGTAGGAAGTAAACTGTGTTTGTTTTTAATTTTGAGCCACTATTATGTGGGTTGTGGCTAGTGTGTCCTCTTCTATTCCATCTGATTAAACATATATTCATAGGTTATTTCTGAAAAGATAAACAAAAATATGGCAACAGAAAGAGAAGTAGAATCAGGAGTGGGTAGGGTTTTATGCTTTTGTTTGTTGTACTGTTATTTTGTTTAGCAAGCCCATGTATGAATGCCCCTCTCCCTCCTCCACCCTAGAATGGAAACTAATGAATGAATAAAAACACAGTGAGTAGGCACTATCCTGGGCATCACGCTAGCTAATTGGGAGACAAAGTTTGAAGCCATGCTATTTTCCTGGCCAAGCTCTGCTACGCTGACCTTCTTAAATATTCTCTGGTCATCTATATCTTGCTTAAACGGGCCCTCCTTATACCGTACAGTGCTCCTCTTCTACTCAGAGCCCGGGAGGCAGAGAGAGAGAGAGTAGAGCCAGAATCTTCCTGGCATGACAGAGAGGCCCAATTGAGCCTCGCCATTACCCTCACTGGCAGCTGGTGCGGAGAGGGCTTGGGAAAGATTGAGATGAGGCTGCAAGCCTCTCAGCTCACTGTATGGACAAGCAGCACTGCAGCTGAGCCACTGACGGGGGACTTTCCATCACTGGATGTAAGCCCAAAGCAGACCGTGTCCTCAAAAAGCTTCCATTATGAGTGAGCAAATATATAATCCTCCTTGCTGGAGGCTGACGTTTAGAGTTCATTATTGAGCTACAGAAACCCAACCATGGTGACTTAACCAAATAGAAGGTTATTTCCCCCATAAGCAGGAGCCCAGAGGAGGCTGTCCAGCAGTGATACAGCAGTCCACAGTGTCATTGCTGTCTCAGGATCCATCATCTGGAAAGTGTAGCTTTTATTCCTCATGCTTCTCACTTCACACCTCCCATCAGCATCCCTGGCCAGAAGAAGGAAGGAGTTAATAACAATGTCAGAAAAGCACAGACTTTCTCTGAAATCCAATTTATATTGGCTGGAACCAGCCAACCATAATAGTTAAGAGCACTGACTCTAAAAACTAATTGGGTTCAAATCGAGGATCCACCATTTAATAGCCATGTTCTTGGGCTATTGACTTAACCTCTCTGTATCTCAGTTTTCTCATGAGTCAAAAAGGAATAATAGTACGTAAATGACAGTACCTACCTCGTTGAAATATTATGGGAACCTAAATTGCAAAATGCTTATAATCATGTCTGATCCATCATAAGTACAACAAAAGTGTTTGCTAAATGAACACTTGACCACCGTCCTGCAGGGAGTCTGGGAAGGCAAGTACTTTAGCTGGGTATATTACTATTGTGAACAAAAGCAGGTCCTTGTTAACAAGTAGGAAAGGAAGAATGGGAACTGGGGAGACGCTCAGTCATGTCTGCCACAGTCAATAAGATGGGCAGGGGCAGCATTTGAGTCTGACAGGTGAGGTGGCCAAGAGAGGGAAGTGTCAGAAGGCTCTCTGAAACAAAATCCTTCATCAGGGTTGGGGGAGGGGGAGGCTGGAAAACAAAGAGCAGTCTATCAGTCCAGAGGCTCAGTCAGAGTGGGGCCTAGAAACTATAGGAAGAAAAGAGGAATACAATAATAAGAGGTCCTACATACTAAACACCTTTACCTGCCAAGTACTTCACCCATTATCTCATTTAAAGCATATTATCCCCATTTTACAGATGATGTAACTGAGCTTCTAAGTTGTTCAATAAGTTGTCCAATGTCACCCAGACTGTTGTGGTAGCACCAGTCCTAGACCACATATCCATCAGTCACCCAAGGCCTTGACATTGATCTTCTGCCTCTGAGGTTTTCATGGGCAGTGTTGAGTGAGGGCTGGTCCTCAGCACTGAGTGAAGAACTTTGGACACCTGAGATCATCCTATGCAACACTGAATTTGTCCTCACTCAGTGGTACTTAGCTCCAGAGGTGTGCTGTGATTTTAGGCAGGGTCTGGATGGGGAGGTCCACCAGTGTTCTGGAGGCCTGGCAAGAAAAAGTTCTCAGAAGGAAGGTGCTGACTAGACCCACACTACACTTGAGATCTGCAATAACACAGAATAGGTGTATATAATAGTATGTACATCTGGCAGTGATACTTGGCGAAGGTTCATTCTTTAAATTCAAAGCAAAATCCTCTTTAGCAGTAGGAGAGTGCAGGATGGGAGATGGGGATTGGAAATAGCACAGGTTTCAGGAAGAAGAGGCAGGGGAGAGCAGGACAGGGAGAGCCAAGGACAGCAGACCTTGGCTTCAAAGATGGCTCCTATCTATTGGGGACCAGGGGGCAAAAACAAGACTACCAGAAGAGATGCCTAGGGGAGCCTGGCTGGCTCAGCTGGTAAGCAGACAACTCTTGATTTCAGCTCAGGTCATAATCTAAGGATCCTGGGATCCAGCCCCACCTAGGGCTCCATACTCAGCGGGGAGTCTGCTTAAGGATTCTCTCTCCCTCCCCCTCACCCACGTGCTATTGCTTTCTTTCTGATAAATAGATCCTCAAACCCCACAAAAACAAAAAGAGATGCCTAGACTCACACACACAGAGTGATACTCAAGACATCACACAACCAATAAGGTGAACCACCTGAACAGGTAACTTGCTGGACTAGTAGCCTGGAGACACTGCTGTCCCAGGAACACTGACCCTTTAGTTGCTGGACCATGAAGAGGTCTGGGTATCCAAGGGGATCTCAGGGAAATGGGTGGGACAGCAAGGCAATGCAAAGCCATTTAGATAATAGCAGCAAGTTTCCAACTACTAAAGAAACATTTCAATATTTTAGCGACTAGCATATCTGTAGCAGTGCCTTCTGGTGAAATGTCAGGCCTGCACTTAAACTCCAAACACTGTGCCCACCACTGTGGGTGTATACTGCCAGAGGGCCTATCCTGCTCAGAAGGCTCAGGAAAGAGCAGGGCCTAATCTTACAGAGGCACAGAGCCTCAGCTGCACATACCAAAAGGTAGGGCTGACCCTGTTCTCCTCTGTTCTGTCTTTAAATTTTTCAGTCTGTAAAGCAGAGGGTGAGAGTTGTCTGCTTTTTGTTTCCTGCTTTGAGATATGTGTGGGGATCAGATAGCTGTTTGGGGGTCCCGACGGGGACTGAGGGGCAGACCCAGGCGAGTCCCACAGGTAACAAGGAAGCTGCCTTCCTGGCACACTCGTGCTTTGCTAATCGCTTTATATCTCTAGGCAGCAGGATTTTTCATAAAAACTGTTTCTACCCAATCACCCTCATCCCCATCCTCAAAAGCTGCTTTCTACCACCAACAATTTCAAAATTGATCTTTGCAATGATTCCTCACTTAAATCAGATCCTGAGTTTTAAAGGGTAAGAAAATGTCTCTTACTCATTTAGACTAAAATAATGTGCCCATTAGCTGTGTTAGAGGCATGCAAAGTCTACTGCCTAGAAATTATCTATTAGCCTCATTTTAAGCTCTCTTACCTGCCAGCCTTCCTCCGCTACTGCTTCTTGAGTTCTGTATCTCAGACTTCATCTTGGCATTCCCCTCCTCCAAAGACTAACCTTCCATGGCTCTCCACTGCCTTAAGGGTAAAATCCAAAATTCCTAGCCTGAGATCTGACCTTAATCTTTTTTCTATCTTTCACTGTGTCACTCCCTTACTACTGGCTTGGAAACTCTAGGCTCCAGCTCTACCAGACATTTCACAACTTGATCCCTTTGATTCAATGCCTTCCACCTGGAGAGACTTTGCCCCTTCCCTACCTGTCAAATCCTAGCTGTCCTTCAAGGGAGGGACTTCAACTTTCTGGAAGTAGTTCTTCCAAATCCTCCCAGCCTAGAGGATTATGTGCCCTGTGCTCTCTCCTGCTGCACCTTGTTCTCATCTGTTACAGCAGCCCAGCACATCTCTCTTGGGCCCCAGTTAATCAGCTAATCCTTTATTCTCCAGCTACATCGAATCTTTGTTATTCCTTGAAGGCAACTTTCTCTATTGTGTTTTTGGTACCTTTGTATATGCTCATTCCTGGACTAACCTCTCTCCCCTAATCCGTCCAGCAAACTCAAACTTATCCTCCTTAGAGCAGTGGTTCTCAACTTTGGCAGCAAGTTAGAATCAAATGGAGATCATTCAAAGATACCCAGGCTTCACCTCACAGCAATGAAATCGGAATCTCTGGGGGTGAGATCCAGACATTGGTATCAGGTGATACCAATGTGTTGCCAAGGTTGACAACACCTGTTCTGGAATCACCTCAAGGTTTTACCTACTTTGTTCAGGTTATTATTTGAATCCTGAGAGCTTTGCTTGATGCTTATAACTAAATTTTTATTGAATGACTAAATAAATAAATGGATGGATGGATAAATGAATGTAAGGAAGGAAAAATGGAAAGATGGACAGATGCTGTGTTACTCAGGAAAAATCCTAGGCTGCTTTCTACTGCTAGAATTAACTACTGAAAGGAAAGTATTAATTCCACACCCCTAGCAATGCAACTCTTCTTGGTTTGTAAACTGGCACCCATACACTCAGGGCAAGAAAAGAGGGAAGAGGCAGCCCACTCCAGATTGGTAGGTTTAAAAAACAAGGGAACCTACAGACAAGGCTGGTCTTGGGCATCCATAAGACAAGATCTCCACACCTGCCAACCAGAATCTTAAAAGTCCATGTAGAAGCCTTAATGAGATTCAGTCACACATACCATCCAGATGGTCTCAACAGAAACCTTATTCTCTCAAGGCTACATTATTGAAAACGGCTCTCAAGGTGTGAACAATAGGGAGAGTGGACATTCCAAGAACAGGAGAGGGCTTGAGGATCCTCCAATTGCCTGGGTCCATCTTATGGGTCAACCAGTGCGGTTGGGTCCTCTCAATGATCACCCCCCAACACTCCTTTATATAATATAGGTGCCAAGTGAATATTTAGAGCATTTTTACATTTTTATTTAAAGTCCAGTTAGTTCATGGGACACCTGAGTGACTCAGTGGTTGAGCATCTGCCTTTGGTTCAGGGTGTGATCCTGGGGTCCTGGGATTGAGTCCTGCACTGGGCTCCCCACAGGGAGCCTTCTTCTCCCTCTGCCTATGTCTCTGCCTCTCTCTGTGTGTCTCTCATGAATAAACAAATAAAATATTTTTTAAAAATTCCAATTAGTTCACATACAGTATAATATTACGAATATTTGTAGACTTAATTTGAGCAGTAGCTTCACTCAGTTGTCAGGTTATCCAGTGATAGTAGTTCTCCAACTCCACCTATAGAATACTCAGCCTTGACCTAAACCAAAATGGAGCATGACTAAAATGGAGGACAATAAAAGTTGGCCTTCTAATTCACAGGGGAATTTGAAATTTTCTGTTTTAAATTTTTCCTTCAAAATGCTTTCTTAAAATTTGTTTCCTACAACTGACTTCTTTTGCTAGCAAGTGCTCATAAAGCAATTGAATGAATAAACATAACAGCCAACTAATAATGAAAAATCTCCAAAATATGATCAGAAAATAACATCCAGAGAACATTCCCTCTGGTTAAGTTAATCACCTTTTCTTATCTTCTGTCTTTCCTTCTTTCTTTCCTTCCTTCTTTCCACAGGTATTTATTATTTACTAAATATTAGCATTATTTATTTAGATATTTATTTAGCATGCCAGGCACAGCTAAGATTAATGATACAATAGAGCTTTCCCCACAAGAGATGTATTCTGAATAAGGTATGTATTCTGATTCTAATAAGGTATGCTGTGACTTCCAAGACCCCACTTCTGTGACAAGGTAAAGACCACTGACACATTAATATTTCATAGCCAGAGCTCAATTAAATATAGTAGGCACATTTAACTAAGTGGCTTATGCTTGGCGAGTGAGCAGAGCCTGAGAAGGCAGGACCAGCTGGGCTGGGCTTGGATGTTCCCCTTCGGAACCCTACTGTACCTTGGGAATCTGCCAGCCTCCACAGGCCATCAGATTCCCAGATATTCCTGGGTTCTGTGCTGTTAGGCCCTCTATCATCATACCAGCAGAACCCCTGAGAGTTTCTATCTCTCTATCCATACCCATCTTGCTGGAAAGACACCCAAACTTTTAAGGCTTATAAAACTAAATAATGTCATGGAAAACCATGGATCAAGCAAATGAGCTAGTTAGAATTATGAGCAAGGAAAATGCTTCCTAAGCCCAGATGTTTCCACTATCTCAACAGCCCGCAAAGGTGGTTGTGCTCATTCAAATCTGGTGGGAAGCAAGTCTCTCCCAGACCTGCTTTCTATCCTTATTCAGACCCCAGGCTTGTCCTTGTGGCCTCAGAAGTCCTAGCATTTCCATGAAGTTGCTCTCCTGTCCGAGGCATCTCTGTGCCTAAGGCCTATTCCTATTTACCATCAAAGAACCCAGTGCTAGGCTTCTGGTCTACCTGATGCCTCTTCACAAAGCCTCCATTCCTCCTCCTGAGGTCTGTGTCCTATAGCTGATACTCTTAAGGACAGTGTTTTCCTCTCCATGGGACATCGAGTCAATGTGTTTGGTTTCTGTGAACCATTGACTGATCTGCTGCCAAATTCTAGCCTTGAACAAAGCTAGACTTCATAAATTACTGATCTTACTGAGCACTGAGTCCCTCCTTCCAGTATCTGAGAGAACATCCATTTTACTTTGGGGCTCCTCTCCACTGTCTTGGGACCTGTGGAAAGTCACTCTTGTTCTCAAAGCCTAGATTTCACTGTGGTTCACCTAGAAAATTTCTGTGTTGCATACAACACAGAAATAGTGGCCAATGTCCCACTATAGTATAAAGCAGTGGAAAGAAGGCTTAACATCTGCTCACACTATGGTCAAGTTATTCTTAGAGGATTCATCATTCAAGTGGAGGAAGGAATGGAATTTTCCAAAAACCACTTAATTGCACTCTTATAGACTATGGTATTTTAAACATTAATACTCTGTAATAAAAGAAACTAGGAGAAATTTGGATTAATCAAAGGCAGGAGTTGGAAGAGAGAACACATTATAGAGATTGATGATTTGGGTTAGATAATCACAGACTGCTATGCATTTGTTCAAGAAAGTAATTTTTAAACTGTAGTCCTAAGACACTAGGGTCCCATGGGGGTGCTTTGGGTCTGCAACGATTCCATACAAGTTTGATTTAGAAATTCTATAGTTACCTGTTTCTCAAAAGGCCTAATAAAAACTTGCATATTCAAAGGTTATGTTTCCAAAATTTTGCTATTATTGGGACCACTGGTGCTTTAATTTGTTTGCTAACTTGCCAATTTTACAGTAAAGATCATAAATGTGAACATACAAACTAAATTTACTTGTGTTGAACACATTATACATACAATGTAGGATATCAAGAATGTGTGTGGGGGGGTGTGCCTTAGTTTATTTATTTTCTCTTATGTATATGACACTGAATGAAATAAGTATTTTTGAATAAAAAAAAATCATGAAGAAGTTTTCTCATTCCCTTACAGCCAGTGCCCAGATTCCTCCTGAGTAGGGAAACCTTCACAAATGTCTCCCCTCCAAGTCTCAGTACCTGCCCCCTCCTACAGTCCCTCCAAGCTGGATTGAAATATCAGCTCAAGTTCCACCAACTCTGGGTTTCTGTTCTACCTCTTGTGGTTTTCCTATACCTCCCACACCTTTGTGATCAAACCTGTCTTGAATTATCTTAATTTGGGTGTGCCATACACTTCCTGCTGCAAACATCACTGTACACCCCACTTTTCATCCTCTTCCCACGATGGAAACCATCCATGTGCATTGATGTGTTTCTGTTTATATGTGTTCTTGCAAAATAGTGTTGTTTTATATGCACATATTTGAATTTTCTCATAAATGTTGAGTTATAGATTTCATTCTGCTTCTTACCTTTCTCACTAATTATATTTTTTTGAAGTTCATCCTCATTGCTATGGCTACAGCTAATGTGTTGTCTCTAAACTGCTACCCCTGCTCTGCTACATACACTCTCTACATTTATCTATCCAAGCTCTGGATGATGGATGGACACCCAAGTGGTCTCCAGCACCATAACCAATGCTGCAATGAAAAGTCTTGCACATGCTCCTTGGGGAGCTGTGTCAGAATTTCTTTAGACGACATAGAGAAGGGTAGAATTGCTGAGTAATTCTATGTGCATCTACTTAAGATAAAAGCACCAAAGCACCATCTGCCTTCCTGACAATAGTACCAAAGAGCTTCCATTCCGAAATCCCCACCAACACTTGGCATTATACAGCTTTCTAGTTTTTCCAGTATACTAGAAGTAATATCTTATTTTATAATTTGCCTTTGATTATCAATAATTTAAAAATCTCATATATGTTTGATTTCATCATGCATAAATTATATGTTCACATTGCTTTGATTATTTTACTATTGGAGTTGCTAGATTTCTTATTTATCCACAAGGAGTTCCTTATACATTATTTTTAATACACTATTGGTTTCAGTTAGCTAATATTGTGTAAGACTTCTTATACCTACAATGATAAATGAAATAGGACTATAAATTTCTTTTCTCCTATTGTCCTTATTTGGAGTAACTTTAATAATACAGGAATTGTTCCTTACAAGAATCTGATGGCTTCTTATCATTATACCCTGGTCTACATCACCACTATTTTGCACCTGGATTACCCATAAAAGATAACTCAATGCAGAGGATTAGAAAGACACTGGGTTTTGGAATGGAGCCCCAATGTGGGGTATTGCAATTAACTGTTTTTGTATTCATCCTCCCTATTAAACTGTATTTCCAGTACCTGGCACACGTATGCATAAAATAAATATTTAATTTGTTGGTGAGTTGGAGACTTGTCCTTCTGCTCACTAGCTTTGTGATTTGGGGAATTTCAGGAACCTCATCTCTATCATCAGAATAATAAGACAGATCCATGTCCTACATTTGTGATAAGGGTTAAATAGAACAATGCATGTAGGGAGCCCAACCCCAGGGTCTGATGCATGATGGTACCTATGTAGGGGTGGAGGGCAGCTCAGGGATAATTCCCTACCCTATTTAAAAATAGAACTCAGGACACCAACTGGTCAAAAGCAGGGCTGATGTTTCAGAGGAGAGAAAATCCACATTAACTAATGCGTCTCTGCCTATATAAGAGCACAGATCGGAATGGGAGAGTACCCTCCCTAACTTTCAGGGATCCCAATATGATTAGCATGTGAACAGGGCCTTAATTAGAGAAGAGCCCCAAAGGGAATAGGAGAGGTAGTCTCTCCTCTGGTCCATGGGCCTGCTCCCCACACCTCTTAAATCCATTTGTCTCCACTGATTAGTGCATGAATGGGGCATTGATTACCAGGCCAAGCTATTGTGCAGCCTTTCAATGGAGTGGCTTCATGCAGGGATTTATTAGTAATTAAGCCTTGAATAAATGTTTTGCAAATGGGGTCTCTCCTGATGAATAGGAAAGGCTTTGGGAGTTGAGAAACCCTCAATGCTGGGACCATCAAGGCCTGCAATGTATGCTTGCACTTTCACATAATTGTATGTTTGTCCACTTCAAGGCTTCCAGGGCCCTAGCTGGCAGATAACAAGCAGTTACAAATGCAGTTCTGCCCTCTAGGTTGTGTCCTTTCCTGAAAGAAGTGGATATATTTTGTGGATTATATATCTTGGCTGTTGGGGGTATAGTGGCTCCCTCACTGTGTCTTTCTAGAGAGAGACACTACACAGGCAGGGCCTATACAAGAGTTCCAAGCTCATGGGAAAGCTTCACTTCTCTAGAGTGCCTTGGAGGTACCTTCATGCTTCACACAGGGCTTGGTCTGACCCACAATTCTCAAGCAATGATGACTCTTAGCCTCCTACAGTGTTCTCAACTGATACTATTAACATTTGGAGCCAGATAATTTCTTCTTATTGAGGGCTGTCCTTAGCATTCATTGCAGGATTTCTCACAATATCCATATCTCCACCTCCTAAATGCCAAGAGTACGTCAAACAACCAAAAGTCAGCAGACATTGCCAAATGTCTCTGGAGGACAAACTGCCCTCAGTTGAGAACTGCTCCCTCTACTGGAAAGGGTTTCCAAGTGATTTCAGTAAAAACACTGGACTTAGGAAAAAATGTCTGTAGATCAATAATTTTTAAAGTGATAAAGTTAAGGATCCCTGGGTGGCGCAGCGGTTTAGCGCCTGCCTTTGGCCCAGGGCACTATTCTGGAGACCCGGGATCGAATCCCACATCGGGCTCCTGGTGCATGGAGGCTGCTTCTCCCTCTGCCTGTGCCTCTGCCTCTCTCTCTGTGTGTGTGACTATCATAAATAAATAAAAATTAAAAAAAAAATAAAATAAAGTGATAAAGTTTATTTTAAAAATCTATTTATTCATGCCTTTGTCTATTTATGCCACTCTTTGTTAGGCTCCTTCCCTGTTCTTGCACTGTTCTAGGTACTGGAAAATCAACAGTGAGCAAGACACACAAGATTCCTGCCCTCATGCAGCTTGCCTTCCAGATGGAGGGGCAGATTGACAATAAACAAGTTAACAGATGAATCATTTCAGGGTAAAGTGAGTAGTATGTGGCTGACATGATCAAAAGTAACCTCAGTGACAGATGGTGTCATTGCTATTTTAGGTAGGAGGTCGGGGAAGGCTTGAATGATAAGACAGAGCCAGCGAAAGAACTCTTCACTAGAGCGGAGTTTTCCAGGCAGACAAAACAGGGAGGGCAAAAAAAGAATAAAACAATGGAGAGGGGAGGGGAGGGTCAGGCAGGTTGAAGGAAGAGTCTGGTGTGGCTGAGCTAAGGACTAACACATAGTGTGGGAGGAGGTAGAGTTTGGAGAGGAAGCCAGGATCAGGATCTGGATTGAACTTTACAGGAAATTACCCACCACCACTCCTGCCATTATTCCTTCTGATACTCCAATTCCAACACTTCTTTGGTCCCACAAGAGCCTCCAACCCCATTCTCTTGCTATCTGCTTCTTCAAGTTCTCACTCTCCTTCTTTCTCAGCTTACATGGATGGTCTACCCCTAGGAACACTTTCTTTGTTATATCTTCAACTCTCTTCCCTTCTTTCTACCATTGCACTTGCCTAGCAAATTCCAACCCCACTTAAAAGCATCATGTTTGCCTTGGAGGAGCTGAATGTAACTGGAGAGAAACATGCAGGCAGACTTGTTTGACACTGAAATTATGCTCATAACCTCAAGGAAACTATCAGCACTGCCAATTTCCCTACCTCAGTTCCTTAGTCAACTCATCTTCCTGCAGCTAATTGAGCTGAGATACCAGTCTTTTCCTATCTTTGGACTCAAACTGAAAGCAAGGCAGAGAGACCCAAAATGAAAAATTACCTCTGCTTAGTTATTGAGTCTGCTGGCTTTGAACTAGAATTTACACTATCGGTTTTCTTTGTTCTCAGCCTTTTGGACTCAGACAGGAACTATACGTTGATTCTCCTGGATCTTCAGTTTACTGATGCAGACTTGTGACTTCTCAGCCTCCATAATTGTGTGAACTAATTCCTTATAATAAATCTCTTCAGGGATGCCTGGGTGGCTCAGTGGTTGAGCATCTGCCTTTGGCTCAGGTCCTGGGATCAAGTCCCATATCAGGCTCCCCACAAGGATCCTGCTTCTCCCTCTGCCTATGTCTCTAGCTCTCTGTGTGTCTCTCATGAATAAATAAAAAAATATTTTTAAAATATCTCTTCATAATAAGTCTTTATATATATATATATATATATATATATATATATATATCTCCTCTTCACATATATATGTATATATCCTATTTGTTCTATTTCTCTGGAGTGCCCTAATACACTGATCAAAAGATGACAAGTGCTTCCCAAGATAGATTTCTAATGTCCCTTGTGACATTCATGTAGATGATTGTCATGGCTCTTCCATGGGTGGAGAGATATTAATAATAATTATTATTATATATTATATATTATATATATTATATATTACTAAATAATATTAGTGCTCATTTATTGAGTGATTGTTATATGCCAAACCATAGGCTAACCTATTTACCTATATGCAAAATAACTTTATAAAGTCAGTTTTATTAGTCCTATTTTACAAATGAGAATATTGCCTAAAGACATGAATTAACTAGCCCCATGCCACAAAGCTGGAGAGCTGTGGAGCTAAGATTTGAACTCAAGTGTCTCTAACCTGAAAGTCCATGCTGTTAATCTCTCTAGGCAAACTGACCACAGAAACTGAAAATGAACTATTAAAAGACCTATGGTGAACAATTTAGAAAGATCCAACCTGAGAAGATTATTTTCCATGGACCACATTTCTGCTTCCTAAGCCTCTCTTTGGAAGTGGAAGCTACCCTTGGCTATCACTCCACCACATCTGAGATTCATTCCTCAAATGCCTGGAATGCAAAATGGCTCTACAAACTGATACCATGGAATTGCCCTCTCTCTAATCCCCTAATAATGAAAAATCATTAACATGTTCTACACTGAGTCACTTTGATGCCATATGAACCTTCCTCACTGGTATGTCCTCCACTGATAGGAGATCAGACCCACAAGAAATTACTCATTATGAGACCAGTAGCAAATGCAAGGTTGATACTATTGCTGCTATAACACGTTACTAAAAACTCTGTGACTTAAAATAATACAAATTTATTCTTTTATAGTCCTGGACATCAAAAGTCTGAAATCAGTCTTACTGGACTAAAATCCAAGTATCTGCAGGACCATTTTCTCATGGAGTTTCTGAAAGGAGACTCTGTTTCCTTGCTCTTTTCAATGTCTAGTTGCCACCTGAAGTCTCTGGCTTGTGGCTCCTTGCTCCATCTTCAAAGCACACCACTCTGATCTCTGCTTCCATCATGATGTCACCTTCTCTTCTAACTGACTCTTCTTGCATCCCTTTTATGAGGACTATCGTGATTATGTCAGGGCCACCCAAATCACCCAGAATAATTTCCCCAATTTAAGGTCTTTAACTTGATCATATCTACAAAGTTTCTTTTGCCATAGAAGATAACATTCACAGGTTCCAGGGATTAGGACACAAACTTATCTAAGCAAGTATTATTCAACCTACCCACAATGCCTGACCAGAGAGCATCTAAACTCAAGAATACTCAAGAATAATATTTCTCCAATAATTTCCTTGCCTCCTTTTTCAGATCCTGTCACATTCAAAACACCATTAACCAAGACTCAGCCATTGGTCAGAAGTTTGTTAAATAGTCCTTTGTAATTTGTGTGAGTTACATTCTTCACTGCTGATTTCTTTCCCCCCTTCATTTTTGAAACTGAAAACTGTAAATAGCGTTTTGTGAACAGGGTCTCAGTATAAATTAAAGAATATTTGTTCTAAGCACAATGCTTAAATTAGGCTTGACTTTCTTGACACTCAACTCTTTTTCCAGTCACCTCTAGCCACTATAGCAGTGATGAGAATCAGAACAGAGATCAGCACTGTTACAACTGCATATTAGGCATGCCAGCTCAGCTCACAGTGCTTATTTCCATACCAGAGACTGCAACAGGTAAATCCTTTAAACCAGACAATATTGAACATGTCAGGACTGACAATTCCCTGAGCCCAAGATGCCCTCGAACCATAAGGGAGTAGCTAGTACTGTACCTTCTGGGTGGGCTACAGTACAATGAAGAAATCAGCCCGAGAGAATGTTAGTTAGGTTATGCCTACTAGATCCAAAGACAGTAAATTCCACTCAATCAAACAATCATTCATTCCTTACTATTACAAGTCTGATAGCACCCACCACTGTACCAGTGCGGGAGAGATAAGAGGCAATATTGTAGATATGGATTTATGGTCACATGAGACTTGCTATCCTTTATTTAGAACTTGCTATGGGCCAGTCACACAGAGGAATTATTTGGAATGCAGCTTTTATACTTAACGTCCTCCAGCCAATACCCCAGAGAACCAGTCTTCTGATTCAGGAGGAACTGATGGGTGGAGTGAGCAGGGAGAGAATTCAAGTTAAGAACAAGTCAAGTGGGGATCCCTGGGTGGCGCAGCGGTTTAGCGCCTGCCTTTGGCCCAGGGTGCGATCCTGGAGACCCAGGATCGAATCCCACATCGGGCTCCCGGTGCATGGAGCCTGCTTCTCCCTCTGCCTATGTCTCTGCCTCTCTCTCTCTCTGTGTGTGTGTGTGTGTGTGACTACCATAAATAAATAAAATTTTTTTTAAAAAAAAAGAACAAGTCAAGTGAAACATGGGTTTCCCCACCCATGGAACCTATAAGGGGACTTTGGGATATGTGGATTATATCATACCCTTTGGGGTTAGGCATGTGCTAATTCAAATCACTTACTGAGAAGATTAAAATAATCAGATTGAATCCATCTGCAGAGCAGCCTCCTGTTCAGTGTGTTTTGTACAATTGTTTCAGTAGAGCTCTGGACCCAGCTGTCCAGGAATAGGCCATCATCTGAGGATGGCCATTATCACAGGTCAAAACTCATGTCTCAGAAAATGTGGTGTTATCTCTCGAAGGCAGAAGGTAAAATACATTTTGTTCTCATCACAGGGACAAGAAAATTCCCTTTCAGAGAAGGCACTGCCAGGAGCTGGTGTATGCAGTGAGCACAGGGCTGCCCTTTGTTGATCATAGAGACAGGAGTGAAGACAGGGCTGGCTATTTTGAGCAGCAAAGTGTATGTAGTTATTTCCATGGATGGCCATTAATAATGGTAAATTAGACAAAAGCAAAATGTTTCATGGTGCCAGGCCAAATTATATTTCTGATGTAATGAAATTCTCATGTCAACATATTGAAGTCTAGAAAACAGACTGCAATTGCGCACCACATACTCATATCCTCAGTATCAGAGGACATGGCACATATGGCAGACACCAAGTTCCCAGTTTGAACTGTGGGTCCAGCTTTGATTTATGCCACTTCTTCTGAGTAAGGAGACCTAACAGGCACCCGCTCTGTGGCCCTAACTTTAAGATGGAGTCTCAGGGGCTTAATTTGGGGCAACTAAAGAGTTTACCTGAAGTGGCCAAAGGCAAGAAGATTTTAGACTGTATGCAAGATACACATGACAAAAGCCACGAATGATGAGGATAACATCCTTTTTCATTCATCTATCCATTATTTCACAAATATGCACTGAGCACCCACTCTGAGCCAGGCTCTGCAATTGGTAATGGAAACTCAGTGATGAACAAAATGTTCCCTGCAAGCTCCTCAGGGCTGATGGCAAGATAGTTTAGCAGGGAAAGCATGCACATGGTAGGCAGTCAGGCCCAGGCCACTGTTGGAATAGTTGGTGGTCACCCTGTCAGCACACACCCCCTCCATACTCCATAGCCCATTACTCTATCCCTATACTCCACTTTACTCAGGCCTGGGTTTTAAGAGGGTGTGATAGTACTTTTGCATCTGGAGTTGGACCCCATTAGAGGAGGTTAATTACAAAATCCAGAACTACAATCAGGCACCAGGGTCCCCGCCCTGTACCCCACATTTTGGAATGTCTAACTCTGACACCTGCAGTATGAGATGAGAGTCTGAGTGACTGAGGGGCAGATCCATAAGAGGTCTACATCTCCTTTGATAGACTACACCCTCACTGACCGTGCCTAAACTCCACTCGCTAGGCCGGCACTGGATTCTTTTCCATTTCCTCCCAAAGGCAGACTGTGCTGGCAGTGGGCACATACCTAGTCCACATGTGGAGTTTGGACACTAGAGCAGGATCGTCGGCATGCATGTGAGCCCTTTGCAGTGTGGGATAGAGCACAGGTTGAACAATAACAACAACAAAGGTGGACTATTACCTAAAAGCTTCTGTTTGTATGCTTGCCTAGAACCCACAATGGTTGTGCAAGCCTAAGATACCTCATTGTCATCAACCCTGGAAATGACTCAGGAGTAGGCGAGGAAACAAAGTTAGTTCATTCAGAGTGAACTTCAGGAATTTTACAGATTGTGGAAGAAGGAACCATCTAGGACTACTCTTGCCTAAAGCCAGCCCAAACCCAGAAGTTTTTAGGTTTTGGAAATAAATCAATTCCCTTTATTATTTAAGCCAGTTTAAATTGGATTTTCTGTTTCTTACAACCAAAAACATCCCAGTGTTCTATGGCTACTCGCTGTGTTGTTATAAGCCAACAAGTCATTTTCATCTCAACAAGGCTCAGTTTCCTCAAATGCACAATAAGGATGACAACCTAAATGTCATTGAGTTCCCTGAAGGAAAGAGTAAAATCATGAGTGGAAAAAATCATCTAAAATGTACCTGGTATGTAGTAGGTGCTTAGTAAGCATCACTTCCCTTTTGATCAACGTGGATGAAAAAACTCAGGCAAGCCTTCTAGGGAAATCTGTGATATGTCACAAAACTTTACTAGACTCCTTTAAAGCATTAGGTTCCATATTAAGGGCTGAAGATCCAAAGATGAATGAGTCAGAGTCTCTGCCCTGAAAGGACAGACAGGCTCTTGAAATGGTGGGCAAGAGAGACAAGTGCACAATTATGTCATCATGTAATATGCTGTGCTCATCTGTCTTTGCATCTCCAGGACCTACCCAGGTCCTGGCACAGAGTAGATGCCCCAGTGTTTGCTAAATGAATCACATGTGAGCAAACCAGTCATTAAAAAAAAAAAATAAGAAGAAATTTGGAAGGCATTTTGAGTTAGAAATTGCTTTGAGTTGTTAACAGAAACCTAATTTCCATGACCTCTACACATGGGGATTTTCTCTCACTTGTAAAGTTCAGAGATCAAGTTCTAGATTTGCCATAGCAGCTCCATGGGACTCTTGCTTTTTCTGTCTTTCTGCTTGACTGTGTAGCCTTCCTGTCAAGATTATTCCAAAGGTCCTTGAAGGCTGCAAGAGCTCTAGCCATTATATCCATATTCCAGGCAACAGTCAGAAAGAAGAGGAAAAAGTGGAAAAACAAAAGGGGCTTACGCCAGCTGTCTGTCCTTCCTTCTCAAGTCACTCCACTTAAAATTATTAGCTACAATTCAACTTAGCATGCACACCTACTTGCAATGGAAAAGTAGTCAGCTAGGCAAAATGGTGTCTCCATAATACAGATTGATTGGTAACAAAGAAGGGAAGGATGAGGGTTGGGGTGACAAGGAGCTACTACTCCTGCCAGTGGGCACCATAGGAGCACAGTTGAAGAGGACAATAAATAGCCCGTGACCAGGAGCAGGGAGATCAATCTGGTTGGAGTGGAAGGTAACAAAGAGATGGCAAGTCAGGATTTAGGATAGGCCAGTTCTCAAACTTTAACAAGAATCCGAAGTACCTGTTTGTTCCAAGTGTTGTTTCAGTACAGATTGCTGGACCCCATGCCCAGGGTTTCTGATTCCATAGATCTGGAGCGGAGCCTTGAACACTTGCATTTCTAACAAGGTGATATCAATGCTGCTGATCTGAGGCCACACTTCAAGATGCACTTTTGAATGAAGTTGGGCCTTTATCCTCTAAGCAACATGGAACCCCCTAAACTTTTTGAGTCGGTAAGAAAACCAGTGAATGAACTGATTTGTGAAGGCTCCATCTGCCAGAGGTCTATAGGGAGGGCTAGAGAGCATGGAAATGGAGGCAGAGGCTGGGGCATGGGAAGATGGGAATGAGATCAGCATTTGGGATGTGCTCGAGCTGGCTTGACTGTATTATATATAGCAATCCCATCAAGATGCTGACCTCCAAGCCCCATCTTGATTAGCTGTGAACAAACCAATCAAGCTAGCTGCCTTACTCCCAGAACTCTGGTACTAAACGTGTGTTTGTATTGATTGATTTTTTTTTAAAGGCAAAGATATGTGTTCCTCCCTCCTTACCCTACCCAATTGCAGCCAAGGGTGGTGGCCCCTCACTGGGAGACCTTGGTAAAGGCAGCCTCTGGGCAACAGCTTGACAACCAGAATGTGACTAGATGTGGCCAAACACCCTGTACAGGACACAGCCTATAGGACTTAAGAGATAGTCCTTCTGTGAGAAGTGATTTACCCTCAAGAGCCCTGCGTTTCTCCTCTGTTCAATGGGATGGCAAAGCAGAGGCTCCAGATTTGTTGGGCAGATTGAACAGAGTAAACCTTATAAAGTATCAGGCACATGGTTGGTGCCCAATGAGCACTGCTTTCCTTCCAGATTTCCTTTTGAATCAGTGAGGACAGCCGGATGGGTTAAACCTCTTGGGCTGCCGGGGAATCATCTGCGCCTCCAAATCTTGGCACAGCTGCCCCTGCTTGGCATTTGTAGCACTGTGCCTGCTGCCTCTCTGCCAGCATCTCATTGTCTGGCACGAGGAAAGAGTGCCCAGCTCCCCCTGCGATGAGGAGATCAGCAAACGGAGACCAGCTGAGCTTCCGCAGTCGGCACATTAGCTCCCTTTTAATACTGCCAGCTTCGGGGGTCGAAGAACCCCTGATTGCCAGTCCAAAATCCCAATGACTTCCCCCTCTTTTTTCATTAATTTTCTAAGCTCCACCGTAGCTGAGATAATGCCCTGCCAGGTGCAGGGACTTCTCTAAACCACTTTGCCCGCTAATCTAAGCCATAGTGGGGTCCCTGGGAAGCTTGCTCAGGTGCTGGAGAGGCCAGAAGGGGCAGGGACTTCATTGCAGACAGCCCTGTAGGTGTGAGTGATGTGGAGAGCTTTCACCGCTGATGACTCTCTTTCTAAAGGGGCCAGCCAAGAGACTGAAGCGCCAAATCCCAATTAAATCACAAAAGAAGTGGGAGCAGCCAGAGGATGAGTGGGGAGGGAGGCCATTGCTGCTGATTCTCCAAGGGCCACTTACCCCACTTGCCTGAGGCTGAGCAAGGCTTGCTGGATGGGGACTTCTCTCAGTCCACATATTATTGTAAAAAATGCAGAGAACCAATTATGGGTTGGGCATAAGCAATCCAGAGATGAATGAGACCTAGTGAACAAGCTCACGTTTTAGTCAGGAAGAAAGACCTGTAAATGGAGCATGGCCATGCAATATGGCAAATGCTCTAATAGAGATCAGTACTGGGTGTTGTGAGTGCACAAAGGAATGTCTAGCTCTGCCTTGTGGCACTGTGGAAGTTTCAGAAGGGAAGGGGCATTGGGGCTGGTTTCTGATGGATGGGCAGGAACTTGCAAGGCAGAGAAGATGGGAATAGCATGCCAGGAACAGGAACAGCACATGACAAGCAGAGTCCTGAAACATGGTGTGGGTGAAGGAACATGTAGGGCAATAAGCCAGGGAAGTAGAGAGATAAGAAAGGTCTTTATGCCAACAGTCCTGGAGGCAGGAGTGGGAAAAATGAGAGAGAAAGCTTGCAGACCAAGAAGCAAGGAGAAAATCATTAAAAGCAAGGTGCTCTGTCACACCACACACACACACACACACACACACACACACATCTTTCCCCATCTCCATCTTACGGGACTAGAGAAGGGCAGGCTGGGAGAATGATGCTCTAGGTGCTACATGCTTAATACTATATCCAGGCTAGCAAGATGCAGAGGATAAATCCTAAACTCTGAAATCAGTGCAGAGGCAAGGAGCTGGAAACAGGAGTTTTAAGTTGAAAGATCTGCAAGAAGACAATGGATGAGAAGAAAGAAGTTCAGCTGAGCAAGAGGTGAGAGCATCTGGGACTTTACTATGCCCAGGGTTTTCTATCTGCATGATCACCTTATGCTATATCAGTGAGATGGCTAATGGTTCTCTAATTACCTATAAGTAGATTCATTTGTTATCAAAGACCGTCTGCCCTGTGCCCCTGACCCATGCTTGCATGCAGTAGTTAGTGTCTGGAAAGGCAGCAGGCTGAGCTACCAGGGGCATACAGTCTGAATTTTACAGGTACAAGATTTTCTGGGTTAATGGTTATGGATTTTGTAGGGTCTGGCCCCACTCAAGGGCTTTGAATGGGAGTGTGGAGGCAAGATGCAGGGCTTGGAATAGATGTGGAATCATTCTCCAGCCAATCAGAGGAAACCAACATCATGCCAATTTGATTTCTTCCGAAACGATATGATGGAAAGAATACACAGGTGAGCCCCACCAGTGATGTGGAGAAATATTCACCTGGGACTTCTAAGAAAAGGAGCTTATTTTTCAGTGGGTGCTAGTGATGTCTAAATAGTCCAAATGGTATCCCTGAGGCCCTAAGGGCAACTGGCTGGGGGACAGGCCATGGCATTTCAACCCAATAAATATTGCTCGATGCCTACTCTAAGATGGGCACCGTGCTAGACATCAAGAGGAAAACAATATCAACATAAGCCTTCTGAACAACTTCTCCCCCAACCCCTCCTCCAGCCTACAGTCTAGTTGGGAAACAGAAAATTAAGCCATAGTTACAACAGACCTGTGCCAGGTGATTTGTAACTATTATTGAGGAAGCATGGGTAGCCAGGGAAACCTGCCCCAGGGACCCAGTGTGGGGCTGTGCAGTGTGAAGGTTATTCCAGGCAGAGGAAAGATTATACAGGGCTCTGAGATTGGCGACTGGCACAGATGCAGTGAGAGAAGGGCCCAGGCTGGGCTGTGAAGTAGGTATGGGCCAGAGTGGAGTCTCAAAGTCAGGATGAGGAGAATGGATGTTACATTGAAATCCAATGTAACATCCTCCTCCTTGAAGGAGGTAAAGCAGGGGAACAGTATCACTATTTGGGGTAAATTACTCTGCCTTATGGAAAAGACTGGAGGGTAACAAGATGGCAGACAGCATACCAATTAAGGGATTACTGTATAATTCAGACAGTAAATGATGGAACCTGGATTTGAAAATAGCAATGGAGATAGAAGGAAGTACAAAGGTTTAAGAGACACTTACGGAGGTAGGATGGGTAGGATTTGGATATTAATCAATGATGGAAGCGTGGGGGTAAGGGAGCTTGCAATAGGCTGGATAATGACCTGCAGTGATACCAGGCCCTAATTCCTAGAACCTATAAATGATACCTTATATAGAAAATCCTTTGCAGATGTAATTGAATTAAGGACCTTAAAATGGGGAGATTATCCCAGATTATCATGTGGGTCCTAAGTGCAATCACGAATGTTTTTATAAGCAAGAGACAGAGGGAAATTTGACAGAGAAGACGGTACTGTGACCATGGAGCAGAAATCAGAGAGATGTGGCCACAAACTAAGGAATGCTGTCCAGAAGCTGGAAAAGTCAAGAAATAGGTTCTTCCCTTTGAGCCTTCAGAGAGAACATGACCTTGCAGACACCTTGGTTTCAGCCCGGTGAAACACATTTTGGATTTTGGCCTCCAAATTATAAGAGAAAATTTTTCTATTGTTTTAAGCCACCACATTGTGGAAATTTGCTGCAGCAGCGACAGGAAACTGGTAGAGTGCGGAAGAGTAAAATCTATCTACCAGTTTTCTAGTTTGGGCAACTGGGGGCACAGTGGTACCCCCTTGGAAATAACAAAGTCCAAAGGAAAGTAGGTAGTAGGACTCAAACAGCCATGTTGAATGTGAGAGTTCTGTGAGCTATTGGAGAGTAGGTGTCTAGAGGGTGGTTGGAAAGAAATATAGATCGATGCTCATGACTAACATCTGGGGTAAAGTCTGAAATCCATTATGACAGATTACAGAGGACCAGAAGTGGGTGAAAATGAGAATGTAGAAGCAAAAAGTAAAAAAGCACTACTTCCAGAATATTGATGAAGGCTGGGCTCGATTGCTAGGAGGGGAGATGTGGACCCAAGGGAGACTGTCCCATTTATTTTTATTTTTTAGGGTGGGAATGACTTCAGAATCTTTGACTGTGGAGGGAAAGGAAGCAGGATTGAAGAAGTTGAAGAAACAGGACAAAAGGGAGATAGACCTGGGTGCTGAGGAGGCAGGAGGGAATGAAGTCCAAAGCATGTGAGATGGGGTGGCCCTGGATGCAAAAGAAAAGTAGAAAGTTGCATTCAGGTATAAATTCTTTTGCAGGTTTTCAGAAGCCTGAGGACATTTTGAAGACATTTGCTTGTGGTGTAACTTTTCTCTGGAGGTAGTGCATAAGGTCACCTGCTGAGACAGGATAGGAATGCTCAGTAAAGGCCACTGTGCACAATGGGACAGAGAGCTGACTGGAAAGAAAAGTGCTAGCTCTGGGCAATGCCATAGCTCTGCGTGGGGCTAAATGTTGGAAATTCATCATAGCCCCAGTTTGCAGGCTTGTGTGATTATCTTGTCTTCCACAATTCTCAGCAGAAAGGGCTATGAATGGAAGTGGCACAGGGTTTAGGTTTTGTCAGCAAGGTGAAGCGGAAGGGCTTGAGTTGGGGATGCTGGCAACAGAGTAGCTGACACCGTGGATGGGTCCTGGGTGGAAGCTGGACAGGGCAGGCAGGAAGGATGGTAGCTCTGAGGGGCAAGGAACACAGATAGGTCAAGTGTCAAGGAACAAGGGTGACTATAACTAGTGACAAATGTGAACCAAGATAGGGCTGTGATTCTAACAGAAGCAGATTAGAGATATGCTCAGAGGAAGTGTTTGGTCAGGGCCATTCAAACAGCTCCAGGTAAAGGCACTGGAGTGAAGATCAGAGGAGCTGGGTCATTGAGCTCAGAGGGGTCCAGTGTGGTGCTGGAGAGATCCCTCTTGATTGGGAAGTATTAAGGCCCTGTGCTGCTCTTGCCTTGTCCATGACCACTGTCAGACATGGTGTTGGAGGCCAATGAAGTCAAGCTTGCTTTATTGTTGTCGCTCTTATGAATAGTAGCTGGTGTGCTGAATCTAAACTACATACCCCATGAAGTCAATGTCTGTAAATGGCCTCATTTGAGCCTGTATTTTGGATACAGTGGTGGGAAGTGGGGAGAAGGAAGATGTATCATTTATTGAAGGCAGCAATTTCTCTGTTCTTCCTCCCCTTCCATTCCCTACTCCCTACCTGGCCCTTCATTCCCTTTCAAGGGTTTTTCTCACTCTCTCTTCCTTCCCAAGCTGGTGCTAAGCTGGGGAGGGAAGCCAGCATTACCTCACAGCAAGAGGAGCAGGACTTCTGGTCACCCAATATCCTCAGGGTCACTGTGCCTTCTGCTAGGCAGACCCTCCTCTCACCTCCTCATTGGGTTTTCTATGCCAATGTTTGCTGCAGGGGAACTGCTACTATTTCTTGGGGATCTTGTCAAGGTCCAAAGTGGTCTGAGGTCCTTTGCCTTCACTTAGGAGCACAAACATCCCTACCATCAGGGCTGCACCTTTTGCCCTGGCACTAGCCTGTGAGCAGGCCTTGTATGAGTGACCTGCGGTTTCCCCAGGGGACATTCTGGGAAATAAGGAGCAAGCTCTCCTGTTCTGTGACTCACCCAAATGATCTGGATGTTTCTACAAATTTTTCTCAACCTCCTAGAGGAGTTGACGGAAGAAGTGAGGACACTTGTCTGACCTCTTAAACTTCAAATGCTCTCCCATTTCTTTGCCTCCCCAGCAATGGTGGGACCTTCTACTTCCCCTTTCTGCCTGATACAAGCCGTCCCTCTGACAAGTCCTCTCTCCTTTTCATCTGTGTTCTTCCCTTCCTCAGGCAATGAGGGCAGAAATGTTAAAGAAAAAAAAAAACTGGATTACTGAGAAGAGAGATAACTTTGAGGGGTACTTTGAAAGTGTTATTCTACTTATACTAATTAATAAAGTTACTTACACATATTGTTTAATAAAGCTGCATGGAGAGCCTGCAAGGGGGGTGGTGTTCTCACCATTCCACAAAAGGAGAGCCTGAGGTTTGGCAAGCCTAATAACATGCCCAATATCACACAGCTAGTAAGTGAGGGAGGGAAGCCTCAACCAAGGTTCATCTGATCCAGAGCCTGTAATCTTCACCACTATGCTACCCTGCCTCTACTAGCCCACCCAGATTCTGTCCGTCTCCAAATCCCAGAAGACATAGACCTAGCTTTTACTCTGTGTTTCTGGTAACATCTTCAGCATTTCCCCCTAACAGCAATTGGAGGATGGAAAGGATTGGTTTGCCATCTCTCCAGGGGCTGAACCATTGGGAAAGAAGACTGGATTGATCTTCATCTAGGTTACACCCAGAACAGTCATACCAATTATCAAAATATAGAAAACTGAATTGTTAAAATATTTCTATGCCAGTTGGTAAATAACTACTGTCCTCAAGCCCACCAAAGCTTCATTCTGATTGGCTGGTGTCCAAGCCATACTCATGGATATTGAATATTACCCTAGAGGGGAAAAGTTTTTCACTCTACCAGGATTGAACATATATGTATAATACTACTTTGAGCTACTGATGGTTCCATAAAATAATAGTCATTTTCTATAACATTAGTGAGACAACTTATATGAAAGCACAGAGCATACTGCCTACCACATAGCAGGTGTTCACTAAACATTAACTCCACTATAATCTAAGTTATGTTGCTAAATCGCTCCCTTGAGGGGAAGTTTGGAGCCCAGAAATTCCCAGAGTTGATAGAATTGACACATTCTTTTAAGAGGCAACAGTAGAGCCATTTTCATTTATGTCCCGAGGTGGAGATATGAATTAGATGTGGCTAGAATTGGAGCAATTGCCTGGCCATCAGAACCACTGGACCTGAATGGGTACTAGCTGATAGGCAAAAGCAAAGTGAAATAGGAATGAGATTTGTGCCAAAAGCAAAAGCCAAAGTACTCCCACAAGCCCTCCCCATGGATGGATATTGGCTCCTAACATTTACTGAGAGTTTTGTCCTCTTTGAATCCTCTCACACCCACTATAGACAGAGTGATAGCATTCCCATTTCTTTTTTATGTTTGCAAACTGAAGTTTAGAAAGTGTAGTAATGTGCCCAAAGTCACATAGGTATCAAGACATGGAGTCAAAAATCCCACCAATACCATCTCCTTCTAAGGCAGTTAGTCTGACCCCTCCACTGCATACCCAGGTATCCCCTATATACACTACTGTGGTTTGTTTTAACAGACCCTTTACAAGGAGATCACAAAAGTAATGATCCAAATATTCACATATTCCAAATTGGACATGTTTTTAATAGAATCCACCCACAAGCCAGAGAGGCCAGCAAGGTCTGTAATGATGGGAACAAAGTATAATGAGATGCAGAGAATAAAGCATGCACACCTACAGCTGCCAAGGGAAACAAGGAAAGGTCTTGGGCTGACAGGACCAGTGATAACCAAAGGCCTTTCTCTGCCTCAAGTGCTTCCACTGTGGGTGGAGAATTGGGTGGTGCCAAACATATGCTTTGCCATCAATGGCAGCCCTGAATGAGGAGGCTTGCCCTTGGTGTAGAAGGGAGCTGTGAGCAATGAGGCAGGTGAATGCTCATGGTGAGGCTGGTAGCCAGATCAATACAGTAGGAGCCCATATCCCTAGACTCTGCGTGTTTTCAATCAGCATCAACATAGAGGGGATGGCCTAAGAGGCACACCCCAGAAGGAACTGCAGCCTGGAGTCCGTCTATATGCTCACCCAGCATATCTAATGTCCAACCTTTGCTAATGTGTGGATGCGTGTGTGTGTGTGTGTGTGTGTGTGTGTGTGTCTCGGTTTTCATAGTGCTCTCTCACACACGATGGCTTTTTAATTGGATGAGGATTTTGAAGACATTATGGTAATCCGGGTCACTGGAGTTGAGTCTTCATTATCAGATGAAAGAATGAGATTCCTTTTCCTTTTCTTTCTCCCTCACTAGAATTAGCTGCTTTCTAACTAGTTCTCCCTGTCTTCAAGCTGGACCACCGTGTTCAAACTTGAATCCACTTCCTAAGATGCTTCATAAACACAGATCTATGTTTGCAGCATGCTGCTGCCTGCTATAATCTGTCCAGAGACGGATCATGTTCTGAGTATAGCAAAGTGGCCAAATAATCTTAGGGAAGTGCTGCAAACCAGACCTCTATGTGTTTCACAAAGCACAGGAGAGACTTATTTTCCTGTGTTTTTTGGGGTCTCCTCAATAAATTGGACTACAGAAATGTACTTAGCCCTCTTTAAATATCTGCTAAAATCTTATAATTATTACATCTTGTAGAGCAAGGTTTGGAAAAGGTCTGCCTAAAAGATAATATCCAAATTCTGTAACTTGATCTTCAAAACCTTCCAAAATTTTGACCTGATATTCTTTTCCAATAGTGGCAAGAGTTCAGGGCCAAAAATCAGAAAAATCCAAGTCCAGATCACAATGCTGGCATTTAATTGCATTTGACCTTCAATTAATCACTCCTCCATTCTATGCCACAGGATCCTCATCTATAAATGGCAATGATTGCACCTACCCTGAAGGGTTATATAAAGGATTATAATGAGATCATGTATGTAAAACCATAGTAGAATACCGAGTCTGTAGAAAAGAACCCAATGAATGGAATTTCTATTGTTATAATTATCCTATAAAGTCCCTTTGCCAACCTGCTGTGACTCACTCCAAACAATCTACTTGCCTTTTTCCAAATATTGTGCTACAGTGTCCAAATTTCTAAGCACTTCCACATGGAAAGCCTCTCTCTCTTCCCCATCTCCATGAATCAAAACCCCTTTCCATTATTCATAGCACAAGCAAATGGCAATCACATATTCAGCTTCCCTGCTGTGTGAATCAGTAGAGGCCTTTTTCATTCCTTTCACACCTAGTTTCTGTATCTATGAGGGCAACTTAATCCCCCCAACCAGTGTGGCTTTTAGGTCTATGCCTGCCTTGTAAAGCAGTGAAATGGGCTTACACCTTGTAGCCAGACAGCCTTGAACCCCATTTCCCCAGAAGGGTGGCCCTGTGATGTTGGATAAGTGTGTTCCTTATCTACATATTCAAATGAGGGTTCTGATAGAATTGCTACAAAGACTTAGGAAGACAACACATGAAGTATCTAGTGCTAGCATTAATTCATATTCCCTTCCCTCAACATCTTTACCTTTACTTTACCTTCATTATGCAATTATGTACATAAACCAGCACATGTTAGGGATATAAGGAAAAGTGAACTGACTGGTCAAACAGCCTTGATAAATCGATAGTATCTTTTAAATCAACATTGATGGTCATATCTTCTTACCTAGTGTCTAATTTACATTGCTTTGATCCCAAAAAGAGTAAGACCATTACTGAGAATGTAGTTACCTGGCTTTCCTCTAAAACTGCTACAGAATCAAAGAGCCCTCATCATAACACAAGCAGTGAAATAACTGCCCAGGATGTTGAATACATATGAAGACTTTTTAGTGGTTTTCAGCACCAGAAAAACAACACTGCTATAAGATATAACTTACTATGAGCATCACTGGTAGTGAAAGCCTGCATTTTGTGGTCCTGGCTCTACCCGTGACTTCTTATGAGATCCTGAGCAATAACGTCTTGCCCTCTGAGGGACTCAGTTTCCCTTTCAGCAAGCAAGAATACTGGGGGGAAAGATGACAAAACTCTCTGCCAATTCTAAAGTCATGGGAAAACTGTAGGCTCTTTTTCTAATGCTTCAAGTCTTAGATATGTGTTAATTATCTCCCAGTGTGGTATTTGCTATGTTACTTTAGGAGCATCACACTGAGAGAATCAGATCAGTTGTGTTGCCTTACATCACAAAGAACCACACTGGACCACCGGCTCAGCCCAGATCTGCCTGTGTGATGTGGGTCACAGCAGCAGGAAGCTTTCTCTGAACATGCTAGGAAGTCAAGAGGGAAGGTAAAAAGAGAAGGTTTCCCCTTTTTACTGATCTGGTGCGTTTGTCTTGGTTCTGGTTCACTTGGAGCCAATAAATTAATCCCCTGGGGTGACAATAATGATTAGGGTTTTTGTTTTATGGTTTGACCACGTGGTAATCTGTAGAGGAATGGTGGAAATCTAGTCATTAATGGGTAAGAGATGACAGATTATCTGATTTGTTGGTCTGTTAGACTAACTTCTGTTAAGTTCTGGTCAATTAAGAACTTCATGTTCATAAGGAAGGAGATTAACTCTTTGAAATCTGGGCCAGCAAAGTCTTGTGTCTCATATTTACTTTTAACTTCTGGCTAAAGCTGTAGAACTAAAGCTACAAACTCTCTATATAACCATAACTGAGAAAGGCCTTGGCATCTCGCTGTAAGAATGTGAAATGGTTTCCTACTTCTGGAGAATATTGATAAATTAGATTGTTTCTTAATTTAAAAGATCACTCCTCTAACTTGTTTATAAACATAAATAATCATATAAGTGAAATATTCCTAAAAATTCCACCAAATTATAACATGGAATTTCTTTTTTTTTTAACACAGAATTTCTGATACTTTAATGTGTTACACATGAAAAAAATCCTGCTTACACAAATTATTAGCTCAGAAACATTCTGAGGATGTAAGCTCACATTATGGTCAATTTTGGCAAATCACATTACTTCAAGAAAAACCAGCTATGTCTTTTCTTTGATTTATCAGTGTTGAGTATAATACAATAGTACATTTCATCTTACTTGGATTTATTTTTGCAAGAAAAAAATCTGAAGTTTCCTAAATTTATACAGGGTTGCCAACCAAATAAGCTACCATTACACCCAATGATGTTTAAGATGATAAAAAATGTAAATTTGTGTTCAACTAAATTGAGTCATTATCTTACAAAGTTTTCATATCAACAGTAATTATATTTTATATTGAATCAGTTTGGACATAATTTCCAACATCTTTAGATGAATTAAAACTTCAGAAAAATATCAAACTGAGCTAATTAAAAGATAGTTCTTATATACCTAGATATTATCTAAAATAGAATAGTGAGACATTAATTACAAAGTATAACAAAGTTTATGTACTTTTGTTTTTATATGCTATACCGTTATATCTTCAGGTCATGTTAATAAATAAATTCATCTTAATGTGTAAAAGTGATGTCTGTGGCTAAATAAAATTGTATTATGTGTATCAAAAGCTTTGTTAGTCTGCTAAATGTTCATATATGACAGCTCTCAATTATCTATCCCCCATTTTCTCTGTAAAGTAGAAGTTAGTTACTTTAGTTACAAGGCATAATTAAAATGGACTGTTGAGACTATATTAGAAGCCATCATGGAAGTGCTTCTGTGCTTTCATTTTTCAAACAAGTCTATTCCAGAATATGAAACAGAGAAAGTGAAAGACAAAACATGGAAAGTGAATTCTATTTGCCTTCGTTTATAATACCTGAATCTGAAGAGAAGCCATGAAAACTGTTAACATTTTGGCAAACCTGTCTCGTTTTGAAACGTTAACTTCCATGGTTTATTGACCAATGTGTTTATCTACAATATAAAAAAATATTCTATACCATTTGTGTAATCTACCTAGATAGCAAAGATTCTTTGTCTTATCAGAATAATTTTTGTGTTTCTGTCTGTGCTTTATGTTTAATTTATTATTTCCTTGATTATTTAAAAAAAGATTCATGACTTGTGAAGCAGCTAAAATGCTTTATAAGTCTATTATTTAAAAATATTTATTAGTCACTTTTAGAAATAGATAGCCCATTATTGTTTTTCAGGCACCCAATGATCCTAACTTACATAAGTATCCAATTCTTCTCTGGGAACTCATTAGATTTTGCCTTTCCTAGGTTAGATACTAATTTAGAAAAAATAAAATGCTTAGGGTATTTTCTAGACCTATCTTTGACAATTTCCAATTGGCCAGTAAAAAATTACAAAGGTTTGTTCTTTAACCTTACAAAAAGACAGATGCTGAAAATAATTAGGTTTGGTGTGAAGCATATTCCTTGATTGGATTAACTATTGTGGAAGATACATTTTGAAGAGTTGTCAGATGAGGAAGGCTGCCAGCCTTCCCTGCCTGAGACAAGTTCCTGCCTCTCACACAGAGGAACCCTGAGATGGCACTACCCTCTAGTCTACACAACAGTAAAAGTGGCCTGGTCTCCCTCTTCCATCTTAGTTTCTACAGGGTGAGAGGATGTACGCATCCAAAGGATTTGGGAAGGTAAAAGTTCAGTAATTGAAGGGAATACAGAGAAGCTTCTCTTGAATGCTTTTCCTCCTCCCCATGCTCACAAGACCACCACCTTCCAGATGTTTCCTTCTACAGTTGACCCTTGAACTGCACAGGTCCACTTATAGATGCATTTTTTCCAATAAATACAATACAGTATTACAAATGTATTTTCTCTTCCTTGTAATTTTCTTAACATTTTCTCTAGCCTATTTGATTTTAAGAATATATTATATAATACATGTAACATACATAAACTATGTGTTAATCAACTGTGTTATTGGTAAGGCTTCTAGTAAACAATAGGCTATTTGTAATTATGTTTTGTGGGAGTCAAAGTTATATGCAGATTTTCAAATTTGTGGGAGGTCAGCACCTCTACCCTCTTCATTGTTCAAGGGTCAACTGTATGTGTAATGAGAATGACCTTTAGAAATCACAGAGAAGCAGAACCACTTGAGTACATAGGTGGATGGGTGGTGGGTGGGTGGATGGGAGGTGGATGAGTGGGTGGATGGATGGATGGAGGGGTGGGTGGATGGATGGGGGGATAAATGGGTGGATGGGTGGGTGGGTGGATGGATGGATAGGGCTGCTACAGGAGGAATTTGGTCTTATACAACTGTAAGTCCCTATAGGATGTTGTCTTCTTATCTGATGCTGCACTTAACGTCCTCAGGGTAGGCAATTGGGAAGGGAAGATGGTTGTAATGTGAGGGAGAAAATGGAAAAGCTGGAACTCACAGGATGGACTAAAACCTATGTCAACTCGGATGAACAGGTGTCCTCAAGAAGCTGACTTTAGGGCTTGGGGAAAATACAGCTGGTTTTGCATGCCACAAGAAACTGTGGATTTCTCAGATCCTCTCCACCACATTTTCCAGGACATTTTTCTCTCTCTGTAGTTAGTACTTAAATTTATCTAGGGGTTCTATCAAGTAGGCATCCCCCTACTCAGCCTGAAGGAATCAGCGCACAAGGACCTACACCTCTCACTGCCTCTCTGACTGTTCTCTCCTCCCCTCAGCCTGTGGAGTTGTTGTGGAGTCTGTGTTTACAGAAGAGAAATAGCTGCTTGGCAAACAGCCTTCCAAAATTTTCCCACTACACTATTGGGCAGTGGCTCCTTAATCTTTAAAACCAACTATATGATATCTTTTCCTCTGGCTCTGCTATGGTCATCACCTTGCAGGAAAGTGGACTCACATCTGACTGCTGGGGTTAAGGGGCAAAGAGCAGGTGAGGAAAGGTGAAAACACCAAAAAGACCTTGAGGAGCAAGTGGGGAGATTCAGAGTGGAGAGGGATTCACTGGTGAATGCTCCAGAATTTTTCCCACCACCTAAAGACTCAAAATCAAGGACTTTCTGGGCAGTAATTTCAACAAATTCTTTATTCCTTTCCAGTAAAGAAGCAAACCTACTGCACACACTGCTTATGAAGCCACTGAGACCACCATCTATGTCTTAGTATGATCCCCACCCACCCAATAAGATCCTACTAAATGACATAAAGAAAATGATGCTGGTGATAATAAAAACCAAAGCCATGGTAGAAAGCTACCACCTACCTCCCACTAGCTGAGTTCATCTGGCACCCATAGGTAGAAACCCAGAAGCATGAAGACAGGAGGGACAGTTTGAGGATACACTGGTCTACCATCATATTGCAATTGGTAGGACCAATTCAATTGGCTGATATGGGCTACATTCTTGGTGGTTTTTGAGAGAAGGCATCTACCCATCTAATCCAGCTTCCTAGTCTGCTGCTAGCAAATTGCTTGCCATTCCTAGACTCCTTGCAGCCTTTTGAGACGAGTTTTCAAACCTAATTAAGCTTAGCATTATCATTGTTTTTATCACATTAAGTTCCCACTTGGCCCTCAGCAGCAGAGACCACAAAGTCAGCACTGCATCTTTAAACAGAAACAACAGATTTTGGTTCAATTAAAAATTCATTAAAATGCAAATTAGTTTGTAAATTTTTTTCCCTCCTTCTGATGATTCCTCAACATGGCTTTTTAATCATAGCTGGCTCTGAAAAAGAGGTGAACCTGTAGCTAGGAAGGAATAGAGAGGGAGAGCCAAAACTCTGGACCCCCTCTCACTGCTGCAGGATGAAGGATTCTCTGAGAGCCTTACCCCTCTCTTCAACCTTCTATCACCCATTTGCTCCCCAGAGGGGACTGGTTTCATCTTCACTGTCCCTCTGTGCTTAACTGGTAAATGCAATCATTTTTCTGATCTCCAGCTTACTGAACAATGTTATCTTAAGGGAAATACCAGGATAAAATGAATAATTAACCTTACCCACATACATTTCCTGGCTGTCCTATAATATTTTGGTAATGCTTTCAGGGAGCTTTCTCCACTAACAGTGTAGGGAAGTTTGACTTAGGGCTCTGTGATGATTTAAAATGACAACTAAGCCCCCAAGTGCTTAGCCAAGTAACCAAGTAGTGTTTTTAGACCAAAACCTTCAAAATCATAGTGAAACATCTAAAAACTAATAGCAATGTCTACTATACACGAGACCTACAAGGCATTACCTGCCTTTCTCACCAATCTACCCAGAAACCTTAATGAGCTCCCTATTTCTTACACCCAGCATAGGAATGGAGAAACTGAGGCTCAGAGATCCTAGGGGTACTTGCCCAAGGCCACACATTATTAGAAAGCATTAGTCGAGACTTGACCTCATGTTCCTTGGATCCCAATTACCATTACACTAAACCCATGATCCTTTGTTTCCATTTTCACAGAATCTGTCCAGCTTATTGTTTTGCTGATTGACCAGCTGTTACATTCAATTGATCCTAAGACAGGTTGGATGTGTACAGGACGCTGGCTTTCAAGAAGACAATGCTGTGCTGCCTCAGACACGAGGAAAAATATTCTCAACATTCTGTATGCTGTGGGAAGCAGGCAACTCCTGCAAGTTCATTAGATGCCCCTAATTGCTAAGAACACATTCAGGAAGTATGGTAAATGCAACTTAATTGAGAACTAATTAACTTGTTATAGTTATCTCGTTACATGCCAATTAAATGTCTAAATATTCTTTTCTTCTCAGATAAAAGAATTTAAAAAAAAAAAAAAAGAAAGAAAGAAAATCGGTGAAAAACCTGGATCCCCAAACGAGAGAAGTCAGGTAGTAGGGCCTGGGTACGTATCAACCCCACAGGGGCAGCAGTGGAGGCTCCTGGTCCAGAAAATGTCAAGCTCATTAACACTATTTTAAAGGAAGATGTTCAAAGGCAGTGGGCAGATTTTGACTTTGAGAATTCTGCATTAAATCTGGTGTGAAATGGGATTTGGCCTCAAAGGTCCCAAAAGACAGGACCTAGTAAGGGCTGTTCCTACCACCCGGCTGCTGTCTAGCTATTTAAGGTTTGGGCTTCTTATCCATTTGTTTGCCTAATCTGCCCTTTTCCATGAAAATCCAAGGAGACCTTCCCTGTAGCTGCATGCTGTTATCAGGAGCATATTGCCAGGGCAGGGCTCAGTTTCAGCTCAGCTTCCAAGCAATCATTTGCTCTTAATCTGTTTTCACTGGCAATGTCATTTAAACATCTCCTCTGTAGAGTTTCCAGAAACTCTAACAAAGAGAATCAGCAGCAGCGGAGGAACGGCAAGGTGCCTACCCAGAGGGCTGGGAGAAGTCTGTTCACAGAGCTCTACCTTCAGCCCGGATGTTTTTTTTCTAAATTACATCCATTTAAATCACGGAGAAAAGCAAATTCTGCTTCTTCTTTTTTTTTTTTTTTTCCTGTCAGAATCTCATCTCAATATCCGGTCCTGGCAAAGAAGGGAGGCAGATCCTGTTCTCATCGGCTGGCCCCTGTCGGAACTGATGGGCAGTGGGTTTGGGCTGCCTTATTGAGATCGGCTGGCGTCCCATGAGGGTAGGGCGTATCTGGTTCTCCATCTTAATGAAAAGCAGTCAAGGCTGCTCCGAAACGTTCGCCCTGACTCCCTCGACCTCTCCAGTTTGACAATTAGTGCCTGTTCCAGAGCTTTCTGGCTCCCCATCTTGCTGAAGAATGTACCAACCGCATCATCCCCAGGGTTTTTTCCATTCTTCCTTTCTCACAGCCAGTGTTTATTCTCTCTTCTGGGGGCTTCTGGTGCTGACACAACTTGCAGCATTCTAGAGAGAAATTCCAATGCTGAAGGCCCATTCTCTCAGGGGAGCCCCTCACCCAGTCTGCCCCTAGGTTGGACCTCCAGCCCCACAGTCCAGGTGCAAAAGATCCTGATGGCACTCCTTAGTTCTGGCCTTTGGGAAGACAATAACAGAAGAATTCACTGAAAACAATGAGCCCACCCTACAGAATGAAAAATGATAATCCACTTATTATATAGTCCATTTAAGCTGTGGTACAAACAGCAAACTATAACACAGTGAGATTCTGATATGAATTTCCAGTTTATTTTCATGACAAAACGAGGGCAAACTCTCCTCCCCCCCTTGGTATTACTAGAAGCTTGCTTGCCATCTGATTTATCTGGGTTTTTGAAATTTATGATTGTCTCTGTTTGGCTCCTTTGCTTCCACTGAGTCTCCAACTCCGTTCTTGTTCTACTTCAGTCTGTGCTGGGACGTGGCTTCTTTGTGTGCAGCCCTGGCTTGCTTCTCTTTGCAGAAAACACTCAATCTCTGCTTATGCATTTGTTCAAAGTTCACTTTAAGTACAGAGTATTTATCAACTGTATTGCTCTGCAAAGTGCCTGCCGCTGGTTACTCATTACGGGGAATGGCTTCGCTTCCTATTTTGCATGGCCCTGCAGCTTGCTGTCTGTGTCTCTCTCATTTGAGTGCTCTGTTTTCTTTGGCCAGCTGCCTCTGTGCTCAGCCTGCAACCTGATGATCGTGGCATATTTCAAACTCTACTCCTGGAGGGTGGGGAAGGTAACTACCAGTGTGGGACAGACTACTCTAAAAGAGCTCTTCCATTGCATGGCAACACAGTGACTTGGTATCAAAATTCTCCTGGTAGAAGCAGCACCCTGGTAACAGAGGTTTAATGGAAGCTGTGGGGACGGAGGTAAAGGTGGGGGCCGCAGAGAGGGGTGGTTTCTGCCAGAGAATGGTTCTCTGAATCCGAGCCGCCCATTGCAATCCCCTGAAGCACAGTTGAAAATTCTGACACCTCCATCCCACCCCAGAGAGACTGACTGAATTACTGGAGAAGAGGAGAACCTGGACCTGGTTGTTGATTGTTTCAAATTCCTCAGGTGAGACTGAGAACAACCAGACTGCAAGTTTGAGTCAAATCAGAGTCAGCAAGAAGCCCAGCTTCACATTCGGGGGGAGCAAGGCTCAACCTCATGTCCAAAAAGCCAGCAAAATGATTGGAGTCCACAATGCAAAGCCAAGAGTTTGAAGCGGGGCACAAATGAAGCACGGGATAAAAAAAAAAAAAAAAAAAAAAAGCCAACCAGACGAGAGCCACAAGGACCTACAACAGCTTCTATAAGAGCTGTGGCCTGGTGGGACCCACAGCTCAGCCTCAGAGGCCAGCCAAAGTGTCTGGAGACCCACTGGGTCAGCTTGGCTTAATGTCTGAGGGAGGACCCATGGGGAGGTCTGTGACTTCGTATACACACCTCTAAGGCCCCATTCTGCCTGTGGTAGCTAAGGATTGAACCCACTTCATGACATTGCTACACTGATTATAATGACAAATACGGTGGCATAAAGGCATAGAGTGTTAGAGCCCCAAGAAATAACGTAGTCTGACCTCCTCCATTACATCAAAATGAGATCAGAGCCTGTTTCTCCTCCCCAGGTTCTCCATTATAAAGACTTAAAAGACTCAAGTCAGATGTTCATAGAGACAAGCACAAATGGCTTAGAATATTAATAAGAAATTTTCAGTTATCGTCAACTCTGTTATTTATAGGGTAGTGAGAAATGGGAGAGAAACCCTAAATCAGTCTTTTCTGAACATCGTTGTGTTTGAAAAGTGCCCAAGGGGAGAGTGTGTTAAAAATGTAAAGTCCTGGGCCCACTGCAGAGACTCTGATTCAGTAAGTCTGGGCAGGTGTCCAAGAATCTGCATTCTTAACATGTGAGATGCCTTACTACCTCAGGGATTTCTGGTGTATGTGGTTCCAGAGCCAGGTTCTAAGAGATTCCAGCTCAAGCAATGATATCATCACCTATTCCCAAACAGAAAAGCAATATCCCAAACGGGCAGTCATCAATCATGGTTGTACATTACAGTCACCTAGGCAGCATTTTGAAAAACATTAATGCCTGAGCCCCAACTCAAACCAATTAAATCAGAATCTTTGAGGGCTGAGGCCTTGTATTAGTCAGACATTGCTATAATGATGCTGTGGAACAAACATCTCAAAATTCAGTGGCTTAAAACAACAGACATTTATTTCTCTCTTGAAGGTCTATGGCTGGATTGGAGTTGGTGTACCTAAGCTGGGCTCGGCTGGGCAAACCCTACAGAGTGCAGGTTGCATTCAGGTCAGCTCTAAGTATATTTCATTGTCTTTAGACCAGTGGCTACCTAGGATATGCTCTCATGACAGATCATTGCAATACAAGAGACAAGCAAAACAAAGCACATTTAAGGTTTCTGCTCATATCATGTCCAGTAATATCCCATTGGCCAAAGCAAGTCCTATGTACAAGCCTGCTATCAATAGGATGGGAAAAAATATTCCACTCAGTGGTCCAAACTATCACAGGGCCCCATCCCGGACTGGTTAAATAACAATTTCTGGGTTAGGGTATGGGCGATGAAAATGTCCCCTAAAATGTGCAGCTGGGTTGGATTCTTCCTTCTAAAGGATGATTCAGGTCCCAGGCCAACCCACAGATAGGCAGTTAACCCTGAATGAAGGAATTACAGGGCTATGTAATTGGAATAAAACATGGTAAGTAGCACCATGGCAATATAATTGTTAATAATAGAGAAAATAATAAAAATCAAGCCAAGTACATTATTTGTCCATGTCCTCCTTCATATATTTGGATGTAGTGCTCTGCACTCTATGAGCCTTACACAGCCTGTTTTACCAATTGTCGTCCACATGCCATGCTTTCAATTCCCCTCACCATCTGACCTCACTCTTCTCCTAATTCACTCTATATATGTGTACCCCTTAAATCCTGGATGCCCCCTCCCACAATATCCCACAGTGCTTCTACTCTGGCCTTGATACAGAGATAAATTAGATAGCCTCTCCCCTCATCTTAAGACCAAATTCCTATTAATTCAGCTCAAGTGAGACCAGCAGGGAGGGGGCATCACCCACCAACCCAGCTCAAGTACAACAAAGCTGGCTCACTGTCAAGACCAATTTCTCAGCCAGTTGCCCTCCCTTTGGGGTCTATGCCCAGCTCTGCCTCTGACTCCCTGAGTTTCATTGGGTAAGTCGTTTCCTCCCAGCTTGAGTCCAGCTTCCTCATCTGGAAAAAGGGATGTCTGGAGATAGCCATGCCCTTACTACTCTAAACTTGAGTATGGGCTTATGCATGCATGAGAGTGGTCTTCAGAAAACAATGTGGGGGGATCCCTGGGTGGCGCAGCGGTTTGGCACCTGCCTTTGGCCCAGGGCGTGATCCTGGAGACCCGGGATCGAATCCCACATCGGGCTCCCGGTGCATGGAGCCTGCTTCTCCCTCTGCCTATGTCTCTGCCTCTCTCTCTCTCTGTGACTATCATAAATAAAATTAAATTAAAAAAAAAAAAGAAAACAATGTGGAGATCATTCCTCCTAAGCAATGAGGCCATCTGTGGCCTGGCCCTGCCTCCCACCCTGTGCTTGTCTCCTCTCTCCCCATACTATACCATTGACCCATCGTATTGGCCTCCTGGATATCCCTAGAATATACCTCATTCTTCACCTCTCACCAGCCTTTATGACTGCTATTTCCTCTGCCCGGAACACTCTTACACCAACCATCCTGATTTGCCTAAAATTGTCCCACTTTTAGCACTGAAGTTCCTGCTTCCCAGGAAATGCCTCAGTCTCTGGCAAATAAGAGGCCTGGCCACCCTACTGTCCTAAATACTCATGTGGATGGCTTTTTCATATACATCAGGCTCTGTTCCAGTGTTACATCTTTAGAGAAGACTTTGTAGACTACCATTATAAAATGATCCACCTAACTTCTTTTCACTCTCTTTTTAGAAAGAGAAAAAACATGTATAAGCAGGAGGTGGGGGGAGAGGGGCAGAGGGAGAGAGACAATCTTAAGAAGGCTCCACACTGAGCATGGAGCCTGATGCAGGGCTTGATCTCATGACCCTGAGATCATGACCTGAGCCAAAATCAAGAGTCATATACTTAACTGACTGAGCCACTGAGTCACCTTTTTTCACTTTTGTATCACTTACCATATGCTGAACTTGACTGATATTTACTTATTGTCTGTCTCCTCCTTCTATATGGAGATCAGAGGGCTAGTCTTATCCCCTATTTAGAAGAAAGTCTAGTGCATAGAAGGCATTCTGTAAGTATTTTCTGTTGGGAGTTATTTTAGGTAAACTGAATTGCTGTCTTTTCTTCTCCAATCACAGACTAGAGTCCAGGGACATTGCTTTCAATACCACACTGTCCTGGAACATTTTAGGGAGTCCTTGGGTCCCAAGAACTTGGACCTTTGCTCACATCACTATTTGTTTAACAACAGAATAAGCTGCCCAGAGATGCAATAGTCTAGGCAGCAAAGAGAATTCCATTAGCTCTTTAAACCTGCAGCAAAGTTTCATGGAGAAACATGGGACCTGCTAAGCACAAATTCAAAGAGGAGAGGGATGGTATGCCCATGAATTGGAGAGTAGCTCAGGATCATGCATCTACTCTTTAATCGTAATGAACGTGGCAAGCAGGTATAAAGTGCCAACTCTCAAGGTATTTTTCCTCATTGCATCCTCATTCCTCTATAAAAGTTAGATGACATTGCTTCACTTTAGAAATGAGGTAACCAAGGAACAGTGAGAGCAAGTAATTCACATCAACTGGTAAGTGGCAGCAGATATTTGAAGAAAAGTCTGTCTGACACTAGAGCCTTTTGTCTTCTCTCAAGACCAAGTTGTTCCTTATTTCACTAGCTATGCAGAAACTTAAAACTATAGTAGGATGTTTCCATAACAACTTGGAAATTACCATGTTGTAATGTCTCATTAAAAAAAAGTAGGGTACAAACATGTATGTATGCTTTCTTAACATTTACCACATTTTTAAAAATTGTACATAGGAAAAAGCTTTAATCTAAACCAAAACGATAAAGTGGTTGTGCTGAGTAGCAGATTTTTAAGTAATATTTAAAATAGTTTCCAAATACATGGTACTTTTATGCTTTTTAAAAATCTATGTTTTTATTCAAAGGGAAAACCATACCTCGTTTACCTGTGATGAGGTGGGAGGAGAGCTCTGGAGATGTCTGATAGGTAACTTCATTTAGTTCTTCAGTGGCTGGAGGGCAAGAGGAGACTAGAGAATGTAAGCAATTTTTTAAGCAAGGAATTGGACATGGAACAGAGAAAGGTTGGTGGGACTGGGCAGTGTTTTGGTTGGCATCAAAACTAAGGCAGGGTCTCAGCAACAAAGGCCAAAGACTCCTGTGGTCTGACCACCCTGAGTTAGTGCACCCAGGATGAGGCCACTAGCAGGGAAGGGCCTTGAACCAAGATTATTTCAGAAAGAAGGTAGAGAATGATGCGCAGCCCACCTTTCACTCACAGGAGAAAATATCAAGCATGATTTCCTTTTGTCTTAGGTATTTTGGATCTGATGAGTTCTCTGAGAAGCTCTCAGTATGGCTCAGCTTTACATGCTCTGATGAAATGTATGCTCGACCATGAACAAGCTTTGTATGCACTTTCGACTCAGTCTATTTTTCAAAGGCAAAAATTAGAGAATAGTGAAAGAAGGACTTCTCTGTAAGGGTAAATTTTATTGTTTAGGATTTTTAAATAATTTCTATGAAATAGAGTTTTTTAAAAAAGATTTTATTTATTCATGAGACACACACACACAGAGAGAGAGAGATTGAGAGAGAGGCAGAGACACAGGTAGAGGGAGAAGCAGGCTCCATGCAGAGAGCCCAACGTGGGACTCGATCCCGGGTCTCCAGGACCACACCCTGGGCTGAAGGCAGCACTAAACCACTGAGCCACCCAGGGTTGCCCTGAAAATAGAGCTTTATACAACCCAGAACCATATATGATAGATGGATTTCTATGGATGGTGGAATCACTGATTATAGATTCCTTTCTTTCAAAGGAAGCAAATTAAATGTCTCTTTTTGAACAGCATCCTTATGACAAGTTTAAAGACCAAAAAATATCCCAAGAATATTACAGATTTCTCAGGACAGTTTACATGTGCTTTGTCCTAAATTATTTTATCATTATTGTGTGATATGTTAGCAGAATGGCATAGTAGAATCATGGATCATCCCAAAGAGGTGGCAGGGTACACTGGGATGAATATGGCTGCTCCAGTCAGAAAGACAAGGATTAAAACCCAGTGTCACAGTCAGCTCAGACTTCCATAACAAAATACCATAGACTGGGTGGCTTCCATAACAGACGCTTATTTTCTCACAGTCCTGAAAGCTGGAAGTCCCGATCAAGGTGCCAGCATGATCGAGTTCTGGTCAGAACTCTCTTCCTCATTTGCAGACCAGCCACCTTCTTGCTGTGTCCTCACATGCAGGAAAGAAAGAGCAAGTTCTCTGATGTCACTTCTTATAAGAGTGATAAGCCCATCATGAAGGTCCCTATCCTCATGATTTCATCCTAACTTAATTATCCCCCAATGGCCTCATTGCCAAGTACCATTTTATTGAGGGTTGGGGCTTCAACATAGGAATTTGGGGGAGATACAAACATTCATTCCATAGTACTCAGGCTCACCACTCACTAGCAAGGGGTTCTTGGGCAGGCTATGTAACCTTTCTGAGTCTCAATTTTGTCACCTGCAAAACTGGGAAAGTTGGACAGCTCTCCAAGTTCAATGAAAACCTCAACATAGTTCATGGCACATAGAAAGCATCCCACATATGTTATTGGTGCAGAATACTTTTTTCATAGACAGAAGCACCATCTATGCAGGTAATAAGGGCAGAACTGCTTCTGTTCAGGCAGCCCTTCCATATGAGTCTCACTTCCCTCTGGAAACAACACTAAGACCCAGGACTTCAAAGGACATCATTTCAAAACTACTCATCTGGCACAAGTCCACCACATCTGCTGGGTGGTGAACCCACCCTCACTTCCAAGGTTCTAAATATAAAATGCATATTCATGTGAAGACACTGTCATAGTTCAGGCAAGCCTAGACTCCTGTGGCCACATCCACACTCTCAAAACAGGTCTGCACCACCAACACCCTATATTCTCTCTTCGATGTCTGTACTATGCCTCCCTCTCCAAGCATGCACTTTGAGAGATTCTCACCCCCTTTCAACTTGTGTTTAATGCCCCACACACACACAGAAAAGGAAAAGGAATCCAAAAGATTTATTTATTTCACATTCCAGTTTCAAAAATTTGGAACAGCACAGTGTGTATATGTACCATGGGTCTCAGTGTAGACAAACTTACTAGATTTAGGAGTCTTATTTTCTCTTAAGGAGTTGTACAGCAGGTTAAAAAGTGTATGATTCATAAGTTTTGCATATATTAGTATCATTTCTGTGCTGCTGAATGCATAATTCTGACTCACATTTCCCACTGAACCTATAAGGAAAAGGATTTATTTTATCCTTTCATTTTATTTATTATTACTTTTCCTTTCAGTGTTTCCCTAGGATGTGTCATGGGCAAAATTTCAGCTGCGGGTTAGAAGTGGGATTACAGCAGTGGGAGTTGGGAATCTGGGTACCAGTCTCCCATTCGCTGGTACCTACACCTGGGTGGGTTGAGGATGTTTCTGAGGAGAGTTGTGGCCACAGCCAAAATGTTTCTAGCCAAGGCAGAGGAAGACTTAGCCCTAAAGTATTAGGACCCCCTCCTTAGTGTTTTGTATTTTTGCTCAGTAGCTCAGACACTATATTTTCCTTTTAATCTGAGTATTCTAAAATTCACAAGTAGTTTCCATCATGAATAGCAGTTCACAGAAGAAAGATAAGAAAATACGTTCATTCTCACATATAATGAAATAATTTGCATTTAAACCAACAAAATACCATTTTTTTTCCACCTAGCAGATGGCAAAGATCAACAAGTTTGATACAATGCTATATTAACAGGTGTGGAGAAACATTTTGATGGAAGAGTATATTTGCATAGCTCTTTGGCAATGGCCACGAAAATGTAAAGTGTGTATGATCCTTGATTCAGCAGTTCTGTTCCTGGGATTTCTCAGAGCTACAGTGGCCCACGTGAACATAGCTGGAGAAAATCTCATGCCTGTACAGATTGGACTCCCTTTAGGTTTACCCTGAAATCTCAAACAGGAACCCAGATCCTGCTCAGAGATTCCACCATTCTTTTCCTGGTCTCATGACTTCCTGCTTTTCTAGATGACCGCATCAAATGGGCACCAGACTTCTTAAACCTCCAACTTGGCTGGAGACCCCTCCTCAGTCTTCAAGGAGAAAGAAATGTGGATACAAACTAGTTTTCCCAATTAAAAAATCGTGGCAGGTCTATCTATCATGGGAAGGGAAGACAGCATAGGATTTGCTAGTCAGCCTCAAAGGTAAATGGGTTTAAATGTCACATATTAGCATGAGATTTCGGCCAAGCCATATAAACTATCTGAAATTCAGCTTTTTCCTCTAAATAGTCTAGATCCTGGCCATGCCCTTGAAGAAAAGAAGAGAATTGAGAATAATCAAGAATGACCAAAGTCTCATACAAATCAGTGGCATTTAAGCCCTTTTCCCTGAGGCTGACCCATCACCAAATCCTGTGCTGTCTTCCCTGCACAGACAGACCCTCCACAAATTTTCAGCATGTTTTTTTTTTCTCCTCTGGGTTTGTTTTCCTATAGTTATGAGAAACAAACTAAGTCCCCTAGTTATCCCTCAAAGCCTCTTGTCAGGAAATGACTTTTTTAATTAGAAAAGTGATACTGTTAGACAGAAACAGGGATGAGTCCCTAGGCAGGTCTTTGTATCTTCAAAAGCAAAGAAAGACCTTCTACTAATTTCCTCCCCTAAGTACTTTCACAGAAGGGGAACATTCAAAGACACAACGGGGAGAAGAAAGATCCACACTTCTTCTCCTTGATTGTTTCAGGTTAATAAGCCAGTATTTGGGCAAACGGATTGGTTCTGATGGCCACATGAATATGACCCTGCCAAAAAAGATTACTCCAAAAATGAGCACAACATGGACAAATCAATGCCACACTGAGATGGGGTCATGATTTGCCTGTCACTCACTGTCTTCCTAAAGACATCAGATGCCATTACCTCCTAGGGTCGGGGCCATCAGATGGGCCATTAAATATGAATTCATCTTGTGTAGATGCAAAATGCACATGATTTAGTCAACTCAAGAGAGGCTGAAAACCAGCAGAGGGTTCCATAAAGGTTTTAAAATTATCTCCTGATCAAGAAGGATGTGAGTGCCAGCCAACACGCACCTGCAGAAGCTGGGGGAATATTTGTGGGTGCTTTATCAAGGGAGCCAGACATAAGTTTGGATTGGGCAGGGCTGTGGGAATCATTACTGTGTATGCTTGCCATGGTGTAGGGTCCTTCCTCCTGGGATTCAGGCACCTCTTTAGTGCCTGAATTTAGCCACCTATTAGTCACTTTAATCTAAAACTGGCTGAAACCAAGAATACAGGTAAGGGGGTACAATATTTTATTGAGGTGATTGCCTGCAGCCTTTTACTCATCCATCCTTAATTTCTTCTGCCTGTACTGCTTAGAAGTACCTGGTTGGATTTCATATATTTCATTTCTAGTGCCATTGGTTCTACTACCTGTGTCTATAAAGCTCTGAATTTTCTGTGGGTCAAGCCTCTTGGATGTCACTCCTGCCCTGGTCCTCATCATGATAAATGTGCCCACCTGGTCTTCATTGTTCCAGTACCCTATCATCCCCACTGCTGCCAGTGTGCCCAGCTCCATGATAGCTCCTCCTACCACCAGCCCCCTGGCTTACAGAAAAGTGATACCACTGAACTTCTTAGTGGTCATGGTGCCCCTCACCATTGGTCTTAGAAAATGGTATCTTCTTTGAGACTTCCTTAGAACATTTATTGAATCTCCTGGCTTTACATGGTATGTTTACTCCAGTCCTTCATAAGGGACCTACAGCTATTAATTTATATAGCTTATACCAGGGGAAGGGGAATACTCAAATGTTGAATGGACACAGGACTAAGTTAGCACTGACACTCATAAGTCTAAAGCATCACTATCCTCCCATGCTCTGTTAAAGTGGGGAGCACATGGGGGCCAGGAGATAAGTGAGGTCTGGCCAAGTTCTGGCTCATAGTAGATCCTCTCCATGCATGGACCCACCTATTAGTCACTTCTGAACTCCAAATGCATATTTAGAGTTTTACATACTCAAGAATTGATGCAAACCAAATATTGGGTTCTTGATCTATGGGGTGAAAACTATCATAATGGGGAACACCAAATGGAAGCCTCTAGAATGGTATTATTTGGAGGTGATTCTCCATAACTCTGACATTTCTGCTTATCTTTTGAGCCTAAGGCCCTGCAAAGAAAAAAAAATGTTTCTATAACAGACAGCCTTCGAAGCTAGAAAGAGTGTCTCCCTAAAGATAGAAATCCTAGGAAACATTCCAGGAAAATAAAATCTCCCTCCTCCCAGGAGAGGATTTTCATACCTTCCAGGATAATAAGTCTAATCTTTCTCTGGAGAGAAGGATGGGTATGTTTGCCAACAACCCTTATAAGATTTAGCATTCTCTAAGCTCAATGTTTCTTGGCTGTGACACAGATCTGTGTGTGCAACATCCACTAGGCCCACTCCACATCAACCCATGGAACTTGGGGGTAATGGGAAAATCCATGCAAATATGTTGTGTCATGACTAATAGATTATCTAAATTCTTTTTGCCACATTGTTCTCTTACCAAATTTATGGAAATGTGGAAAGCAAATTTTAAGAACTGCTTGACTTCACACATCCTTCTCCACAGCAACATAGCAAATCTTTCTTAGGATGGCAGAAATTAGTGACACTCCTAAAGACCGAAAGCTGGGATTGGCAAATTCCACAGGCCAAATCCAGCCCACCACCTGTTTCTCTAAATAAAGTTTTGTTGGAACACAGCCATGTTCATTTGTTTATATATTGCCTATGACTGTTTTTGCACTATAGCAGTAGTGTTAAACAGCTATAATAGAAATTATGTGGCCACATAGCCGAAAATATTTATCTGGTGCTTTAAAGGTTTGCTAAACTTTGATTTAAAGATGGCAGGGGACGCAATTCCCGTCATACCTCAAATGAATTCATCAATCTGGTCTCTGGCAAAAACCAAATGGATCCTGAAAAATGACAATAAACTACCACAAACTCAATCAAGAAGTAGCCCTAATAGCAGCTGTTATGTCAGATGTATTGACTTTGTTAGGGCACATTAACGTGGTCTCAGGTACATGGTATGAAAAGAGGATCTGAAACAGTTTGCATTCACCTGGAATGGGCAACAAAAAAAGTCATAGTTTTCTTCCAGGAATATAGGAACCCTCCTGATAAAAGAGATATGGATGATTTGGACATCCCACAGAGCATCACATCTATCTTCTACATTGATGACAGTGTGATAATTGGGCCAGATAAGGAAGAGCTGGCTAGCACACTGGTTGAGTTGGTATGACACATGCTCCTGATGTTGGAAGGTAAGCTATGTATAAGTAGGTCATGCTACATCAATACAATTTTTAGGGTGACAGTGGTCAGAGGTATGCCAAGACATCTCCTTCCAAGTCTAATATAATACATTTTATATCTCTGGCCATGAAGAAGGAAGGAAACACAGTGTCTGGTAGGCTTAGTGAAGTCCTGGATGTATCATATTCCACACCTTGCAGTATGGTTCCAGCCCATATTGGGGGTAAATTGAAACACTGTATACTTTGAGTGGAGCCCAGAACCAAAAAGGATTTTGCAGCTGGGCTGGGCTGTAGTGAAAGCATGTGGCTATTTCCACCATATGACCCAGGAGGACCTATAATATTGAGTTATTGCTGGTGGGGAAAGGTGCTGTGTGAAGCAAAAGGTCCATTCCAGTTAAAGAACCACAGGGCAGGTTGCTAGGATTGTGGCAAGACCTTGGCATCTGCAGTGGAGAATTGTATACCTTTTGAAAACAGCTCCTAGTACAGATGGAGCACTTGACCATGGAAACATCACATGTGGTCATGAGTCCAGAACTTTCCATTATGATCTAAGTTTGTCAGACCCTCTATGCCCTAAGGTTGGATTGGCCCAGTAGCAGCCCATCATAAAATGGAAAAGGATAAGACTGGACAACAGTGTACCCAGGGAGGCACAAACAAGCTGCATGAACAGAGAGCCCAGATGTCCATGACTTCTTCCTCAGTCCATGCCTGTAGCTATATCAGAACCATGTATGACTAGCTAAAAGAAGAAAAAGCCAAACCTTGGCTTATAGATGGATCAGTACTATAGGGTACATGCTGTGTGCTCTCAAAATTCATATGTTGAAGCTTTAACCCCCAATGTAATAGTATTGGGGGCGTCTTTGGGAGGTAATTAGGTTTAGATAAGGTTGTGAGGGTAGGGCCATTGTGATGGGATAAGTGTCCCTATAAAAAGAGGAAGAAGCACCAAAACTCCCTCTATCTGTCATGTGAGGATACAGAGTGAAGGCAGCTATCTGCAAGCCAGGAAAAGAGCCCTCACCCAGAACTGAATCTGTGAGAAAATAAATGTCTATTGTTTAAGCTACACAGTTCATGGTAGTTTGTTATAGTAGCCTGAACTAAGACAGCTTGGTATATGAATTCAAGCCAAAAATGGACGACAGATGCACAAGAACCTCACTCAGGTGCAAGGGGGTGCCTTGGAAGACAGTGGTGAGGGACATTCTTCCAATGGGTGGCACTTCCAGCAGTGCACTTCATTGTCCACTTTATACAGAAGGAGAAATGGCCAAAGGTGGGAACATATATGGCTTATGGGTAGTGTGACTAGTCTGACTTGGTGGTCAAGAGTCTGAACAGAAAGTATTGGAGATTAAGAACAGAGAGATTTGGGTAGTGCCATATGGATGGACATAGGCAGTGGACACAAGGTGTGAAGATCTTTATATTGAATGGTAATATCTACCAGTGAGCATCTACTGTGGATGAAGCACAAAACAGCCACTAGGACAAAATGACTCAGCCATTTGAATCATCAATCCTAGGTTATTGGTCACCTCAGTGCTGGCATAATAGGCAGAGTGGACAAAGAGAGAGGGCTGAATGCTATGCATGGTCCGAACAGTATGGGATCCCACCTACTAAAGCTAGTAAACTACCGCTGCTGCTGAGGTCCATTTGCCAGCCACAGAGAAAACACTGAGTGCCTAATATGGCAACAAACTTTAAGGAATACAGCTGGCCATTTCAATTCTTCCTTTCTGGAAGAGCTAGAGATTCCTTCTAAGAGAAATATATATATATATATATATATATATATATATATATATATTCCAAGTATGGATTTGCCTTTCCTGCCCACATGGCCTTGGCCAGCACCATTCTCCAAGGGCTTAAAATGTTTGACCCACCAACATGAGAGCTTATACAACATTGCATCATAAGAGACACACTTTGCAGCAGAGGAGATGAGGAAGTTGGCTCATATAGAATCCACTGGTCATATCACATAATGCATCACCCAGAAACTGCCATGCTTATGGAGCAATGGAATGGTTTGCTGAAAGTTCAGTTGAAGCACCCTTTAGATGCAGTACTTCATAAGGATGGGGTACCACTCTCCAAGATGCAGTATGCACATTGAATTAAAGACCTATATATGGTGCTGTGCGCCCAACGGGAAGAGTGCATGAGTCTGGGAACCAATAGGTGGAAGCAGGAATGACCTTACTTAACACCCCTCCCACAGGACAACTTTGTGTTTTCCATTCCTGTAACTGGGTTCTTCAAAGTTAGAGGTCCTGTTTCCCAATGGGGCTATACTTTTGCCAGAGCCAGAGCAAGAATTTCTTTGAATTATAAGCTGCGCTTCCCACGGGGCACTTCAAAATCCTTCGGTCAAGAGACAAACAGGTGAAGCAAGGTATCACCATCTCAACAGATAAAATGGTCCCTGAATGTGAGGTAGAGCTCCAGGTGATCTACCCAGTGCCTCTTGGTCAGTCCTCCCTTCCAAATGTGAAGGTGAGCAGGTAAATGCACAACCCTGGCCTGAGGAAGGCACAGTGATGAGGGACTCAGACCTCCGAATCACTTTAGCTGGTAAGCCGCTGAGACTAGCAGAGGTGCTAGGTGATGGTAAGGGAAATCTAAAGAATAATCAGTTCCAGGTGGGGCCCCAAGACCAACTGCTATAAGTCCTTCTAATCTACGTTTCCACAGGAAGGGGGGAGTACACTGAGGTCTTGAGAATGTATATAAAGAAGTGGATGTTGGTGATACTAATAGTAGACCATGATCACAGAGACATCCACCAAGATACCTCCAGGAGAGAAGACTTGCTGTCACAGCTGTGGGAAGTGCTGCCAGAGGACAACTTCTGGTTGTCAACTCCTCCAGGTTTTCTCAGCTGCAGAAAGTGACCTCACCTAACGGCATGTCTTTCCTAGGATAACACATCCAATGACCCATTGTGGGGAATATAAATATCTAGCATTTTCCACTCAATGGGGAAAAACTCTGATTGGCCAAATATAGTCAAGATTTCTCCATGTGGTTTGCCAAACTTTTTGTTAGGTCCACGCAGTAGTTCCACTCCCCCCTCCCATTCAGCCCAGCCTTGCTCTTTTTCCCTATTTTCCACTGTGGTTGACAGAGAAATGAGCTGCCCAGAATCCCATTCAAGGAAGGATGTGGTGTCCAGTGTGGAAGGTGCAGTCAGCAGCCTCCAGTGTCAGCGCCTTCCAGGTCTTTGTCAGGGGCAGAAAGCCACCAAGCAGAAGCCACTCCTCTTTCGGGGGCAGCCTGCATTCAGTGGCTCAGCAAGCAGGGCTATAGAGGCTCTGCCATTTTAGCCCCATTCAAGACACATCTACTGGACAATATCTGCTCCAGAGTCCCTCAATCCTGGTTAGATGAGGCTGTATTAGACTGCATTGCAGTTCAATTTACTTTCTGCTCAATCCTGTTCCCCCTACCCTCCTTTCACAGGTGTTGATCCCTGGTAAACATCTTGCAACCCAAATTCTGTTTCAGAGAACCCAACCTGCAACAAAGAGAAGGGGTAAATGTGAATTAAAGTCACCCCAAATCACAGTTCCCACCATAAATACAGAGTGTGTCTCAGAGACATGATAACTCTGTCATAAGTATATGAAACCAGCCAAATAAATTGTAAACTGTTAAGTCACCCTTCTGTTTACTCAATGACAGTGTCAAAATCTCAATGTTTTCATCAGGGTAAAATATAAAAGCCTGCCAGTACCTCATCTAAGTGATGTGTAGTCCCCAAACATTTTAAGAATGCTACATTTATGCCATCAAGACACACTGACATCCACTATTCTCCTATATATACCTCCAGATCTCTCACCCTGGGTATTAGTTGTCTATTGCTATGTAACAAATCACCACAAATGTAGTAGCTCAAATCAGCACACATTTATTATCTCACAATTTCTGTGGGCCAGGAATCTAGGTATAGTTACACAGCTTAGTTGGATCCTCTTTTTTAGAGTCTCCCAAAGGCTGCAATCAAAAATATTGTCCAGAGTAGGGTCTCATCTGGAGGGTCAGTGGGAGAAGCTCACTCAATGGTTGTTGGCAAGAATCAGTTCCCTATGGGCTACTGGACTGAGGGCCTCAGTTCTCCGCTGGTTGTTGGCTAGAGGCCACCCTCCATTCCCTGCCACACGGCTTTTCTAACCTAGTGATTGCCTTCATCAATGTGAGCAAGCCAAAAAAGCAACAGAGAGAGCCCAAAAGCAAGACAAAAGTCACAACCGTTTGTAACCTAATCATGAAATTGACATCCCCTCAAAGTTCCTGTACTCTGTTGGTTAGAAACAAGTTATTTACAGGAAAGGGGTCATATAAGGCTGTAAATACCAGGAGGCAGACATCATTGGGTGCCATCTTGAAGGATGCCCACCACACCATGCAAATATATACATGTTAATGTTTGCAAAAATGGGATCATATTGTTTTATAATCCTCAACTTACTAAAATGCAAAGTGACTTCTATATATATAAATTTCAACAATTTATGACTGTTAATGACCACACTGAAGAACTGTCACATGATTTGTTCATGATGGCCTACTGCCAGCCGTTAGATTGTTCTCAATATCTCATTTCTATAAATGATATTGTTATAAGCATCTTTGTATCTAGACATAGCCACATTCATTTATGTTATTTCCTAAGGAAAAAATTTCTAAAGATTTGGAATTTAGATGGGTGTTGAGGGCATGTCCTTTTTAAAGACTTCTGTTATGTTATGAGATGTTTCCAACTCCAATTAATGGACTTGTTTGGTTAACAAGAGGCCTCCATTCCTCTCTGTAAATCATACTACTAACTGCTCCCAGGGCATGCGGCTATGCAGGAGGAGCAGGCCTCCTGGTGGGTCTGCATACTTCTCACTGACCATCAATTCACCTTACAGACAAGCGCCTCCTATAATAGGGCTTCCATATATCACTAAATTGCCCTCCAGAGAAGGTGTTCTAATTTACCCTCCTGTGAACAATATGTGGGATTCTCCCCCATTTATTTAAAATCTATTATATGAGAGGGTGCTGACCCATTAATATGGGTTTCGTGTTGGTCTAATTCCTAGATGCCCATGGGGTGAGGCAAAGCTCACAAGTGTGTGAATCAGACCAGATGTAAAAGAACAAGTGGTGGGGTCTATTGAGAGCTGGGAAGTCTGTGGTCCTCTAAAGTTTTCCAGACTCAAAAACATTTTCAAATACTTTGCTGGTCCAAGAAAATATTTGAGGGGGCTCAGATTAAACTTGGGCTATGAGTTTATGATCCATAATTTACACTTGAGAGAAAGTTGGTGAAGAACAGTTATTGCCTCTGCACATGGAAAAAAAGCACTGCCTAAGTAAAGCTGATTGCCTCATACAGGTCATTTCCTTACTACAAAGAACAAAAAAAAAAAAAAAAAACCAAAAAAGCAACAACTGAAACACCTCATACAAAATGGGTCAGTATGGACTGCAAGATGGGTGAAGTACACAAAAATTAATAAGCTTTCTCTTCTTGGGAAGCAAAACTAAGTGTCATAAAAAAGCATAAATGAATGAACAAACGATGACAGCTTTTGGGTACGGTGCTCACTTCCTCCTTATCTGCTGCAGGAGCAGAGCTCACCCGCTTTCAGAACCTGGGAGCAGTGGGAGACGCACTTATAAATACTCCCACACTTGCTGTGAATCGCAGTCGCTTCAACTCCACATCCCTGGGGGACTGACTACACGAATCCATTAAGTTAATGAGGGGTTGGGTGCAGCTATATCTGTGCAACATGTGACAAGCATCACCCCATAAGTGAAGCAGGGATCTTTCCCAAAGACTCTAGGGAGAGTATGCAGGGCTGATGTCTATTTCTTACTATCAGAGCAGTGGGCACAGTTCTGGGCTCAGAAAGGGGAGATACTGTATATAGTGCCTCATGGCTGGTGCATGAGCTGTGAGGACACAGATGCTGCACAAATATCACCCTCTTCCTCCATCCCCAAGGAAGTGGGTTTGCTGTTTCATATACCTGCCTTGGGGGAGAGGGAGGGGCATCCAGAGAAAGGCTGATTCTTGGTCTAATTATATGTCAGGATAACTGAGGAAGTGGAAACATTTCATATTTTTCTAACTCTTCAGTTTAAACAACTAGAAACGCACATCTATTATAGTTGTGCCCAAATCAGGAACAGTGCAAGGTATTAATCTATTATTGATTTTCACTGATAGTGCAAAGTGTCTATTATTGATTTCCATTACTGATTATCTGAAGAACTGCTCAAATTTCATTTCTTCACCAAGACTAGAAGGGGCGTTAAGAAAAGGACCCCTCTGCAGAGATAACTGGGATCATCCAACCAATTTTTTGGTGATTCACACCCATCTCCCATTTTATTTGCCTTGAATACTGATTTCCGGAGACACTGTGTCTACTTCTTATCTCAATTCCAGTTACATGCTTGAAATTGATGGCTAATGGAAACTGGCTTCCGTGGGTCTAACACAGGTCAATAAGCAAAATGCAAGATTTTTGTCCTCTGGGTGGTTGTTTCCTTTCTCTGTTCGCATTGTCTCGATTTCTCTTTTGACCCTACCTTGCCCAGTATCTACCTGGCACGCTCAGCCCTGCAATTCCGCTTCATTTTGGAGACCCTGATCTAGCACAGTGCCACCTGGTGGCCCTTCTCCACTATCGCAACAGGACAACAAAAGCCGCGAAAAGACCACCCCTCAGGTGAGCATGAGTACACCCAGGATTGACCCCATGCAAGAAATCAAATGACAGAGAGAGAGACAGAGAAATTCCTCCTTTTGTGGAATTGCCCATAAATTCCCAAGTTGTATGAAGGCACAGGAAGGACTGATTCTACAGAGACTATTTTACAAACATCAAAACTATACTCTCTATGCCTTCTCTCAAAATACCTTTTCTATTGTATGTTGTCAGAGGACAAGGATCACTTTTGAGTGGGTAACCAGTCCCTCTGGAAGCCTTGTCTTTACTGGCTTCTGAAAGCAAGACTGTAAAATGGTTTTCTATTATCTAGCAAATTATGATGAATCATCAATATTATTGATACTAAAGAGATTATCCTTTCAAATGGTTGCAGCAACCTTAGAAGGATAATTCCTGCTTCCCGGGAGGCCACGGGCTCTCACAATGGCTAGCTGTGTGCTACAGTCCCAGATCCGGGTGGGTAGTCTGCCCCATAAACAGGAAAACACACACACACACACACACACACACCCCAAAGCGGCAATTATCCCTTTTCTTTTAGCTATGCTTTGGAAATGACAACAAAAATGTGTGTTGGGTGTGATTTTTAAATTTCTTCACCTTTTAAAGTGGATGCTGCTTAGTGATTTCCACCCCATCATTATTTGTGGTCAATTCAATTCTAGAAACAGAGAAATCGTTTTTTTCTTGCCAGTTTCATCTTTCCTATTGGTTTCCCTGTGCCATACGTGCCCCTAATGGATCCTGAAATGAATGCAGCATTGTTATTGCTTCTTTCCTTTGTGGGCACACGTCTGCCAGGGGCCAGCTGTTGTCAGAGCCCTGGGACCCTCATTCTGCAGGAAGGGTGTTGGCCCCTCCCAAGAGATGGCCAAGAGGAAGGAAGAAAGGGGAAGGGAAGATGTGTTCCCCTTTGCTGGGCCTGGAATTAATTATAAGAGAATGTTATCCTTTGACACGAGCCTCACTACAGAAAGTAAAATCTTCCTGAAATACATGAGAGTCAGGAAGTTAGCAATTCACATGGAAAGGTAGAAGGGCAATGCTAGAAACATGAAAGGTCCTTAAAAAAAGCCAGATGAAGTCCCTTATACCTTTCATGTTTTTAAACTACAAAATAGGTACTACAAGACTCATCTTAAATGGTCCAAATTGGGGATTATTCACATAGAGAGTAAGAGAAAAGGAAGGACATTGTAAAGAAGATCTTTTGAGTCCAACCTTCAATGGTTCTTCCTTTTTCACCTTCCCTGCGCACTCAAGAACCACAATCTACACACACAGCCGAATCAGCGGACATGAGCCAGTGGGTCCCTCTAGTAAAATTTAGAGTTTGGCCAAGAATCTTATGGGCACTTAGAGAAGTATAATAACTCGCTATGGAGCCTTTTTGGATATGAGACCCTGGCATTCCTTTTGGAATAAAACTGAAAGATCATACTTCCTAATCTCTCTTGGATGTATGTTCTGCTGTATTGGGAAAATCACATAGCATTTTTTTGACTCAATATGTGAGTAACTAAATGCTCATAGGGGTTGCTGTTATGTGCCCAATCCACCTCTCGTGATATCAGATGGCTGGAGGCCACGGCTGCTCCCAGGGCCACTCAAGAAAATTTATTAAACTGCTTTCAGACTGAAAGAGTGACCCAGCACTTATTTGTCATCTCTATGAGTTTCCAGAAAACTGCAAAATGGACTATGTTTCCTCCATTGGATCAACTCTATAACTGGGGTTCTGTTACTGATCAAGGTCTTAGAAGAAATAAAACATAGCTATTACCAATAATATGTTGACCCAAAGGCAGGTACGCAGCCACAAATCTCCATAATTGTTAAGAATTATCAAAATTATCTCCCTATTGGTAAACATTTAAACTTTAGTTACTTTTTACTTTTATTTTATTTTATTTTGAGAGGAGGAGAGAGATAAAGGAAGGAGGGCGGAGGGAGAGGGACAGAGAGACTCTTAAGCAGCCTCCATACCCAGCGTGGAGACCTATGTGGGGCTCTATCTCAATTCCCTGAGATCATGACCTGAGCTGATATCAAGAGTCTGACACTTGATCGACTGAGTCACCCAGGTACCTTCTAAGTTTTAGTTATGTGCGGTATCCCAATGCTCTCTGAAAAATATTTGTAACAAAAAAACATACAATACTACTACATCATAAAGATCATCTTTCCCGCAAAAATGTTAATGATGATGAATGTTAGATAGTAATAATGCCCTCTTAGAATTTGGACAAGTTTCAGAGTTTGTATTTTGCAGCTTGAATTAAAAAATAAACAATTGGGGAGACTTAAATTATTGCCTTCTTTTTCATCTCAATGAATTTCATCCCACCAAAAAAGGCGGGGGGCGGGCAGATATTCCAAAATATGAAACGGTCACATAGTTGCATTCAAGACAAGGATCATTTTCTCAAAGAGAGCTTTGCATAGTGAGATGACCTGATGATCTGGCCAAGGACTTTATGTGAGGACTTGAAGAGGAAGGTTGTCTTCATTATGACCCTCATGTTTGTCCTTTCCCCTTGGTCCCTCATTTTAATATGTCCTCAGTATCACTGCCTGCACAGAACTATCAGCAGCAGAGTTTGAGCCATGGTGAGGAAGAGGGGAGAGTCAGTCCCTTCAGCCCTGGGGGCTGGGGTGGGGTGGGGGTGCCTGTGGGTATAAAGCTATTGCCTGCTTTCCTTGCACACAGCTCTCTGAGTCACCGCTTTGCTCTGGAAGCTGGGACTTGGCAGTGACACAGAGCAATCAACAGAGAAGTCCAGGCTAGGTGATGATCGGGTGACATCAAGTGAGAAAATAGGGGAGGGAAGAATCTCCAGGGCTTTCTGATGCCAGTGGGCAAAGTTTTGTAGACCGTGTTTTCCTTCATCAAAAACTGCAGTGTGAATATCAGGTAGCTGCTCACAAAACATCAAAGAAAGGTTGGAAATTGTTTGCAAAACCAATTTTCTTTACTAAATATTTGTGTTTCTACTGGGTTATTAAGAAAGGATATTAAACTCCAGCAGAAAAAAAAAATTCAGTGCAGAGGAAATAGGCACCACAAATTGTAATGACTTTTTTCCTGATTACAGAGTAATTTATGGTCATCGTAGAAAATTTGTAAAATGGAGAAAAGTGTGGAGAAAAATAAAGATCAACCCAAATTCCACCATCCAGAGATAACCAGTTTGTATTTTGTATATATACATCCTTTCTATTTTTGCATTATCCTAAATAATAAATTGAAGTCCATACGTAATGAACAGTTACTTTATGCCAGCATGCTCCTAAGTACTTGGGTTATATAATTTAGTTCATTCTTACCAAAACTCATGAGCTAAGCATTATTATCTTCTCTATTTAATAGAGAGAAAACTGGAACTTAGATCAAGACCACACAAAAAGCTAAGTTCCGAACAGCAATCTGTGTGGTCTCAAAATCAGCTTAGAACCAGAACTACTCAAATATGGTCCAGGGGCCAACGTATGAACTGGACGTTTGTGGTCCATGCTGAGATAAGTACAGAAATTGAAGACAAGAAACGTTTAGAAACATTCATAACAGTTTCACATGTTGCAGCATCTGAGTATGTGATCAGTGACTCTCCTGGATGAAGAGTTTGAAGATTCTCCACATGCATGGTGAGTAGCACATGACGTGAACTGCATACTGGTATGTGGTAGGAGACTTGTTGCTCTGCAATGGTTGAGATTTAAAAACGAATAAAAATCCTGGTCCTATACCGCAAGTAATTTGAGAAGTTCTGCTCCAAACCATTTTTTAAATGTAGGTGTTGTTGTAATTCAGCTATGGTGAAGCCCATGATCAGGAGACTGTAGCCATTGAAAAGATCATTTGTTATAGCTCCCAAGAGAAAGTCACAGGCCATGACATACAGGAACACAGGGAGAGGCTCCAGGGTCGGTCAGCAGTCAGAGGAGTGGGAAGAAAATGTGGGCAAGAGGCTTCCTTGTGGTTTTCATGGGAAGGAAGAGGCGATCGTGGTAAACAGGCTTAGGATTCATTCTGTGTAATTTCAGTCAGCTCTGGGGCACAGGGGCTGTCCCTGCCTGTCTGGTACCAGGTGTTGCGGGGGATTAGGAAAGAGGGGATAGTGGCCTAGAGAGTGAGAGGCCATACAAGACTTGGATGGGGTATGGGACCTGGACTGGCTGGCTTACACATGAAAAGAACACTCCCAGGCAAACGCTTTACTCTCTCCAGGATCGACTAGCCCGAGGAGAGTACTTTCCAGGTTCAGCGAAGCCCTAGATGTCAGAACACTAGAAAAAAAGAATCTTCTTAATACAAATCACTATGCTGCCTCCCTAGGGTGATAACAATGACATAGTGTGGCAAAGTAGGGCACAAAGAAATAGGAAGATATGACAATATGAAACTTGGCTTCAGGAACAGATTCGGGTGTTTCTGGTCAGTCCACACAATCATCTTAAGGCAGGGCTAACAAAGAGAGAAAAACTCTATGGTGGTCTTTTCTATCCCAGAGCCCGCCACATGTCCCTCACACCTGCCCTTCCCTTCTTCCACAGATTCCCTTCTTCCTGCAGGTTCTCAGTCTGGTTTGTCAAACCAGACTGGGGGAACTGGGAAGAGAGTATGAAACAGCCATAGGGACCTGTCTGAGCCAGGGAGAGGGAAAAAAAGGATTCCCAAAGGGCCATTTCACAAGAAGCCTACTTGGGGCCCAGGGCACGCTCCTTTGGCCATGCTTTATGCCAAGATCCTAGCAAGTGGATATTCCGTTGAGTACTGAGGCTTTGGAGACTATCCCATCTGGAGTTTCCTTTAGAAATGGTATTTCACCCAACCATGCTCACCAAGTTAATTGTAATTGTGCCAAATTCCCGTTGCCCCTGATCACCAGTATTGTGCTGGAGGTGGCTCATGCTGATGGTGAAACAGAGCCGTTATTAGAAATGGAAGCATAAAAACTTCCAACTACAAAAATTCATTAAAAACAAAGACCACACATACTCAGAACTCATCACTTCCTAATCTGATTATCTACCTTTTGCCATTATCCCCACTCTCGAGATTATTTCATTTATTGTATGTAAGTGGTGGACATTCTACATCATGGCAGGCCCATGCACATGTCAGTGACATGATGGGGGTGGCTTGTAATTAGCCATGGTGGGAACATGTATTCACTGGGTCTCTACCATGCTAGGTAATGTGGGACCAGAAGAAGAATAAAGCTCCCTTACTCCTTGGGAGTTTACAATCTCATTGAACTGTCAAGAAAAAGATGAAAGAGTGTATGTGCAGGAAATCTGGCTCCAACCTCAGCTAGGAGACAGGAGAGACAGAATTCTGCTCTCGGCTCTGAAACTAGCAAGACCTGTGAGCCAGCTCTTGGTCTCCGGGTCCCAGGGTTTTCTATCCGTAAAATCCCATGGGACTCCAAATTCCACAAGGGTAGAAACTGTGCATGCCAGCCTTCTAGCATGATTCCAGACACACCATAGTTGAGTGAGTGAATGGACAGGGGTGCATCCTCTCTACCCAACTTCCTTCCCAGCTCTGAGAATGCCCAGAAGTCTGTGATCCAAACAGAGGCTAGAGAAAGTGACACAAGACAAGAGGGAGAGTCAGGGATGGCTGACCAGGGCCAGCTTCCTTAGATGCTCTTGGGGAGGAGGTCATGCTGGAGTCTGGGCAAAGCTGGATGAGTTGATTCAAATATCCCAGTTTTAATTTCATAGAAGCACTGATGAGAGTCTGAAAGAGGACATTCCTTTTCATTTATCTCTGCCATCTGGTCCTTGACTTCATGCTTTGGTTCAAAACCACCTTTAATCCTGACTGAAGAATTTGGAAATATCTCAGGAAAAAAATTGAACCACTGCCCTCTCCCTCCACCTTCTGCTATCACTTCCAGCTCATTCATTCCCACGTCCCTCCCAAGGCCTCTTGCAGATAATCCCAGAAACATTTAGCACTTGCCTGGGTATATTTCTTTTCTTTCTTCAGCTAATATACAATCTTGCTATTTACAAAAGCTACAAATGAAATGCAAATGTGCCCGTTTATTTTCCCATATTGTTATCGCTGGATTCTGATTTTGAAGGGGGGAAACGTTGCATTTGTGAGAACATTCAAATTTAGTGTAAATTTCAAAAGGGAAGGCAGGTTCTCTCAGTTATGGGATGTGCAGAAATACAATAGCCTATTAGTCTATTCCAACTAGGCTATTCTCCTTCTTTCCACACACCCCTCTTCCCCCACCCCACACTAAGCAATTCACAGCTCCTCATTCAGAGATGATGATAAAGCAAGGCTGTAACCACTCTAGTTTTTTTTTCTTAAACATTCTAAACTGCTTTCAGAGTGAGTTAAAGGGTGGTCGATACTGGTTCAGAATTTTGGATCAGAAAATTATTATTTATTATTGAGGTGGGTTTTTTTTCCTAAAAAAAAAGATTGGATTAAAAGGATTGGTATCTTCTGTGTGGAGAAATGAAAATTGAGATTTATGATTATGGTCTCATCGATGATGGAGGGTGTGCAGTGAGTGAAGATAAATTTGTTCCCCAAATCCTGACATACCAGAATGGAGGGGATTTGGTAAAAGTCAAAGGTGGTCCCTATTTACAAATTCATTCAGAATTGCCCAATGTGTTGGAGGGGACCTTGGCATTCCCAGGATCCCAGAAGTTGTTGAGGCCCAAGGGAGGCCGGCTGCATTAAAATTCCCTCCCTGCCAACTAAGCTATCTTGCACAATTGAGCTTCTCCTGACCTAGGTTGCCTCCAATGTAAAATGAAGTTGATGGTATCTGTGTAAGAAGAATGCCAGAAGAGTCTTTATTTCCAGTTGCTGACCTGAAGAGTTGAGATGAAAACTCTCCACTTCTGGAGAGAAGACACGGAGTATTTAGTTGATGTGCAAATGATACATATGGTTTTGGTGTTTTTAGGAATTTCAACTCTTCAGGTCAGCACCTGGAAGGAGAAATACACCCTTAGTCCGAGTCAGAGATGAGGAAGGACTGCCTGATTGCTGCATGTGACTCCACTGGACCCCTTCTGGGCTCTGCAGAGCTTCCTGCTCCTCTACCCCTCATTAATATGAACTTCCAGAGCCTTATCAGTGGTCAAATAGCTAATCTACTCTATTAATTTGAATTAAAATGTTAATGGGTAGTAATGACTTTTAATTTGCTACCTCTCCCATATAACTCTTATGTTTTAACCCAAATATACAGAAACTTGACCTAAAGAAGTGATTACTGTGGGTTCTCCCAATTTTTTGGAAAGACCAAGGCAGGAAAGGGGACTTGTTTAAACAGAGGGGTCAGAAAGAGGGGAGGGATCAGGATGGCTGTATGCCTGTGCGGCAATTCATACAGCATTGGCAGACATGACACTTGCTGCCCATCCAATCATCTTCCCTCTTTCCAGACCCCAGGAATAAACTCAGTTTTCAGAGACAGCCTTGAGGCAGTGAGTGTGAGCAGACACCACTGTAAAAGGAGCTGGCCCACGCAGATTCAAACGCAAGCGCTTCCGGACAGCATTCTGGGTCAACTATCACAAGGATCCCCTACCACTCTCCAAGTAAAATCCTGTCTCAGTGACTCTCAGTGCAAGGATAGCCTCAACATCACAAAGTTAGCTCTTTCTCAGCAGGTGTACTTGGCAGGGGTTGTTCTGTGGGTCTGGTTACAAGGGTTTCTATATAAGGATAGAAGGATAGAAGTGTTCAACGATTTCCACGTTTCCTGTCCACTCAAGTGAGTCCAAAGAAGGGAGGCCCTGAGCCTGGGATAACAACTGGGTCACCTGATAGGAAATGGGTACAGCAACCTCTCCATGATGTTCAGCATAGTAAGAGTGTAGTTGGTAAAGAAGCAGAGAGCAGAGAAGAGAGAGGCCAGCCAGTTTCTTCTTGTTCTCTTGCATGGTCTTATTAACCAATTACAAGTTATACAGGAGACCATAGCTGTACTGTAGCTTGCTCACATCCCATACCATAATTACATCTGTCTTCCTTCTTCTAAACCATGAGCCACTAGAGGGCAGGAAATGCCTCTCTCTCTCTCTCTCTCTCTCTCTCTCTCTCTCTCTCCCTCTCTCTCTCCTTTTTGTAGCTCTAGCCCCAAGCACAGAGTGTCTAGCACAGGGTAAGTGCTCAATAAACATTGCTGAGTAATGCAGTCAATGAATGATTGAAATATGAGGCAGCATAACAGGTGCACCTCGTTCTTACCTCTCAGAAAAAAACAGACAAAGCAACAACAAATACAATTCTACAACTCCTTAACCACTCATGAAGCAAGATGAGGGAAAGATCAAAGCATGCAGAAAACTTAGAGATACAAAGGTTATACCGCATGGCCAGCGACCCTGATGGTAAACCCTCTTTTGATGCCTGCTACCACCTCTAATGGACTGGAAGACTTAATTTTAACATTGTACTCAATATCACAAAATTGCAGTCCAATCAAAATATGTGGTATTCTGGAGGAGCTCACTGCGGGAGTGGAGGTACACAGATTTTGCAAGGGGCTAGGAAAGAAATGAAGTGCTGTCACGCAGATTGGTACACCCCTCCTCTGGGGAAAAGACATCTGTTCCCCACACCCAGAGCTTTCCCGTCTCTCTCTGGGCTGCTTCCCTCTCCTGCTCTCTAGGCAGGGTTCTGGGAACACCTCCTGCAGGAGAGAACTGATCTTGGCTTCTAGGGCCAACAAGAGCTGTCCAGCAGCCCCTAGCTTGGAAGGCTTCCACCTGTCCCTCCTTCCTACACAAAAAAAGTAGAAGGACTCTGGGCACAGACAGCCCTCTTATCCCCCCACGGTACCCATGAAGGGACTTAGCCACTGCCAGCCGGTCCCCAAACCCCTCTAAGAACTGGCTCTGTGTGGGTGGTCCTGGAGGAAACAGTCAATCTGCACTGCCCCCCACCTTCATTCTTGAGTCCTTTCCAGGCAGTTAGGATGTTCCACATGGCTTCTTGAACAGGACACTTTTCCCCAAACTCAGACCTCAAGGACCCTTTCATAAACCCGATGACCACTTCTGGGAAGTTACGTTTCCTGATTTGAGGATTGTTACAATTAGTGCAAGAAAAAAAAATGGTAATTATCTAATTCCAGTAAAACTTAATGGGGCCCTTCCCAGGCTAATGGTCGGTGCAAAATGTAATTTGAATTAAATTGTCTCAGGCTGGGGAAGCGAAAAATATTCAGCATGGGGGGCATTGCCCCTTGTGGGAGCCATATTTTCTAGCAGGCCTTTAGATCAAGACAGGGTGGGTACTGATTTTGCAAGGAGAGGGCAAAAGCTGGGGAGGCAAGCCCAGTCCGGAGTCAGAAGGGGGAGGGCCCAGGGTGGGCAGGGCGGACGCCGCGGAGTCTGCCTTTGTGGGTAGAGCAGCCGCTCCAGCAGGAGCCCAGAGTTCTAGCCAAGACTGCGAGACCTCGGACAGCTCGGGGAGCCTCTCTGGATCCAGTCTGGGTTCTCCCAACGGTGACCAGGATGACCGGCCCCGAGGGGGTGGTTTCCCGCGGGCTGAGCACCTCGCCCGGAGATTGCGATCAGCATCTCCGCTGAAGTTGGCCTATCCTGGATATCTCGTCTCTCCTCCCCTTCCCCCACCACCCCTTCTAATTCGTCAACTGCTGAAACATCTGCCTGGTTGAAACCGCCTCCTCGCCGCCGAGCGCTGGGGGCTGTCCCCAGGTGTAGGTCTTTGTGTCGCCAAAACTTTGCGAGAAAGCGAGGGCGCTGGACAAAGAGCGAGCGCGGTAGGGCGTTTGCCGGCGGGCGGGGGACGCCGGGCGCTGCGCTCTCTGCCCCGGGCTCAGCTCGCTACCCGGACGCCCGCCGTGCCCCGGGCCCGGCCTCCCTAGGCGGGGAGTGGCGGGTTGTGGCGGGTTGTGGCGGGTTCCGGCCACCTCCCGGCGCCCTCGGGGGCTGCAAGCAGCCAGGCGGGAGGAGCAAAGGCGGAGGGCTGGACGCCGGAGTTGACTGGGGTGGGAGCAGGCGAGCAGAGGCGCGGAGCAAAGCTGTCAAACTGCACTGGGAGCCCGGCGCGGGGCGGAGGAGGGTGGAGAAGGGAAGGGGAGGGGAGGAGAGGGGAGGGGAGGGGAGAGGAGAGGAGGGGCGGGCGGGAGCGGAGAGGGAGCGAGCGGGCTCGCCGCGCCTGAGCAACCCCTGTCTGCCGCTGCCGCCGCCGCCGCCGCTGGCCCGCGCTCCCCGAGTGCCGCGCGCGGAGGCTCCGGCGCCCGCCGCTGCGCCCTCCAGCCCCCGCTCCTCGCGCCGGCCCGCGCGGCTCCAGGCGGGCGCGAACCCACCATGCAGCTTCAGTTCCGGAGCTGGATGCTGGCTGCGCTCACGCTGCTCGTGGTCTTCCTCATCTTCGCAGACATCTCGGAGATCGAAGAAGAAATCGGGTAAATAGCTGCGCCCAGGCCCGTGCGGAGCCCCGGCGGGATCTCTCCCTCCCCGGTACTCCGCCCCCCGCACCCGCTTTGTGTGCGCCGCGCCCCCCTGCCGCTCGCCGGGAGAAGTGGGGGAAGGTTTCGGCCCGGGAGGCGGTGCCGAGGGACCGGGACGGTTTGGGGAGCGGAGCTTGGGGGCGCGGCCGCCGTGGGGTGTCCCCAAGAGGGGAGCACGGGCAGCCTCCGGCTGGCCCGCGTCGGGGGGCAGACTCGCCCACCCACCCCCCTTCCCCAGTGCGCCCGCGAGCGCTGTCGCCGGGGTCGAGGGAGGGCGCCGGGGAGTGTCTGGGGCGGGCGGAGGGGCCGAGAGTGGAGGAGGCAGGAGTTTCTTTGTCTCCAGCTCGGCCGTTTTCTCGCCTTGGCAAAGTGGGCAGGGGGCGCGCGGGTATCTCTGCGCTGGGGGAGGGGATGCCCGGGTTGGGGCGGAGGGCGGGGGCTCTGCACTGGCTCCCGGGAAGGGGAGTGTCCCCAGTACCTACGGACTGGCACACGCTCCTCCCGCCGGCCCGGGAGCCCGGGAACCCGGGAGCCCGGGAGCCCGGGCTGGGGGCGCCGGCGGGTAGCGCTGGAGGCGGCACGCGCGGCGCTGGGCTGAGACTCTCGTCCTCGCCTGGCTTTGCACGCTCGGCTAACCCCGCGGCGGCCCCTGAGCCCCCGATTCCCGTGCGCTCTCAGCGCGGAGACCGAGACCTTCCGGGAAAGTGTGAACCGCCGCCGGTGGTCTTCGCGGCCCCCAGGCGCGCGGTCTCGCCTCGGCTTCTCTCCGGATCTCTCCAGGGGTGGGGAGGGGCCTCGAGCCGCTGCCCCCGCGCGGGACTTGGAGGAGCGCGCACTTGCGGCGCGGGACGCACCTGCGGCGGGCCCCGGAGGCTGAGGGCGAGCCCGGCCGGCGGCCTCCCGCACGCTCGGGGGTGGCTCTGCTTCAGCGCCGCAAAGAGCGTCCGGCCCGCGGCGGGCAGGTGGGGAGGCAGCCAGGGCGCTCGGGGGCCCTGAGGAGCGCTCCCTGGCCCAGGGCAGGGAACAGGTGAGGTCGCGGAGTGGGCACGAGGTCCCTCCCTCCTCGGGGCTAGAGCCGAGCCTGGCGCCCCGCTCGAGCCCCGCGCCGCGTGCGCCCACTCCTTTGTCCCATTTGTTTCATTCATTATCTGCGCGAGTTGAGAGCCCGCTGCGCTGACAGGTCCCTCGAAAGGGAAATGCCAGGATCCCAAGGCCCTAAGGACCCAAACCTGGGGCAGACGCCACTTCCTGCTCTCTCCTTCTCTCCCTGCCCCTTCCCATCTCAGGAACGCAAGAATTCCTTCTGTGAACTCCACTACACTTCTGTCTGCCTCCTCCTCTTCCTCATCCTGGGCTCCCCAAGAGCTCCAAAACTTTCACAAATACTATTCAGCTAATACATGACGTGTTCCCAGGCGGAGATAGAGAAATACGTTACTTTCCAGAGCTGTTAGCCTCAAAAACCAGGGTGGGAGAGGAAATCAGGCAAGCCAAGTCTTGGGGTGGTAGACGGCGGTGGGGAGGGCCTTCCTCTCCATTCTCCCTCTCTTCTCCCACCTGTGGGCTCTGCTTGGCCCAGACCACTTGCTGACCTTGACAGGTGAGCGGGAAGGAGCAGCAGCTGCCCATTGTTCTGCTATAAAATCATAAGAAGTGCGGAGCTCATTCAGGCATCCCTGGCTTAGCCATTCACTGAACTTTTACTGAATAGCTTCTACATGGCCCAGGGACTTTTAATTTTTAAAATGCAATCAGGAAATCACTTTGCACATAATGTCGCACCTTCCTGCCAAATGCATTGTAGGGACCCCCACCGCCACCCCACATCATGTTATTCCAACAGGGTATCTAGAAGTAAGCTCCTAGGCTGGAGCTAAGAAGGGCATTTACATATGTATTTAAAACCCAGGGCTCCTCTGCTATGGGTATGCCCCTGGGACCTGTTTCATTGGTGGGGGGAGAGGGGTCCCTGTTTGGGTTGACCCTGGAGAAAATTGTCAGATGGGTCAAACGTGTTATCTTCTGTGGCATTATCCTTCCTTTTCGGTGTCTGTCCCCAGGCTGACCCCTGGCTAGACCAGTTTTGACTCCAGCTTGAGACATCTCCCCGCTCCACACACACACACACAATCCCTCTGTGAGTCCCACTCACGGTCTGTCCCACACATATTTAAGGAGAATGGAGGTATAACTGGGATTTGCCATAGCTGGAGGACGAAGGACGTGGAGCAGAGGACTAGAATACCAACAGGTCTGATATCTGCTTAGAAGCCAGGTTTCAAGCTCCGTCGCTTTAATCCTTGGAACCACCCCAACTTTGAGTAGCCAGCCAGGGCTCAGTGGGTTAAGGGTCCTGGCACAGTGGCCAGTGAGGGGTGCCAGGAGTAGGGCTCTGTCTTCCTCATCATATTCCTTCCTGGGAGACCTGGGCTCAAACTCAAGACCATGGTGCTACTCCACCAGCCGTGCCCACCCTTCCCCAACTTGATCTCAACCTGTGCCAGGGAAGATTGCAAATAACCTGCCAGTGTCAGTCCCTGGAAGAAAACATTGGTTCTATAAAAGGATGGCTTGTTTCTGGAAGGTAGGACTCTGTGATGCTGTTAGGAAGGCAGGAAGGAAGACATCTCTTTCTGGAGTAAACATCTATGTATGATTCAGGAATGAGAAGTGAAAGAGAATTGTGTGTGCATTGTCTGGTGGAACAAAACTGAGACACACTTTTCTTAAGCCCTTGATCCTCTTTCTTATAAAATGAAGCTTTTGATGTGGTACTCTCAGAGGTCCTGTCCTGCCCAAGCAATCATGCAGTGGGTTACCAGGGGCAGGTTTTTCTTCCTGAAGCTTTTTCTGGGAGACTTGTTTCTTTTCCTCAGTGATGATTTTCAACTTCTAACTTGCTTATGGAAATGTCTCCCTGGGGCTGAAAGAGAAAAGGAAGTGTAGCAAGATGAGATCTCTGCAAAGCACTCAAACAAAGAGCAAATTCAAATTCTACATCAGACGTTGGGTGGGACTTTGGTAAACTGGCCCCCAACAATTCATGCAGTGCCCCAGTTTTTAGACCAAGTTGCAAGCTAAGATGTTTTTCCAATTGTCCCTTGAGCTTTAATCTTGAGTGTAACCTACAACAGAGGGGTGTGAGGCATGACTCCCTTGCCCACCGAGGTATCCCCAGAACTGGGTGCACAAAGTCATCCAATAAACTTCTATTGCACTGGCCTGGTGACAGACGCACATGGCATCATTGGGCAAAGCAGACACCCACAGAGCCTTAGGATGGGAAGGAAGTGTGAGGTTCTGACTAGGAAACTTCCTCTCTTTTTACGGTGAGGGTAAATTTGACCCTGCGAAGCAATATTATCTATCCAATATCACACCCTGATCTGGTAAAAGGGAGGGCAAGCCTGCACACGTCTCCTTGTTTGCAACCCAATGCCCTTATTCCTAGATGAGCTCTTCAGACTCTCCAGAAGAGTCTCTGGTTTAAAAGAATGTAACTAGTAATAATAGCAATAATCATCATAATGGTGAAGATGAAGGTGATGATGGTCATTAGCATTTATTGATTTGCTGAGAGCTTACTATGAGCCAAGAGCTATTCCAAGTGCTTCATAGGTATTAACATAGGTTCTCCTCATGGCAACCCAGTGGTCACATTCTGGTGGCAACAGGAGCTACTATTTGACAAGTTCTGTGTGCCGGACACTAGGCTAATGGCTCTAAAGTACTACTTCATTCAATCCTCCTGAACTTCTTTAAGCAAGGTACTGTGGCTATCTCCAGATTATCAGTGAGGAAACTGAGGCTCAGAGAGGTTTGGTGATCAAGTAAGTGATGCTGGTTCTATGAGAAGCCAAAGCCTGTGTTCTTGACTGCCTTGCTAGACCTGCCCTGTCCTCTGGGTTCTTCCACACTGTGGTAATACTACAGACTGGGTCTCAGGACTTAACCCTTTCTCCAGGGATCTGACAGGCCCACAGTTTTCCTAAGAGCATGGTCTGGCCTCAGCAGCTTACAAAGAGGGAAGATGAATGAAGGAGACTGGGAGAAGGACTAGTCTCCCTGAAATGCCCCTTTGGTCCTGTCAAGTTCAGCGTGATGCTAGAGGACAGAATGGCACATCTCTCTCCCTGGCTTGTCAGACAAGCTCACATGCCACAGACATGAGCATCCTAGACTCACAGGTGGGGTCTTGGGCTGAAGCTTCTGGAGGGAAAAGCCATCTCTTTGCAAATCTGATTTGGTTATCAATTGAAAGAGAATTCTGGCATCTGCATGCCATTTGATTGGGCATCTGGGGGCCTGCAGCAGAGGTGATAGTAGAGATATTTAGTAACGGGTCCCTGTGAGCACTGGCCTATTGGAATGGACGTCCTCAAAATGGATGCCATCCAGTCACCCTCGCCAGGGGTCCCCAGTGCACCCCAGACAGACCTCAAGCCACATCTGGGGAACAGTTAAGATGGGGGCGGGGCAGCCTAGCTCTGGTCCTTGGCTGTGACCAGGTCTGTGAGCAGGCCACAGCTGTGGCCATTGGCCAGGAGTGAGGTGAGGTGCACCTTTTGGTGGTGGATGAGTCCAGGCTGATGTGAAAAAAAGGAGCTCCTTTTTTGAGCACTTGAAGTGCAGGCACTTTGTAAGGAGCATACATATTTGCTCAAGAAGATGCAATCTTTTTTTTTCATTCTTTTTTTTTTTTTTTTTGGAAAAGCTCATTCTTCTTCCCAGTCCTGGTGTACTTCCCTCTCGTATAAACATGACTGGAGGATAAAATAGGAGAGAAAGCTCTGGTTTTTAACTCACTTGCTCCAAGTCCTGTTGCCAACTGTTCCTAGCATCAAATTTAAATTGTAAATAGATATCCGTCTTAGAAACCAATTCACCACTCAGGGCCTCTTTCCCCTTATAAAGCAGGGTTGCTAGGTTTTAAAATTGTTTAGGTTTTACAAATTGGGGACGTTGTAAATTGCAAATTATAAATACTTCTGAGAGAGAGTGGAATTCTAGAAAGGCTCCTATGCTTTTAGCACGGTGTACAAGGTAATACATAATCTGGCCCCCATCTCCTGTTTCTGCCTCCCTGGGCTCCAGCCTTCCTGTTTTGCTCACAGTTTCCTAGAATGAGCCATGACTCCATGCCTCCACGCTTTTGCACACATTCTTCCTCCTTTCTAGAAAAACCTCCTTCCACACACTATCCTCCCTGACTCCAACCCCACGCTATCCTGCCTTCCCTTAACTCATCTTTCAAGGCTAAGGTCTGGTAGCCGTTCCTTTGTAAAGCATTCTCAGGGCCCAGACCCTCCTTGGACAGTCTGGGATAGCTGCGCCTCCCGTATGTACCCTTAGCATGCCTTTATGCCGGTATCTATGCCAATGGGGATGGGCTCACTGATTCTGTTTTATTTCTCCCTGCCCCCAGATCCTGGTGATAAGCATATGGTTTAGTGCTTGAAACCCATAATATATTTTTCAGGCCTAGGACACGGCCAAAATAAGATTTCAGTCTTCCTGCCCCCGGAAGCTCTATACTATTTTAATAACAAGGAAACACCCTCTGCTTACACAGAAGGCCCTGTTTTTCCCACCTTATGTATCCAACATAGAGGGCACAGCCCAATTAAGGGCATTGTCCATCATCTTAGAATGTTGGAGGCGGGCCAGTGGAAAAGCCCTTTCTAGTTTGTAAAAGAAGAGGACCAGTGGTATGTTTCCAACTGTCAGTTCAGATAAAAACCAAAGCTGCAGAACCCACCTCCACACCTCTGTTTGGCCCTTTCTTCGCCAGAGAGCTCTTCCTAGCCCTGCCACTGCTAATAGTGCCACTGCCCCCCAGCCACCGTCCTTCTGCCTGGAGAGAAAGTGCCAGCTCTGTCCCCCTTTGTCACCCTAATGCTTCCATACTGGAGTCAACTGTTTCCTTCCAAGGGCTGGTGGTCCCTAGGAAGGATTCTAGAAGTTGGATGTTTGAAACATTGCAAGAGCAAAGGAACAGGAGGTCAGATCAATGTGTGTGATCTCCAAGACTTTTTTTATTAAGCATTTTTAGGTGGCGTTTTGATTCTCAAACACTGATCAAACCAGGGAATCGTGATGGATGGACTTGTGGCAACTGTGTGGACCCTAGAGAAGCTCCTAGAGAAGCTCCAGATCCTCCTATCTCTTAGCTCTCTGAAGCAAAAGTGAGTTCTGGAGACGATGGAAAGGTATAGGGAGAAGATTGTGGGAGGGGCAGGCACATAAACACCACAGAGGGCAGGAGGGGGATGCCTGTCAGGTGGCTGTCTCCTGCCAGGGAGGGGGATAGGTCCATTTCTCCAAGAGAAGCCACAGGGTGAGACACTTGGGTGCCATCTGCGTCCAGGAAAACCGTCTCCTGTGTCTGAACGACTGCCGGTCTGGGGCTTGTCCTTAAGTGTGGAGATTAGTCACTCTCCTGGGTGGCAGCTGGGCTGGTTTTAAATTCTCCCCAGTCGCCTGCAATTCGTCACTCTGCTAGGAAGCCGCCCGGTGTCCTGACGGGACCTGTTTGTCCCAACATTTTCTCAGCTTCAGCTGTCACAGACCTCACAGTGGCAAAGGGAACTGCTCCATCTGGGGAAAGAGCAGTGGCCGTGACAAGCCTGTATCTGTGTTTTGCGCCGGCAGGAGTGGCTCCTCCCGACACTTGTCCACTTAGAATCCTGATCCGCTGCTCTTGGAAATCCGGCGTCCCGCCTTGTGGTGTGGGTGTGTGTGCCAGTGTGATTCTTCGATTTCTCTGCCAGAAGAAGGCTCTCACTTTGTCGGAGAGTTTCCCCAGCACTTTTTTGTTCTTGGGGGGATTGGGAGAGACACGGAGTCCCTTAGCCCTGCCTCCCAGCCTGTTTCTGAGGCTCGAGATGACAACAATTTTTCCTCCTCCTCTGGCCTCTTAGCAGCTAACGGGGGGGGGGGGGGGGGGGGGGGGGGGCGGGGAGTGACCCCAAGGTCAGTGGTCCCCAAAGCTGATTTGCAGAAGGCCGGGGATCCCAAAGGGAGAAGAAAAGAAAAAAGAAAAAGAAAGAGCACCATGTGTCCATGACGATTATGTTCATTTGCTAACCACCATTCCTGAGAATGACTTTTCTTTGTTCTGAGACGACGTTCTTTTTTCCTATAAAGGGGTCCTCTCTTTCCTGAGAGAGGGTGATGCTAGGATGGTGGTTGTGATGGTCTTCCATAGCCAAAGAGGCTGTTGATCCTATGACTCCCTGACCTCAATTTTGGGGAATTGTTATCTGATCCCTGAAATCTAACAGTCTAGGCTCCAAGTTCACTTTGAAGGGTAAACGGAGAGCATCGCTCCTGGAAGCACAGATAGCTTCACTCCTCACCCGCCTTTTCCTCCCAGAGGCTGATGCCGCAGAGAATATCACATCACTTTGGGGTGTCTTCTCTGCACCAAACGATACTCAAAGCCCATTAGCCTTCTTCATACCTGTCCTCTCAGCAATCCTATGAGGTCTGGGCTACTGTTACCTCCATTTCACAGATGAGCAAACCGAGGAACAGAACAGCTAAAGAAAGTGGCCAAAGTCACACAGCTAGTAAGTTGCATAGCTGGGATTTGAGTCCAAGCACCCAGAAACAAGGAGAACTACTCAGAAATGATGTACTAAATGGCATTCGGGTGGGGAAATCTTCATGGTCCTCATTCCAGAAGCTAAAGCTGGAAAACATGAAAGTCTGTAGGGAGCAGTGATGCTGAAAGAGAGCCACAGGGCAGCGTGCCAGCGCCAGGCCAGGGTGGCATCCTGGCAGCCCACAGACCTATGCCACTGAGGGCTGCCTGCTGTGACTCAATAACCTGTTGCACAGCAGTGCCCCCACTCTGCCCGCCCTGTTGCTGCCTCTGCTAGCTACCTGCTTGTCCCCATCTCATCTCATCAAAATGGCTCTGGAGCATGGCATTTGTGTGACTGTCTCATTACCAGAGAGACAGATACACACTGAAGAAAGAGGAACACAACACAAATGATTAAGGCCAGGAGGAAGTTTCTTCTGGGGAAAGAGAAAAGGACTAGTGCTTCCAGCTTCCTCAGGCCGGGAGGGGCCTGGCAAGGAAGAAGGAAGGAAAGAAGGAAGGAAAGAAGGAAAGAAGGGAGGAAGGAAGAGAGGAAGGAAGCTGGCAGGGAGAGGGTATGTGCCCAGGGAGCCCTGTTTCCCAGGGACTGACGCCATGCTTGCCATTCTACTGGGAGCTCCACAGCTCACTTCCTTAACCACCACAACCACCCTGTTTGCCCTCTTGCAGATGAGGAAGTGGAGGCCCAGACAGATTCCAGGATTTGCTTAAGGTCACACAGGTGGGAAACTGAGGCACCAGAATCCCAGACTTCATGGCCCATGTGGGCCTTAGCTACTTTCAGGTACTAGAATTATGGGCCTGCTGCTCCTGTTCCCTCTAGCCCCCTAGGCCACCTCTGTACCCTCTGTACCACACCAAGAGTTTGTAAAGGGCAGCTAGGGACATCTAAGACTGCAGACAAGGCTCATGGCATGTCAGAGGAGCCCCCCAAATGCATCAGTGGCCGCTGCCATCGGGTGCCCCATTTCAGCAGATGCTTAGGAAGGGGCAGCCACACTTGGACTCTGCCCAGTGAGGCGTGGGTGAGTGTTCTTAGTTCCCCATCTCCAATTTCAAGAACAGGAACATTGGCAGTGCTCGGAGGAGTGATACTCAGGATTAATTCACACTTTCTTTCTTGGTAAATGCCAGCATGGCTTAAATAATGAAGCGAGGAGGCCGAAGATCTCTGGAGAAAATGAGTTGGTAAATTGATAAGGCCAGTGACTTTCTCCTATAAGAAGCAAAGCTTCTCCAACTGTACCTCCGTGGTTCCCGAAACTTGGGAATTGACGCTCCAAGGACTCTGTAGGATGTCTGAGTATCCCTGGATCAATAAACTGAGTTCCAAGGAGAAGCAAAGAGAAGGGCAAGACAGAAACCCCCAGTGCTGAATCCATCCGGGCCTGGGCAGGATGCCTTTTAGGCCGCTGTACCTGAGGGCCGCATGCTGACGAATGGCCTCGCACAGACCCGCATGGTCCAGCCAAGGCTCTGCAGCCCCTTCCCTAGCCTGCCTGGTGCTGCCCACTAAAGCTCTAGCCTCTAGCAATGTCAGAATAACTCACTTAGGTCTTCACTGTAAATTTTTCCCAGGCTTCAAGCCAAGGGTAACTGTGGGAAGATTGAGGCTGTATCTCTGGAGGAACACTTACTACCTGTGTGACCTCAGGCAGGTGACCTCATCTCTCTGAGCCCCAGCTCCTAACCTAAATAACGGGGTGAATAATACCCAATTCACAGTGCTCTGAGGATTAAATAAAACACAAGACATGAGAAAGAAAAATGGTGCAGCCATTATGGAAATCAATATGGCAGTTCCTCAAAAAATTAAAACTAGAATTACCATAGGATCCAGTAATCCCACTCCTGGGGGGGTACCCAGAAGAATTGAAAGCCCTTGCTTTCAATTCTGTGTCGTATCGATATTATTTGCAATAGCCAAAAGATATCCATGGATGGTTGGATGAAAGGATAAGTAAAATGTGGCATAAACTTACAATGGAATGTTACTCAGCCTTAAAAAGGAAGGACATTCTGACACAGACTACAACATGGATGGACCTTGAGGACAGTATGCTAAGTGAAATAACCAGTCATAAAAAGATAAATACTATATGATTCCACCTCCTTGAGATGCCAAGAGTCATCAAATTCCCAGAGACAGAAAGCAGAATGATGGTTGCCAAGGGCTGGGGGAGGAGGGAGTTACTATTTAATGCATGCAGAGTTTCAGCTTTGCAAGATGAGAACTCTAGAGATTGGTTGTACAACAACGTGAATGCACTTAACACTACTGAACTCTACAGTTAAAAATGGCTAAGATGGCAAATTTTATGTTATGTGTATTTTACCACAATTAAAAACACACATACAGATGCGAACCGCCAAAAAAGCGCCTGGCAGGTGTTCAAGACACATTGATTTATTTTAAGAGAGCAGTTATGATCTTAACAAAGCAACATCAATGGGAGTATTATTTAATTCAAAAAATAATATAGTACCAAAAATCATGGTGGGAAGGAAGTAGAGGGAGAAAAGGAAGAAGGAATATAGACCTAGATTTACAGATATACAAACCACTTGCTGGAGGTGGTGGCCCAAATACCCAACACCTGGGAATTAGGACTGTGGAAAGTGCAAACACATAACTTTATGGGGCACTCTGTAAATAGTTGTTGGCCTGCCTGCCTGTCTAAATTCAATGGAGGGGCCCAGGAGGTCTTGTAAAAGCCCAAGCCACATAGAAACATGGAATGGTGGAGGAGTAGGTTGGGTAGGGATGTAGACAGCCCAAACCACTCTCCCTTCCAGATCTAGGTCCCTAGCTGCCTCTTGCCTTACTACCTGCCTAGGGTAGCCTTGTTTAGTGTTTTTTGGGGTCAGTGGTGAATCTGAAAAGAGAAGAGAGCCCCCAAATGCTAATCCCCAGAGTTTTGGCTGTCTCTGGTCTAGGAAGGGCTGAGATACAGCTGTCTTTCTCCATTTTAGGCTCAGGCCACACGCTTCCCCTAACAAAAGAGGAATGAGCAAGTGCTGTGGATTGCAGGGCCAGGAAGTGCCAAAGCTGTGGCTCAGCCTTACATGAGGGTTGTAAGAAACAGTGCTAGCTCCTCAACATCAGTGTTTCTGATTCAGCAGATCTGGAGCAGGGTCTTAGTATCGAAATCTCAAACAAGTTCCAGATGATGCTGTTACCCTTGATCCCTCCAAGGACTGTACTTGGAGAACCACTGGTCTAGAGCCTTGTCATTCAAAGAGTGGTCCTCAGACCAACCACATGGCATCATCTGGAGTTTTGGTAGAAATGCAAAATCTCAGGCCTCACCCAGATCCAAACCTAATGAAATTGAATCTGCATCATTAGGTAATTTGTATGCACACTCCTTCCACTGGGGGGACTAGTTGGTTTCCTGGCTTTTCACAGAGCCCCAGCCCAAGACAGTGACATTGACCCATCAGACCAGGGAGGAGTTGTCCAAAGATCCCTGTTACCCATCACAGAGTTGGCCTAGAGTGACCCTCAAATGGATGTCAGAAAAACTTAATAATAGTTATTATAGTCACTTGCTGGATGCCTGTATATGACCAGGAGCTTTTCATACATTATTTCACACATTTATTATGAAACCCCTACAAAACCCACTTAATGGAGAGGTAAACTGAAACTCTGGTAAAGTAACTGCTGAATAAACACATGCAAAAAATCCCCCGAATTTTCTCAAGGTCTAGCTGGCCATGTCCCAGGTGCTGGAGATTTAGCCCTAGGGATTAGCCTGCTTCTCTTTCTTTGTCCTTCTAGATGAGGCTCGAGACAGAGGCAAGACAAGGAGAAGTCCTAACCAAGGGTTGAATTGATTTATGAAATCAGTTTTTAAGGAGGTTGCAGTGTGCCCATACCAGAAATAACCTCGACCCAGGACTATAGCACATGATTGAAATTTCTGGAGAAGCTAGACAGCAAAGCACTTTTTGGCTGGATCATTAAGCCCCCTCATGAGCTTGGCTGGGATGTGGTCATTCATACAGCAAATGACCCCTCTCTATAGTTGGTGTACACAGTAACAGTGCCCTGGAGTTCCTGGGGTTCATGAGATATTCTGGTGGCTTACCCAGCCTGCAGTCTCATTCCAAACTGAAACCATTATAGAAAGCAGATGAAAAAAAAAAAAAAAAAAAAAAGCAGATGAATTGATATGGGGGAAGCCTCTGGGGATGATCGAAAAAGACAAGTATAAGGGAACCTTTTAGAACCAACCTGCTCCTTCAGGTAAAGACAGCCTCTGGGCAGGCTGGTAGCCAAGAACTTAATTATATTTATTTTTGCCATAACTTTCTATTTAGAGCAAGGGATATTGGTATTCTATTTGCGGCAATAATATAAAGATTCCTTTTATGATAAATTCATTTACGTTTTTTAGTGAGTCATTGCAAAGAAACATGTTAGGTCAATGAAGTGGAGTTCACAAAACACATGAAGGTAGATCCAGGAGAAGATTAACGTCTATGCAGTGATGATGTGCTGGTCTTAACTTCTTCCCCCAGAGCTACCAAAGCTCTGCCTCTTTGGTAGCAAAGCTATGACAATTCTTGCAAAACTTCTATAGAGAGGAAGTGAGTTAATCTTCCCCAAAAGTACCTAGCTACAGAGATACTTGCTCACTGTACGTGGGAAATTGCCCAGTGTACAAATGAGGAATTGCCCAATGAAACCGTCTTGTGAATGACACAAAAGGCAAGGGCAATTTAGGCCGGAGAGGCCCCTCCACCCCAGCAACACCACTAGATTAGACCCCTATCTTGTAGTCTCCAGGCACACTATACTCTTTTGTGCAGCTCCCTCCGCTTTGTGTGTCTTGCGTGGTATCTTTCTTGCCTACTAGATGGTAGCCCTAGGAGGGCTGGAGCCATTTCAGAGCTGTGCTACGTTGAGCACAGTGCCTGGCAGAGACTAAGTGATGGTTTGGAAAACACAGGAAGGAAAGGAGAGACAGCAGGAAAGGGGGGGATTTGTTTCTTTTTTTTTTTTTTTTAAGATTTTATTTATTTATTCATGAGAGACAGAGAGAGAGAGAGGCAAAGACACAGGCAGAGGGAGAAGCAGGCTCCATGCAGGGAGCCCGATGTGGGACTAGATCCCAGGACTCCAGGATCCCGCCCTGGGCCGAAGGCAGGCACTAAACTGCTGAGCCATCCAGGGATCCCTGGGGAATTCGTTTCTTGAGGCTCAGAAAGACCCCTGCCACCTACACCCTGAGATCATGTCTATATTTCTCTCCATAGCCAAAGGAGAGAAAATGTGCTGGGTTATACAAGCCCCCATAGAACAGTCTGATTTGAAATCCATTGAGTTCCATCTATTTACAGATGAAGCACCCTTTCCATTTCCTGTTTCCATGAAGCAACACCAGCCCCCTATTAACATAAGTATTCCTCGCAGGGATCTCATGGTTCTATACAGGCTCCATGGCCTGGTACACAGAAACCCAAGGACTGGAGGGATGTGGCCGGAATTGGGAATCAGACGAGCTAGTTCCTGGCAGGCTGAGATCAAGCTGATAACAAGGAGATTAATAAGGGTCTGCAACCTCCTCCATCCTGTACCATCAAGGAGGGTTTTTAAATCAATGCTAGTCTGGCTGGCTTAATGGTACCTAATCTTACCTTTTGAAGCTGGAACATTTGGGAGTTGAGATCAATTGAGAGAAAATAAAGTAAAATGTGTTGACTTTTGGATTTTTTTAGTCCTCATCAGAGTGCCATTGTGTAGCATTGTTTTTATTTTCTGTCTTGGAAATCGGCAGAGATTAGCCACTGAGAGGATCATTCAGCCTGGACTAGGAAGGTAGTGTATTTACTTTTGTTCTTATTGTTTTCATCTACCATAAGACAATCTCCATAAGGAAAGAGTCCATTTCCGTCCCGTTTACCAATGTGTCCCCAGTGCATGGCACGTGGTAAGTGCTCAGTAACAGTTTCTCAAAAGCAACTTTTTGGTGTTGTTTTTGAGACCAGCGCATGCTATCTGACATGGGCCAGCCCACTGGAAAAGTTAATCTGCTCTCGATAAGGTGCAAGAACAACAGCCTTACAAGGTACTCATGGTGCCCCTGGAGAAAAACTTCCCTGGTACCTGGTCTCTGGGACAGTTACCATGAGCTTCATGTGGTCGTCACAAAGCTATATGAGTAAAATGCATCCAACTCACTATACACAGGTACTCACAAGCCCGGTGTTGAATACTGGTGCCATGAAAAGCTGAACCCAGTACAGAGAAAAGGCTCAAGGCCTTTATGGTCTGGCGGCACAGAGACTTACTAGGGGTTGATGACAGATGTGTCTGCAGTGAGCAGCAATTTGGGAATCTGGGCTTTGGTTGTGGATTCACCACTACTAGGCCATTGCCTTAAGGGCAGGCCCTAAGCTCTCTAGGCCTCAGTTTCCCCATCTGTAGAATGAGTGTTAGATGAACCCATAGGTCTTCTCTGGCTCCAGTGCATCACAAGTGGATGTCTCCCTCAATGAATTTCCCTGTTGTATGGAGTCCAGACTCACTGGAAATAGCAAATCCTTTTGTGATGCCTCTGAATTCCTTGCCCTGAAATTTTAGAGCAGGGCAAAAAATAGGTGCTGGTTTATTTTCAAGCACCACCTGCTCTACATTAAACAGGAAAAAAAAAAAAAAAAAGGCCACCATCGAGAAGGCAAACTAACATACTGAGCACCTGCTACATGCCAGACATTGCAGTAGACACTCTCACATCTCAATGAAGTGCCTTGATAAACTTGCAAGAGAGGTTCAGTTAGCATTGCTGTTTCCCATCTTCCAGTACCACTTGGAGAATCATTATATTACAGCAGGATTGGTGTTCCAGATAAATTATGCTCAATATTCCATGTGTTAGAAAAGCACCTGAGTGTGGGTAATAAAATATAAAGAAGCTATTATCAACATAGCTAAATTGGGGACTTTGGAAGCCTTCTTCCTTCAGTTATCAGGAAGATTCATCGTCACCAACAAACCTCTAGTGTGCACAATGGCAGTGCCTGTCCTCAGCAGTGAGCCCTGCCTTGTAATAAAAATGAAAGTGACATTGTTGTACTAATGATACTGATGATTCAGACAATAGGAGCTGCAAAGAGGACTGAGGACCTGAAAGACATTTTCCAGAGAAGGCGGGATCAGAGTAGGACTTCAGTCCAAAAAAGGGTCCAAGGACTTAGCCGAATAAAGAATGAAGGTGGTAATCCAGATGGGGATAATGGCCCAAGGCAAAGAAGCAATGAGCTTGACAGCAAAGAGCTTGGCTGGAGTGGAGGTTTCAGGAATACCTGGAGGTGAAGGGAAATACAACAGGACAAAGAGCTCTGAGCAAAGCTGTCAGTGCTGAGGATCTCACAGTTGGTTCTTTTGGGAACCACTTTGGTTTAAGCTGTGGTCCAAAAACCTCTAAAGAATCTGTGATGGATTTCAGGAGATCCATGAACCTCTTGAAATTTTAGGCATTTTTCTGAGCAAAAGATTTATATATTTTAAAGGATTCTCAAAGGGATCCACAAAGCTAAAGAGAAGATGCTATGGACAATAGGGACCCTTGAAGAGTTTTGAACAGGATGGTGCAGAGAATATGTGAGTTGCTCAGAGGGGACAAGTTAGGGAGACCACTCAGGTAATCCACAGGAGGAACATGGAGGGTATGGGCTACAGTCGTGTCAATGGAAAGGAAGAGAGAGTTAGGGCATCATGGTACAGAGAAGAAGAAACAGCACTCGGGACCACCAGTGGTGGCAAGGACAATGGTTTGGTTTTAAACATGATGATTATAAGAGGATGGAGTTTATCTATGTGGAAATGAAAACATTTAAAAATCACTTACTGAATCACCAGTTATTGGAGAATAGGGACAAAAGTCCAGCCAGCCCATTCCTCTTTATTTTTTCAAGTATGGTAACAAAGACCTTGAGATGGGAAGAGATTGTCCATGCTCACACAGATGGTGGGCAACCAGGGACCAATCCATAAGAGAATAATATTTAGGAAGGAAGTCATGGAAGATGGAGATGGAAATTGGAATCCATTTGTAGGGAGATGTTAGTTGAAGCCATTAAGTGGAGACAAAATCCCTAAAGAAGCAGAGACCCCAGGATTAAGCCTTGGTCATCACCCTCATTTAGAGGGTGGGAAGGAGAAGCCAAGGTAGCAAAGACCATGGAGAAGGATGGACAAAGAGATGAGAGGGGAACCAAGGGAGCAAAGCAGTAAGAGAGGCAAGTGCTCCCAGCAGGAGGATTTTAGGTTTGAGAGTGCTCAGAGCCACTGGGCTTGGCCATCAGCAGGTCCCTGGTGACATCTAGGAGAATGACGAAATGGAAGGAGATTTCAAAGAGAAGTCCCTGATCAAAGGGGCAGTGATTACAGCGTGGCCACGCCAGAGTTTTGAGAAGGAAAGAGAAGCAGATCAGGGGTGGGGAGACCAGGCAGGAGGAATTTACATAGGAAAGAGTGCATTTGTAAAAATAAGGTAGGGAAATAAGCAGTGGGAGAAGGAAAGGAGAGGTTATAAGTCAAAGCCACAATGTTGAGGTGGAAATAGGACCAATAACCAGAGGTGGGGAGGGGAAGAGGGAAATGAAGCCTTACAGACCATATTCTGGAGTGGGGAGGGTCCAGAAACATGAATTTAAAGGAGGGAAGATTTGGGATCCACTGACCCATTGGGCTCTTCTTGCCTGAGCAGACCCCTCTTCCTGAGGCACTTCCCAAAGCCCTTTGTGGGGCTGGCTCCTCCTCAGATTTCAAGTCTGATGGAATGCTGGCACCTCCAGCAGCAATTCCCTGTCCCCTGCCAAGCCCACCCCCAGTCCATACACCTCCATCACCATTCCTCCTACTTCCTTCTCAGTGTCACTGGGTACCTGAATAACAGGTACTCACTCTTCCTTTGCTGGGGTATTTGCCTTTCTTGTATGTGTATGTGTGTGCTTCCAGTCTCCAAATTTAGATTTTAAGCACCTTCAAACTGGAGTGGAGTGGGTGGCTATCTGTCTATCCCCACTGTGCCCCCAGGGCCTGTCACATAGTAGGTGCTCAATAAGTGCATGCTAACTGGAACAAAATGACAGGAAGGCAGAGGAATCCAGCCATGACCTATCTCTCTTCTCAGAAATGATTTAATGAGAACAATAATAAAAATAGAACAAAAATAGCATCTGCCAAGCTGTTTGTATGTATTCATTACCTCATTTACTCTTCAAAGTTTACTCACTTTAAGGAGTGAGGAGGCTCAGTTTTAAATACTCTGCTCGTGAAGACAGAGCTAGGGATCACACCAAAGCCCGTGTTCTTCTGCCAATCTTTTTTTTTTTTTTTTTTTTTTTGACAGTATTGGATCAAAGAGGCATTTCTGTCAAAAAAAAAATAATAAAAATTCAGAGATGCTAGATCCTTCTGCCAACCCTCTACCAGGGGGTGTGTAGTTTCTGGGCATCCTCTCCCCATTCCTCCCCATTCTGATGTGGCCACACAAAGCCCTTCACATGCCAGGGTGTTCTACAAGAGCTTAAGAAGGGTTAAATTTCCATCCACTTGTCCAGTCCACTGTAGTCACATGAAGAAGTCAGCTGGCAAAGAATTTTCTTCGCCTCTGGTTTATTCTAAAGTCCAGGGAGGGGCAGACTAGCCCCCACTTCACCATAGCTTCTTCCTTGGTGTTTTCTAGATGAATTCGGTGGCAAGAGAAGTGGGGAGGGGGTAAGGCTTTGAGGCAGCCCCAGTATCAAAGCCCAAAATGATACCTTGAGCTATTGACCCCAGAGCACCGTGCAGAGCCCCCAGCCCAAACTTGGGAGGCAGACAGGCAGACTCTCCCTGGAAGTCCAAACTGATGCTCAGGGCAAGAGTAAAAGCAAAGGAGGTGCCACTTGTCCCGTTCTCTTTGCTCCTTTCACTTTCGTGTGTTCACAACAGAAACCAGGCTCCTGGCCTTTCACACAGCCTGAACTTCCTGAAAAGCTGCTAGAAACATTCGAAGCATGAGGGCCAAACCCTCCTAGAATGAGAGGGTAGCAATCTAGTCAGATGCACACACCTCCTATAGGACGTGGCTTCGTGCTTCCTCCTCTTACTCTGCCAGGTGATGTTTGGAGCATCTGTCTGGAGTCAGGTGTAGTGTCTCAGGTACAATGGCTGTCTGGCCTGGCTCTCCGGCTTCTCTTCTGGGTTTGCTTCAGTTACACAGAACCCCAGTTTTGACTCCACTCAGGCTTTGACCGCCCCCACCCCCAACCCCTTGCACCATGTTTCCAAATTGGAGACAGTTTCAGACAAAGCTGGGTTCAGATTCTGCCTCCAGCCCCTCTTTGCTATAAATCATTGGATTCAATGCTTAACATCTCTAATTGAATGGGAATACGAAAACATCCACCTCATAGGGATGTGATAGAGACGAAGCAAGACAATCCACAGCCAGTGTGTGGCCTGCGAGTGCTGCATGCTAGGTGCCCAGGCAATAGTAACTCAGGATGGTCACTCCTCTGGGCTCTGTCTATCCAAGCAAAGTCCTTCTCAAGTTCCCACCCAGACACCTATTTCTAGCATCAACCTGACATAGCCTTGGGTGCCACCATCCTCCCTATGCCCATCTCCACCCCAGGCCCACCAGCTATAAGCTACAGTGACGTTTGTTGAGTGAAGTCATTTTCCATGCCCAAACTCAACATGGCTGGAGGTCCTGTTTTCCATCCTGAGCACTGTCTTTGGGCTTTTCTCCAAGGCAATCAGGAATTGGCTCATAGGGAGGACCCAATTGGCAGAAACCCTCCACAATTCCTCCTCAGAGCCTCAAACTCCTATAGAACACAGGGTGGGGGTGGGGATGGAGGCCACGGCTGACAGCTGAAGACATCAGGGCTAAGTAGCCTTCCAGAACTGGGGCTGGCTTCCTCTTACTATGCTATTAGTTGGTGATTCAATTAGTAAGCTCTGGGGAGCAGTTTCTTACTGCATGGTAAGAAGAACGAAGCTCCCAGATTTTCTTTCCAGCAGCTTTGTCTTCTACATGTTGCAGGGGGCAAAGGACTGGGCCCCTGGGTGTTCTTCTGCTTATGGTTGACTTTATCAATAAGCATCTTGTAAATTGTCGCTGGGAAGGAACAAGAAACTAGTACCCCTGCTGCTCCCTGCCCACCCTCAGGTCCAGCAGGCTTGGTATACCTGGCATAAGAGGGGTTTCTGAGTCAGGGAAGTTAACGGAGAAGGTGACATGCACGGTTGTGCTACCTGAGTAGCAAGGAGTTGGTCCAGGTATCTCAAACTACCAAGTCCAAGCAGGGCACATACATAAGTGAGGTATCTCAGGGTAAGACAAAAGGGAGTGGTGAGGACTGTGGGGGAAATGTAGCATATACCTCCTCTACCCCTAGTCCCACCAACCTGATGCATGGCTGCTTCTCAACTCAACTCAACTCAACCAATGACTATGGTTCAGTATGGCCAGACCTTCTGATTGTTCAAAAGAAGCCAGATATTACCATGCTTTACAATAACTATTCCCTTGAATTTTAAAATATTGGCCTCTGATTTTTAAAATGTTTAGCATATGCAAGCCACCCCCACCCAACCAGGTATTTAGGCCAGATATGATGGGGGGTTCATAAATTCTGAATTAAATAAATGGAGATAGAATAAAAGATTCCCGAGGGGGAGCCTGAGGCTCAAAAACACAATCTTGGATCCGACCTTCATTCCAGAAACTTCCCTCTGCTTGGTGGTGTTAGCAGCTGTCTCTATGGGAAAATGGAAGACAAGGACAGAGAGGGCCAGCTCAGAAAGTGTCTCCTGTGTTCTGCTAAGGATTCTGAACTTTATTTTGAAAGCTGGGAGGGTCTGTGAGGGAACCCAAAAGAGTTTCAAGGAGGGAGTGCCACACTGTACTTTACATCTGCAGTGATCCAGGGTAAGGACATGAAGGTTGACACCTGCTCCCCTCAGGTGTATAATCTGAAGGCTGAGTGGTCTTGGAAGGGGGAACATAGTGAGAGGTGGAGAGTGTAGATGCCACCTTGATTCTGAATGAACTGGGTGGGCTGCCATCCTGGTCAGGTTTGAGTTCTGTGTGGAGGTATCCAGGATGTGCATGATTCTGGGGCCAGGAGTGAGGGATGCCTGCCAGTACATCAGGCAGTCATGGCCTATAGACAAGCGATGGAAATTGGGGTTTGGACAAGTGACCCATGCTCAGAGGGTGCTGAGCTATGAACATGGAGAGGAGAGCAGGTGTGGAGGAGCTGGGAAAAAGTAATGGGAAAGGTTCAAGGAGCACTTGGAGAAGTGAGACCACTCAAGGGAAGAGGACAATGTCCATGGCTCTCAGCATATTTTGGGTCTTGCTCAGTTTACCATCAGAGCAGAGAGAACAGAGAACCACTAGGCAGTCAGACCTGCCCAAGGACTAGGTGGCACTTCAAGAATCTCCACAAGACAGTCCCTTGGGGGCTCAGTCCAGCACAGCTTGGCAGCCAGTGGACATACCATGCCCAGCTCTTGACAATGTGATCTTCAGAGGTGCCTCCTGCTATTTATCTGAGAGTTTCTTTGGGGAAGAAAAGGAAATGCACTAATTCAATCTCTGGCACACCATCAGTGAGAGCAGTGGCAGCAGGAACCATGGCTCTGCCATGGTGAACACACCCATTTGCTTCCATCCGCTGATCCTTATTTCTCCCTTGTGGGCTGTACTGCTGAAAGGCAGGTTCCCTGAGGATAGCTGTTCCAAGGCGCCTTGGCAGAGTCCACGCACAGCAATGGAATCTAATGCCCTCTAATCAGAAGGGCAGCAGCCATCCCCTGAACACCACAACTGACATCCCTGTCTGTCCAGCGCTTCTCACTGCAGCCCCACAACAGGACCCTGCTTTACCAAGAAGGACATCAGGACCTAGAGACATCTGGAGCTGCAAAGCCAGAACCATCAGGAGCCAGACCCCAGTTCCTTACTGATGGTCCTGGCTATCTTCTTTCTGCATGATGCCAACTCTCCCTGCATGGTGGCTGCTGAAAAGGCAGGGTGGGGGACACATCTGACACCCAGAAGAAATAGGACTTCAAAGTTCACTCCAACACTGGTGCCCTTGTTGGGGGGGGGGGGGGGACAGTTTCCTCAGGAAAAGGCTGCAGCTGACATTAATGGGGATGCTGTTTCTGAATGCGGCTCCATCAAGAATTGAACAAAAGAGAGGGAAGAAAGGCTGGCTTAGGGTAAAGGCCTTTCAAGTGCTGGCGAGGCGAGGAGGGTTCAAGAGCAAAGCACTGCGCATTGGACAGGTATTCTGCTTCTTTTTAAAGAGTAAGATTTATCCATAGCAGTCCACATGAATGAAATGAGAACTTTTCAGAGCTGCCAACCTCTTGCTTCAGGTTTTTTTTTTTTTTTTTTTTTTTGCAAGAGTATATTTCTAATGCAATACAAAAGGAAAAAAATTACAGCCCAGGTTAACACTATGTCTGTAGCAGGAGGCCCAGGGACTGCCAATAAATGGACACCAAATGACTGGCCAGTGGAGGTGCTATGGTCGAGTGTTTGTGTCCTCCCAAATTCACATATCGGAACCCTAACCCTCACTGTGATGCTGTTAGGAAGTGGAGCCCTCTGGGTGGGAATTCAGTCATGCAGGTGGGGCCTCATGATAGGATGAGTGCCCTATCCAAGAGACCCCACAGAGCTCCCTCACTTGTTCCATCACTAGAAGTTAGAACAAAAAGTCAGATTCAGATGAGGGAGGAGGGCTTCACCCGACCAAGTTGGCTCCCTGATCTCAAACTCTCCGCCTCCAGGACTGTGAGGAATACATATCTGTTTATAAGCCAGGCTATGGTATTATGTTCCAGTACCCCAAATGGAATGAGACAGTAAGATTGAAAGATTTTTCATATAAAACCACTCCTGGATCACATTTTATCCGTACTGGTGCGGTGCAGGTGAAGAATCTAATTTGAATATTTCTCCAGTTAGCTCACCAACTGTCTCACATCTACTTGTTGAGTTAACCTTTGCTTCCTCTCAACTTCCTGGTGTCTCCCTGACAGTATATTAAATCCTTATCTGCAGCAGGTGAAGGGCAGGATGCTGGGGCCAGCTTTCTGCAGGCACAGAAAACCCCAATGCCGGCTCTGCCAGTGTTTTCACTGCACAAATCACTTAATCTTTTGGAGCCTGTCTGTCTTATTTCTAAAACCAAAATATGGAAATTAACATGTCCCTGGTAAAGAGTCAGCACATGGTGGGGTCAAGCAAATGAGGTTATTAATATTTTTCACTGCTCTCTTGAAATCTGCATCCCCTTCCTAAAAATATGTTTTATTAACGTATCCATCTGGGACAGGGATTGTCACCTGGGTTGCTTCCTAATTCTTAGGAAGTAAATTTTGCTGGGGAAAGAGAGGCTGTTTCATTTGAAAAACAAAACAAAAGCATATTCTGGTATACTTTGTATTTGAAAATTTTATAAAACTAATATTTTGTAAGAAAAACTATAGAAAGTAATACTGGATGAAATCTTGCTGGGTGTGAATATAGCGAAAAATCAAGACTTTTAATTGGGGGCTCTCTCGGTCTAGGGAGTAGTGAGAATCAAGGAGGGATTTTTATGTCATTATAAGTGGAACCTTAAAGTGTTGAGAGGAGATGATTTAATATAATAATGGATTTTCTGAGCCAGAAGGAATCTTAATGATGCCCCGAGGACTTTAACCCATCTCTTTGTTGGGAATCGTTCATCATGTCCCTCCATAGTAGCATATTTCCTATTTCCTCCAGAGGGAGATCTGTCCCATGGCCAGACCCAGGAAACCCTGATTTTACCTATTCAGGAAGGAAGAAGCGGCCACTGTCATCACACAAGATTGGGATTCGAATAAGATGGGGAATGAGTAGCATCCATTGCAAGATGTTCACACAAGAGCTCATTTGATAGTGTGACAGGCACATAGACCAGATTGGAGTGATGCCAAGAGAGGGCAGAATGAGGAACACAGAGGGTTAGTGTAGACAATGCTGTAAGAAGTTTGCAGAGTACTGGCAAGACATAGAGAAGATGCTGAGGGGAATATCGAGTTAAGGTTGGGTTGTTTATTTAAGATGAGGAAAGCAAACATATATATAAATGCTGGTGGGTATGAGCCAGTTACATGGCAGATAATCAGGAGCTGGGCTCCTGAGCCTGTCTACTGGGTTCAAATCCTGGTGTCCCTACTTAGTTTCTGTGCTGCCCACAGAGAAGTATTTCACCTTCTTGGTGCCTGAGTGTCTTCTCACATAGAATGGATAAGCATTTCTGCTTCACGGGGCTCTTGTGAGGTCCAAGATAAGTATCAGAAGTATTAGCAAGCTGAAAGGATGCTGTTGAATATATGGAAGAGAGAGGAAATAGTTGATAGAACAAGAGTTTCAAAAGGCAGGAAGGGATACAATCCAGAGCACAGGTGGAGGTGCTGGGTTTGGATAAGAGAACAGCTAGCTCCTCTCTTGTAACAAAGGAAGGGAGGAGGCAGGCTCCTTCTATTTACAAATATTCACTGAGCCCTTATGATGTCCAGGCACTGTGCCCAACACTGGGGGTGCAGCAGTCAACAAGGCAGACACACGCTTCTGTCATGAAGTTTACAATCCAGGAGCAGAGTCAGATAGTGTGTTTAAGACATGAATATGGTGATAAGAAGATAAAAGGAGCTGGGAGTGGGGAGGGCCACGATGAGGGGAATAGCAGAGCAGAGCAGTTAAAGGGGCTGGTCAGAAAAGGCCTCTCCAAGGAAGTGACATCTGAGCCAAGGTTTGAAGGATCAAGGAGTGAATCATGGAGCTATCTATAGGAAGAGTGTTCCAGGGAGAGGGAATAGCCAGTGCAAAAGCTCTGCGGCTGGAGCACCCCTATGGGGACATGGGTAGGTGGGCAGTGGTGATGGAAGTGAGACTAGGGTTTCCCTACTTCCTACCCTGGCCATGGTTCTGGGAGGCTGAGTCCTCTTCTCTAAAATGGAAGGACACCTTCAGCTTTTCTGACTCATCTATTCGTTCAGCAGCCCTCTCCCGAGCATGTTTGGCATACAGGAGAAACACACCCCACTCCTCACAATACAGAAACGAGCAGGCCCCTGTCCTATGTTCGACCCCAGTCTGGCAAAGCCACAGGCTAGTGACGCTGCAGTGGTAGGGAGAACCTTGGTGCAGGTAGGACCAGGACATGGAAGTAGGATGAGTACACTGGCCCGCTATAAAGCAGGGCCTTCAGAATGGGTCAGGGGGACTCAGGAATGTCTCTATAGCCATGAACGACTAACAGAGGTCTTATCTACCAAGAACCTCACTGTCTCCAGCTTAAGCAACAGAATAAGTATGTCTCATCTCTGAGTTTTAACTGTCTTGGTTTCTGGTTTTTGGGTGGTCAGGGTTTTGGAACACAGCATTCTCTTAGAAGTCTTTCTATTATAAAGTCTGTCTTTATAAAATGGGTACAGATGGGAGGATGGCGAGTCCCACATGGATTGGCTATCAGTGCCTCAGTTTACCCTGAAAGGGCTCTGGTTTGGATGATAAATCATAGGGCCCCCTCCCCACCACCACCCCATTAGAGGTGACAGTTTCATGATGAGAAAGGATCAGCAATAAACATGGTACAAAATGTTTGGCATCCAAGTGACTTGTTTACTTGAATGTTGATCTGCAGATGCCTATCTGTACTTTTATATGAAGACTAGGGAAATTGGCTGGAATATAATCAAAGCCCTAAGTTCACACAGATGTTTTCTGAAGTTGAGCGAAGGGAGAGCCAGGAGTGAACTGGTTCCTTTTTGTATACTGACAGAAGCTGATTAACAAGCAAAAGTTTCCTAAAATCAAAGCAAATGAGTAATATTTAATAATTTAATAATAAGCTAATATTTAAAGTGAAAAAAGGGAGAACAGCAGAGAAAGGAGCTGAACAGTGGATGAGGAGAGCTCAGGGGCATTACAGATAAACCCATGAGCTTGCTGACCTCACCCTCGTCCCTGGTATCAACAGCAGAGATCTCGATCGTCATGGGAACATCATTGTCAGGGGCAAACCCTACACAGGTCTCTTCAGAGCTCTCTTCCCGGCATGTTTCAATATCTGTGAGGTTCAAGGGATCCTGTACAGGAAGGCTCGCTGTATAGGAAAGCTGTCCCAGAGACTGTTAGCAGGTAAGTAAAGCTTTAGACTTGACCTGATGAGCAAGAAGCTGAGTTCATGGAACCAGAGAGAGACAAACTGGTGACAGGCATGAGGGCACTGGGGATAAGTCTAAAGTTGATGGAACTACCATAGCAGAAGTGTCACTTGCTGCCTATAAAACTGACCTTTACGGTCACACCCAGTCCTGGCTGGCAGTCCAGAAGTGACTGGCCAGTTCCAGCTCTCAGTATGATCCACAGTAGTTGTCACGCTAGTGAAGAGCTGGCAGTGAAGTTCATGGTCCTTCTTGTTGGAGCTATGACTTCAGGAAAGCTGTGCTCAATCAGAAGGATGTCATCAAAAAGAAATACGGCAAAGACGCCTCCCACGTGGAGGATGAGAGGCATTTTGCTCTTCACTCCCTAGAGCAGAGGTCAACAAAGTGTAGCTCATAGATCGTATCCAGCCAGCTACCTGTTATCATGTGGCCCTCAAGCCAAGAATGTTTTGACATTTTTTAAAGGTTGGGGGAAAAAAATCAAAGGGCGTGTAACACTAATATCGAGTGCTTTATAATATGTCCTGCAGTGTTCTAAAGCCTTGCATTCATTAGCTCATGCAATCTCTACAAAAACTCCGTGAAGTGGATACTGTTACTCATTCTGTAGATGAGGAAACAAACGAAAGCTTCTAGATAGGTTAAATAATGGTCAAAGATCACACAGCTAATGGCTAGTTCAGCTAGAACTCAGACCCAGGGAGTCTTATCACAGAGCCTTGTGCTCTTAACCTGCATCCCTGAATGAAAGGTTCTCCAACCCTGTAAGCGTAGATAGAGTAGAAGTCCAAATGAGAGATTCGATGAGTGGCAAAAATTAGAGAGGGTGACAGAACATGAGAGACTCTTAACTCTGGGAAACAAACAAGGAGCAGTGGAAGGGGAGGCGGGTGGGGCATGGGGGTAGGGTAACTGGGTGATGGGCACTGAGGGGGGCACTTGACGGGATGAGCACTGGATGTTATACTATATGTTGGCAAATCGAACTCCAATTAAAGAAAAAAGAAAAAAAAAAACAAAAGAGAGATTCGAGACACGTGTTCTGATGAGTTCACAGGAGGAAAGAAGGAAAGGAAGGCTCTATAGAGGATATCATGATGACAGGACTACTAGCTTTAAGTCTCAATTAAGCAAATTCTAATCTCTGCCCCTCCCCCAAAGAATCGCATTCTTCTCATTGTAAAATCTTCCATTTTTTCCTCTTGGTCCACAAAGCCTAAAATATTTGCTGCCTGGCCCTTTAAAGGAAAAGTTTGCTGACTCATAATCCTGGACAATGCAGCCCCTTGGAGTTGCTATGAAATGTGACTAGAAAGGCTGGCTACACTTATAAGGTTGTGAATGGCATGAATGCAGTAACCTCTAGTTCTTAGAGTTTGGAAAATATAACCTCGAGCTTCAGGTCTCTTGATGACTTCAACCATTATATCACTCCTGACTAGCTTGTGGCTGGGTGCAAGTCCTTCATCAGGGACTACCCAGTGTGTCTACTGAAGATGCCTTAGATCAGGATGACTGGAAAGCTGGGAAGAAGTTCCCACTAATGCAGGTAATATACAGGTGGTAGGGGATGGTCTCACAGTGCCCAACCCAAAACGAATCACTAAGCCTATGGGCAACAACACATGTTACTGCCTTCTGCTCCGAATGAATCAGAAACCAGTGACAGAGTCTCCTCGGGAATGCAAATTGGCCTAGTCCAAAGGATGGGGGTGCCATGTTTCCCACTGTGCTAGGGCAACTGAAAATAATTTTATTGCCAGCCTCGTGGTGAGGATCTGCAGTGGATCAACGAGGCTGGGCCTCTTGCCCATCTGAGCCCTTGGCCAAGTAAAGCTAGCCCCATGGAGGAGGAGATGGACAGAAAAGCTTAATTTTCCAGCAACGAATTCAGGAAGCTCCTAGCCAAGTAAGCCCTGAGCAGAGGAGAGCCCCTGAACTATTCAAAGCCGGGTCAGCTGGTAGAACCTGTGCTCCTCTTCTAATCACAGATGCTCAAGGATCAAGATACAAACATCTTGGAGGAGTCTTTCCCTCTTTTGTCTTTGTGATGTCCTGCCTCCTGAGAAGGGCCACATCAAAAGTCAGGTTTCTGATGCATGAACTACGTGGAAGAGTCTTTAAAAAATTATACTAAGTGAAAGAAGCCAGACACAAAGGTCAAATATTGTATGATTCCATTTATATAAAATATCTAGAATAGAGAAATTCATGAGGATAGGAAGTTGATAGAGGTTACCAGGGTCTAGGGGCAAGGGGATTATTAGGAAGATACTATTTAATGGGTGCAGAGTTTCACTTTGGTTGATTAAAGAAAAACTTCTAGAGCTACATAGTGGTAATGGCTACACAATATACTTATGCCACTGAATTGTACACTTTAGAAGGGTTAAAATGGGAATTTCATGTTAAGTATATTTTGCCACAAAAAAATTAAAAAAAAAACTCACCCTTAAGGCCTGTAGGAAGCCCTTGCTCTGTCCATGTGACTGACCCCAAATGAATCATCCCTTTCCTTACTGTCCTCCCCACATGCATCTCTGGGGCCATATACTTATAGTGTGTCCCTTGGATGTCAACAGGTACAAACTCCAAGTGGTTTTATACAAAAATTGGAGGGGGGAAAAAAAAGCACATTCAGTATCCTCCCAAAACTCTGAAGGAAGAACATCTGCAAATTCATGATTTGTGCTTTAGTTTAATCTTTTATTCTCAAGACTAGTCAGTTGTTTAAGTTGGGTCTAGACTCTTAATTAAAGCTGACAGTTTGTTTACTGGGCCTGATTCTCCAGTGAGAAACAGAGAAGACAGGAATTCTAACACAGCTACAAGACTCCAACCCACTGGATGTTACCTTACCCATAAACAACTGGGCTTGGGTGAAAAGTCAACATAGAAATGCAGTTCTCAGGTTTGCTAACTGCTTTGCATCAAAAACAGAACTAATTGTGCATGTTTTTTTTTAATATCATAATATTTTTCTGTATTGTCTTATTAGTTTACCAAGTACAATCTACTTGGAGTATTGGGTCAGTGGTGGAAAGGAGATCACTGTCCTAAAATGTAGAGCTCTAAAGCAGTGAATCTCTATCATTGCTATGGCTGAGAATATTTAGCAGGGTCAAATATACAGTGGTTATTACCAGTATTATTCCTCATTTTATAGAGTTCTTTATGTGGGCGTAGTGCTTTCCCATATATTTTTTTCCTTTGGATGATCTAAGCAACTTTGTTTCTATGACTTCAGCACACTGTGAATTATCTCTAGCAAATTCTTCTCACCTGATAATCTTCTTATGTTACTCAACCAAGCAGGTATCAGTAGTCTCCCATTGTAAGGAATATAAATTCATTTTAATAACATTGAAGGCAAAACCTAATTAGAAGAAAAAAAAAACCCTCCTTGTCAATTCATGTGATTCTTGCTGAGCCGAACATCTGCAGTTTACTTCTTTTAGTGACAGTCTGCCCCGTTCTATGGATATCTGAAAGGTGAAACTGTGTCTTGTATAGTGTAAATAATATGCACGGTGTGCACACTGGGAAGGGAAGATTTGGGGAAAAAGTCCCACTTAACCTTGAAGTTAGATTTGATTCACTGAGCCCCATTTACACAAGGCTGTGAAGGTGAACAAGACAGAGCTCCCCCCTGTTTTAATATTAGTTTTATTATTATTTAGGTATGGTCAGGCCAACAGGTCAGGAGACAATTGCCATTAAAAAGATGATTTGTTATACTCCTAGATCCCAAGGGGCATGCCACACCATACAGGGCCACATAGAGAAGCTCCAGGTCACTCAGAAGGCAGTGAGACAGGGAAAACTGTGAGCTAGAGCCTTTATTGTTGTTCTCACAGGAAGGAAGAGTAAGGCAGGGCCAACAGGCTGAGGTTGGCTAGTTTGAATAATTTCAGCAGGCTCTGGGACATAGGGGCTGGTCCTAGCTGTCTAATACCTGGCTCTGGGGTGATTAGGGCAGGGGGATAGTAGCCCAGAGTGCAAGACACCAATAGGGAGGTGGCAGGGGTGTGGACTGTAAATTGGTTGGTTTGTCTTTGAAAGGTACACTCCCAAATAAGTTGTTTATTGTCTCTAGGAATTGGCTAACCCTCAGAGGGGCAGGCCCTTCAGAATACAGAAAATAAAAGACCTGATTAATGCATGCTCTCCAGGGGCTGATATTCTAAAGTGGCGAGCAGCTGGGGAAGCTGCAACCAGGACCAAATCTCCAGGCCCTGGTTTCAACTCTAAGAAGAGGAGTTTGGACTAGACACCTAAGATTTCTTTAAAGTTCCTCCATTTGTGAGTCCATGAAATAGTTGAAATAATTAAATACAGAATGAAGGTGACAAATGGCTGTAAGACAATTGAATGCTCTGGAAAAAGAAGGAAAAGATGGTAGAGAAGTGAAAATGGGGATGGTTTGAAAGGGAGGCATAGATGTTGGCTTGGTGTTCAGCTTGAGAAGGTGATGCAGATGGGCTGGATGGGGGGAGGAATCCATGTTCCCCGGGGCAATGGGCAGAAAGCAAGAGTTAGAGCAGAGATTCTGAATGGAGACAATTTTGCCCCCCTGCCCCCAGGGGATATTCGGTCATGTCTGGACACATTTTTGGTTGTTATAACTTGGCGGGTGGGTGCATAAAGTGATGGAAGCCAAGATGCTGCTGAACACCCTACTCCCAACCGCACCATTAAAGAAATCTCCCACCCAAATGTCAACAGTGCTGAAGCTGGGAAGTCCTGAGGTAAAAGAAGAACTGATATGAAAAATGCCCCAGAGGGATGCCTGGGTGGCTCAGTGGTTAAGCGTCTGCCTTTGGCTCAGGGCGTGATCCCAGAGTCCTGGGATTGAGTCCCACATCAGGATCCCGGCAGGAGCCTGCTTCTCCCTCTGCCTATGTCTCTGCCTCTCTCTGTGTGTCTCATGAATAAATAAATAAAATCTTAAAAAAAAAAAGAAAGAAAAAAGAAAAGAAAAGAAAAGAAAAGAAAAGAAAAGAAAAGAAAAGAAAAGAAAAGAAAAGAAAAGAAGAGAAAAAGAAAGAAAAAGGCCTTGGATTTGCAGTGCCCACATCAGGTCTTAGTGCCATTCGGGATCTGGCCTGGTGAGAAAGACTCAGGGAAGTAGTTGTTGTTGGGCACATGGTTCTCTCCAAATGCTTGGTCACATTAATTCAGAGGGCTGCATAGAGACAGTGCTCTCTCACCTGGTCCCTGCTTCAATTTCCTGAAAGACACTGTGCACAGAGTTTACTGAGGATTGCTTTTTTGTATAAGCAGAGTCTTAGATTTTTATAAAGTCAAATCTGTCTTATATTTTCTCTTATGATTTATGTTTACCTTTCTGAATTTTAAAAAGTCTTTCACATACACTCTTCATACCTCATCAAAGATTTGATAAGTATTCTCTTTCATTTTCTCACCAATTTCTTATGGGATACCTTCCTTAAAAATGTGCCTCTTCAATTCATTCTTTCCCAGATGGTACTACAAGTATTCTTGGGGATAATATGACTTTAGGAATTCCACTGATAAATATTTTTTTGTTAAGGACTTTGTGTTCTTTTCAAATGCATATATAATCATGGTATCAAATCTGTATTTTTCACAGATGGCATTGCTTAGGATAAGGAGTTTTTAAAGATGAGTCCATTTTAAAACTTAAGTAGGTAATGGTGTGAGTGATAAATGAAACATGGTGAACTGGTGGTAGGAGTATGAGAATCTCTATTGTTTAGGAAACACTAGTTAAATCACTTGAAATTTATTTTGCTGTGTAGAATAAAGTATCACTCAACTCGTTCCCCTCCACCTCATCTCTAGATTGTTAACCAACTACTCCAAACCATTTATTGAATTTCTCATTGATCATGACTTTTTAAAGCCATATATCAATTCTTATATGCAGTCTTTCTGCATGATCTTTTTTTGTTCCATTAACCTTTCATTAGCCTTGAGCTATTACCACACTTTTAATTACTGCACTTGACTTAATATCTGGCTCTGCAGGTCTTCCCTCCCCACAAAGAGTACTGATTTTGAGGACAGGGGTCAGGGTGCAGGGATGTGAAAGGTCAGTGACATGTGGACGGTGGTACACCCAAGAAAGCCCTTGGGGTTTGATCTGAGTAGACATAGTTACAGGGCCAGAGTTGGACAGATATGCCCAGATCTCTGAGTTAAAAGTGCTAGAGCTCTGTCATCTCAGGGAGAAACGAGGAGGGACAAAAAGGAAATATTAGGCATTGATTTAAGATGTGAAGAGCCAATCCATGAAATCAAGAACTAGACCGGGAATGATGGAAATTTGAGACCTGAGGAAAGACCTGAGGAAAGAGACTCTGGACAGGACATAGCACACTTCCTGTTGTCTGGCTATTTGGCTATGAAATAGGAGAATGTTGCCTGTTGCCAAATAATGCTGAAAGGACATTTCAGTCCATTAGGAAAAGACATGTATGCTTTCACACACATGCATACACACAACACACGCACAGTGTTATAACTACAGATATGATAACCCTAAAAAGCAGACAGAAAAATCCAGACTTACAGCCAGTGTAGAGATAGGTGTTAACTTCCCCCAAAGAATTTTCATTAAATCACAGAATCCCTTGAAACACACAGCTTTGCCAGTGATTTAATTGTTTCTTTGGAGTGCTCCAATACCCTGACTGAAAGGCAAGATGGAACTTTAAAAAATAAGAAAAGTATGAAGAAATAGCTCCTCAACCACACATCCTATAAATCAGTGGGGGAAAAAATATTTAATTTAATAAAAATAATTAGTCTCACCACTTTTTAAAAACCAACACAGTGCACAGGGTGGACTAAGGTACCAAGGGTAAAAGGATTCATCTATCCCCCAGCCCAATGTGATAACAAAGCAGGGTGAAACTTCATGGTCCTACAGCCCCCCTTCAGAATGGAATTTTCCAGAATTGAATGGATGGTGGGGCTAGAAAGGGCCTTGGAAGGCTTTTACCCCAAAAACATATTCCAGAGTGAGAAGCAGAGGACTGACTCCATTATTCACAGATCACCTGCTCCCCCCTACAAAGTGACACGACTTATTATTTTTTCTGCCACCAAAAGGCAAATCATTATCACATCTGGTATCACATTGAGTTAATCATTGCTGCCTCTGTTGAACTTCTGGTGTCTCAGGTTTGGAATGTGATGGACAACATTCTAACACATGTGAGAGCAAGAGAAGACTGGGGGCAGATACTGAATCATGCTAGAGTGAATGCCAAGTCCTGCTGAGTCATGGAGAGCAGATGCTGAGTCATGTTAGAGCAGATGCTGAGTCATGCTGAGGGGTACTATCCTGTTGGATTAACTAGGGCAGATTAACCCAAAGGAGTTTGTCTCAAGACTCAAATGAAAGTCTCAAGTGGAAACCCTGGTACGAATTAAAATAGTGTTCAAGTGGGAGGTGGGAAGGATCTGGGAGGCCTACTTCCCTGTAAAATGCTTGGGTCTGTGTCTGGGCCAGGATGATGCCCATTCTGGAGAAGCCAGAGTGAGATCTCATTCTCCCTCTATAGTTCTCCAGGCCGGCTGCGGGATCTCCTGGTGATTGAAGAGGGCTTTACAAAGAAGAGCTGGGTTTATAAATAATGCATTTCCTTTGTCTTGCAGGGATTCTGGAGGCAGAGGTACAATCAGATCAGCTGTGAACAGCTTACATAGCAAATCTAATAGGTTTGTAAATTAGATTTTGTGTTCATTTGTTTTTGCTGTAAGGCAGCTATTAATCTGCTTCTCCTCTTTGCTGGATGGTGCCCTTCTTACTTAGCAAATAGATCTGTTTCCTTTCACTTTGGCTTTGCATTTCACTAATCACTTTTGGGGAGGAGCTGTCGATAGAAGAGACCATGAAATGGCCCAGGGTCTAGAGGCTGCAAAGATGGAAGACTCAGATGGGTAAGAGCTACTTTCTGGAAAAGAGCCCACATACTTTGAAGCACTTGAGCCACCAATGTGCTTATTCATAATTTGTGTTTTTGCTGAGCAATGGAAGCTCTAAAGAGAATCAGGAGTTTCTCTCAGTTTCATTGTGGTAGGTGGCTTATCTAGGAGTTTAAGATGGAAAATAAAACATTCTGGAACTTCGCAAAAACCTCTTAAAAATATTTAGGGAGTCAACCTAATAATATTTATCTTGATTGTTGAATGCACAAGCTAAATTCTGAAAGAGTGTTTTCTCCTGTGATGATCGTTGGCCAGGGGCAGCTCAATACACAGGAGTGAGCAAATGCTTTGCAAGCCACAGACCCCACTTGCCACTGACTATAGTTGGGCCATACCTCTGAGTCCCCATTGTCCACTGATGACAACTGTCCCATAGCTCTGACCTACAGTCTATGAGCCTGAACTCAAGGAACATTGAAAGGAAGAAAGAATGCCACATTATTTGACATAAGCAACCACTACTAAAAATGAAGGCCTTGTTTTACTTCCTAAATATCCTATCGTGGTCAGTCTGGGAATGAGAAATCCAAATTATTTGGAGTAGAGTCTGCTATTTGCCCTTCCATAGATATTTTTTAGGTTTCTTGACCCTATCAGACCTATTCAATATATCCATTCCTAACCCCACATGATTCAGGAAAGTGACCTCTCTCTCCCTGACATCATTGCTTCTAGATCTCAAATGACCTCTTAACTACCTGGAAGCTACAAATGAAGTTCACACTATGCCTGGTTAAATGCAGGAAAAAAAAAGAGAGAGAGAGAGAGAGAAGGCCATGTGGCCTAAGTTTCTTTCTCCTCTACTGTGGAAAAAAACGTCCCCTTTTGGAGAAAAAAGATCTTGCCCCTTGATCTTGCCACAGCTGTGCCCCATGGTAACTTGAGGGTGGAAGAGTCTTAATCAAAATTGATTATGAGAAGCAGGAAGAAAGAGTCTTAAGAGCCAGTCAAACCTGGATTCATTTCCTGTGCTTGTTAAATGGGGCCATGGGCAAATTATTTCTCCCCCTGAGCCTGTTTCCTCATTGAATTAGGACAACTCCCCAATCCAGCTGGGTTCGTGCAATGTAAAGCATGTAAAACCAGTGACCTGAGGTGGTTCCTGGGTCACCTAATCCATCCCCTCCATCTTAGAAGAAGGCAGAGGCCAGAGACCTGAAGTGATTTGACCAAGTCCCCTTCCTCAGTAGCCACAGAGCCAGGGTTGACATCCAGGAAGACCATGGTTGGCAGTGCCAGGTCCCCTCCACAGTTTCACTAGGAAGTGGAGAGAGAAATGGAATTTTGCCAATAGTCATGCCAGTGTTTACCTCTTTCCCTTCCTCACCTCCTCCACTCCGTCCCAGAGAAGCCTAGAAACTCCTTCTGGAGTTTTCCAAGCAAATCCCCTGGGCAAGCATCCAGGATAGGTACCTCTCAAAACCTTATGGCCTCAGAGAGCCTGGGATCACCCAATGTGCCCCAGTTTCTAGGGAGCTTCACTTTAGATGAAATCCACATCAAGCCATAAGAGGCCAGGTTCTGGTCACTTATTACCAATGGGAACATCAGCTAGCCCCTTAGGAAGACAATGCCCCATCACAAGCAGTCAAGTTTTTCTATCACAGATTTAAGCTGCAGTGAAGTTTGTGCTCTTGGGGTGTGGCAGCTGGATCTGTGGTCCTGAGCGTCACTGCTCCTGCCTGTGGCCTGTGCAGAAGGAGGCAGTACCAAAGAGTTAAAGCCACAAGCAGCTTCTCCTGGAGCTTCATGAGAGGGCAGTTAGTGAGAGGTGCAGGAGACATCATGGTCCTTATAGAATTCCAGAACCTGAATGTTAGATATCTTCCTCTTCTATACCCTTTTTCTATAAATGGGGAAACTGAAGCTCAGAGAGGTAAAGTGATTTATCCACAGTCACACAGCTTGTGGAATCTTTTCATGCACACCTTCTGCTTCCTTTCATGGAAACAGCAACATTTCCAAGGTCGGGTCCTCTGTTTCCTCTTCTAGTCCTCTGCAAAAGTTATATATGTTTGAATCCAAGACCAGCTATAGCAGCCAGAAGAGTCAGGAATATTGAGAAATGAAGGTATGCGGGGAGAATGTGCAGAGACAATTTGCACCCCCAACTGAATTTCTTCTCTACCTATAAAAAGCAAAGTAGAGCATCGGCTGTAGACCTTGTTAAAAGGATTGCATCTTTTTTAACTTGGCTCTTTCGAGATAAATGCTGAGGACGTAGATGTTTGGTTTGAATTCTTTAGAGCTCCAAAATTTGGCATCACAAATCCACTTATCACTCTAAGTGGGAGAATCTGCTGTCAGCACAGACAAAAGGAAGTTCTGATGTGACCCACATGCATCTGTGTCTGACAGAGGCAGGCTGGCTACTACGCTGCATTTAGAGATGTAATTGTAACCTAGTTTCTTAGAAACCTACTAGCATAGATTTCAAACCTCAGAATTCAAGCAGACCCGGAATACCTAGTGTTCCTGAGTCAGGTGGAGAAATGGTGTGCAGCCAGAACTGTGATTTGCCTTGGGCACACAGGGCCAACCAGCTCCTTCATCCATCCAGGCTCCCCCAGGGTAAAAGTCAAATTTCAATTCAACAAACATTTATTAAACACCTGCTATGTTAGACCACTGGGAATAAAGAAATGAATGAGGGAGCTCCCCTGCTTACAGCCTAGTGATAGAGCGAGACATAGCACTGAGAACTGTGAAACAAGGTGTGAGGTGGCATCTGAAAGTACAAACGAGGTAGTGATGGGATAAGCGGAAGTGGGGGAAGTTGCAGGCTGCATCGCATTCCCCTGGTATGAGCTTTGTTTTCTCTTTATAAGTTTGTAGACCATCTTATGACACCCAGCTGCTAATGCAACTGTGGACTTTTGCAAAAGTCACTTGAAGATCTATTACTATTCCAACAGTGACAGCTAGGTTTCACTGGGAGGAGACACTGGGGCGGGGATGTCGGGAGGAAAAACATTCCTTCCTTCTCCACCACCCCCTCCCCCATCTCCAAACTGTATGCAGCTTATACCTGAGGGAGAGAGTTTGTGCATTCTAGAGGATAAATAGACTTCCTTCCCTTCTCAGGTAATAACTGCAATTTTGCTCTCCCGAAGTTTACATCCAAGCCCGTGCAAAAACAAAACTATTAGACTTGTCATCGGCATGCTAACAGATCATGTCTACCCTCTTTCTCTTTTTTTCTTTTCCCTTCCAGAGCTGAAGTTGTAATAAATGGCTCCTCGTCGCCAGCTGTTGTTGACAGAAGTAATGAAAGCATTAAGCACAACATCCAGCCAGCCTCGGCCAAATGGAGGCACAACCAGACGCTCTCTCTGAGGATCAGGTAGTGGTAATTACCTATAGGACAAGAGACAGCCTTGGCCTTCTTTGGCGCAAGCCAGCAAATTGCCGCTCTCCATCATCTAAAGAAGTCAGGATAGAAATAAAATGTTTACCCCCCGCTGAGACAAGTGTCATCTGTAAGCGATCAATTGGAAATAAAAACCTGAGACAAGCCCAGCAGCCCAGCACATGTGTGCAGTGACTGGGGCGTGGGAGGTGGCCCTGCTGAGGTCCTTGGTTCCAGAAGGAGCGAGGCCCTCGGATCTGTGGCAGCAGGAGCCTGGGGGTGGAGACCACAGGTGGCTTCTCCCAGAGGATGCAAAGCAGGAGTCCTTCTCTGGCAGGAGACGTTTCCTGCTTGCGCCAGCCCGGCACCTGTGCCGCCTTTCTGTGGAGGCGACCCAGGAGCTGACATGAAGAGAAGAGGTGTGCTTAGCCAGAGAGCACTCTTGTCCTGAGCTTTCGAGGGTGATGTCTCAGAACTCTGCAGTCACTGCTGGCTGGCAGGGACGGAGAGCTGTAAAGAAGGGATTACAGTGTCAGCAGTTTGAGTACTTGACTTTCATGTAGCCACGACTGACCCAGGAAAGCTTGGTCAGGATAACCCTGGCATCGTACTGGGGGCCCTGGGGTGCTGACATGAGCCGGACATGCTGGCGGGGAGATGCAGCTATGAGGCAAGACAGTGCCATGTGATGCACACATTAGGTGCATCTCATGAATAGGTGGAAATCCAGAGATCACACTGAGGAGAGGACACTTCATTTTGTAAGGGGATTAAGCAGGATAGCCAGGAAAGGAGCAGTGGGTTTTGAAAGGTAATTAGGAGTTTGCCAGGCATGCCAAGCTGCGTCCCGCTTGCACACACAGCCTGACGTCTGCTATTTGTGCTCAGTGCTGCTGGAACCCAAAGTAGGAAGTAGGAAACGTGGGTGGCGAGGTCAGTGAGATGGTGGCTGGTGGGGGGGGGGGGGGCGGTGGGGAGAGGGGAGTGCGGCTAGAAAGGTGTGAGACCCAGGACCCAGGAGCTGAGAAGCCATCTGAAGGAACTAAATCCTGTTGCCATCATTCTGCCACCCTCACCAGTGCCCTTTCTAAGGCCCCCTGGGTGGACCAGCTGCACGCCTACGTCACTCACCCTTGGATCAGCAGCACCCTTAGGTTGTTCAGTGGAATACCTGCAGTAGTCTCCCAGGATTGGCTTGCTCTTAAGCAATCCCTGCCCCCTAAGTGGCTTAGGACAATAGAAACATATTCTCTCGAAGCTCTGAGGCCCGAGTTCCAAATGCCCCCTCCGCAGGGGCGGGCGGTGCCCCAACCCTTCTGCAGGCCCTGTGGCCTCATCGCTTCAATCCCTGCCCCCATCTCACATGGTCTTCTCTATGTCTGGGTGTTTCCCTCTCCTGCCTCTTGTAAGGACACTTGTCATTGGCTTTAGGGCCCAGGGTAATAATCCAGGACCATCTTGATGAAGGACCATCCTTCATTTCATGACATCTGCAAAAATGCTATTTCCAAATAAAGCCACAGCACAGGCTCTGAGGGTTAGGAAGTAGATATATATTTGGGGGGACCCCCCCCACCACACCATCTGAGAGTGAAATCCTCCCTGCATCCCCATGGCCCTTCCTCTGCCACCGGGTAGACAAGTGGACGCTTCACACATACACATTTTCAGAGACCAGACCACGGAAGCCTGCAAACACACAGCCACCCTGGCAGGAACAATGTGCCTTTCCCCAGGGGGAGAAAAGAATTTCCTTCAGCTTCTTTCAATTAATCACCAAAATTATTCTTCATAAAAGATGCTGTGATTTGGAATGATGTTTAATAATTGATAGTAATTTTTCATAATTAGTTATAAATTAATTCGCTCACAGAGGTGTTTATGAAGTTTCTGGGGACTCTCCTTACTTTTAAATACTTTGGGGTAAGTTATTATGGAGGTCTTAGCAATTATCACACTGTATCAGTTTGTCAAGTTGTATAATCCTTGGTAAAGGGCAGTGAATAAGTATAATGCCTCTTTTCCCATCCAGAGATACAAATTATTCAGCATGGGGGTGCCTCTCCTGCATGATGGCTATAGATCCCAGGTCACTAATAAGGAAAGGCTAGTGGAAGAAGAGCCTTGGGCCCCACCCAGCATTCTAGCTGCCCCTTGGCTATGCCAGAGTGCTCCCAAATCCGGGTACACTTTAGAGCCACTTGCGAGCTTGAGAAAGGATGCAGAGACCTGAACCATTCTCAAAGTCAGGATTTCTCAGCTGTGAGCCCAGCGCTTCTGGATTTATCATTTCCCGAAGGGTGGGGGTGGGGTGGGTTGTTGAATGGGCACCCTTCTGGGACACACCACAGATTGTCAACATCCCCAGTCGCACAGGCTCTCAGGCATCAGTATTACCATCTACACGATGGGGCAACCATCTTGCAAATTCTCACATTTGCAAAGTGCAGGAAGGTTTTGTGGAAAAGAAGACTGGCATCATTGTATCTATGCTAGATAGGGGCTTGTTGCAGGAAATGAAGTTCGTTTAGGCTAATGTGGGTACCAAATTTCTTTCTCTCTATGACTTAAGTCATTTCTAAAGATCTTTTAGGAGAGTCAGACAGTAAACACCCAGCTAGGCCTGGGTGGTTTGAGTAAATCTCCCCAGGTGATTCTAAGAAGACACCTACCCTCTTTCTGACCACACCTCATTCCTGTTGTGTACTGTGCTAGATGATTCTAGAACTCCACCCCCCCCACCCCCACCCCAATCAAAGTCATCCTAGAGCCTAGAGAGCCATGCTTTGCTCATCTTTGTTCTGAAACAGCACAAAGGAACTTGCTCTGAGGGACCAGAGAGGTATCAATTTTTACAATCCCCGAACTAGACAGCAGTGGAAGACAGGGCAGCACCCTCCACGGAACGGACTAGTTCAGGGACGGCAGGCCACATTCTCAGTCTCTCAAAGGTAGAGGGGTTGACACACCTCACAGTATCCACACTCCCATTCACCCCTTTGCCCAGAGAAGATCTTTGTGGAAGCAAACAGATGACTGAGGAGTGAGGGACAGGTGTCATCCTGGCTTCCTATTCCTGGATCAGGACCTCCTGTCAGATGATCTCCCAGAACCCCATGAGAGGGAAATGACAGTACAGTGACCACTGTCTGGATTTGTCCAAGACGGGGAAGGGCTCCCTGGGGCATGAGATTTTCAATGCTAAAAGCAGGCTGTCCTGGGCAAACCAGAATGCTGGATCACCCTTCTTTACAGGGCCTTCTATGATGAGCTCATGATATGTCTTCATGGAGTTATCTCCCTGGGCAGTTATTGCCCTTCATAGGAAGAGGCCATAACCCCCCAAAACCAGACTGGCCCCCGCTATAATTGCCTCTGGGCCATCTCTGATGCTCCCCACCCAGAACCCATCCTCAGAGGGCACCTGAACTCCGCTTCACCTGTGTACTGGCTGCAGCACGCTACAAGGTGACAGGGGACAGCAAAAGTTGGGTTGGCAAAAGGCAGCTAGCAACAGGGAAACTTTTTCCTCACGTGTGTTTGGTTTTTGTAGGAAGCAAATCTTAAAGTTCTTGGATGCTGAAAAGGACATCTCTGTCCTCAAGGGGACCCTGAAGCCCGGAGACATTATTCATTACATCTTTGACCGCGACAGCACCATGAACGTGTCCCAGAACCTCTACGATCTCCTCCCCAGAACCTCACCCCTGAAGAACAAGCACTTCCGGACTTGTGCCATCGTGGGGAACTCCGGGGTCTTGCTGAACAGTGGCTGCGGGCAGGAGATTGACACACACAGCTTTGTCATAAGGTAAGCGCAGCAGGGGCTCTGGGTGCAAAGCCACAGGCAGTTTTTAAGTTGAGCATGGCCAGTTGTCCCAAGAGGTTGAAACAAGAGACAGAGACATTGCTTTGGGTTAGTCCTCATTCTCAAGTTTGTGCATTAGAATTTCTTGAGGTATCCAGACTGCACCCCAGATCAATCAAGTCAATCTGAGGGATCTGGAGCCCTGGCATGTGGCCCAGGGAGCCTAAATGTTTCTGGTGCACAGCCAAGGTTGAGAATCCCTAATCTGGCACAGAGGTAGGCAGACTATGGCCCACAGCCTGTTTTTATCAATAAAGTTTTATTGGAACATGGTTGTGCCCATTCATTTTCATATCCTCAATAGCTAGATTAGTTGGGCAGAGTTGAAGTATTGCAACCAGAGAACAAATGCCAGAATCCTAAAACATTTATTATCTATCCCTTTACGGAAAAAGTTTGCTGACCCCTAGAAAAAGCCTCAGCCGGCCAGTTGTCAGTCCAAGTTTACAAACCTCTTGTAAGTGTTCTTGAAGGTGGTGCTCTGCCAGTAACTATTATCCTGTAGTCAAAATCTGGGAAGTGAGTGGGGGGTGGGGGGACAGAGAAACTTGGACTTGACCATCATTCTTCCTGAAATATCAGCTCTTGTTGTTCATTCCCCTGGGGACACATTTGGAGTCAGTTACCAATGGCCCTGCTACCTGACCCCCAACCCAGACAGACTCAGAACAAGGCCTTGCTGTCCCCTCATCAGAAGTAGGGCACACAGAGCCTCGAGTTTCATACCAAACAGTGCCCCAGCCCTGGCAGGAGTGCATACCGCATCTCACGTTTCCTCTGGGGCTGTCCTGATGCAAAGAGGGCCTTGTCCTGGGGCTTTGGGAATCGGCCTTCTCACAGGACACCCTGAACTTCAGGACGTGGGATTAGATGGTGTGTTTACTTCTGCATCCACCGCGATGGAAGAGCCACAGCTGCCTAGCAGCCAAACTTGTTTTAGTTCGGAAGCCTTGCCGGATTCTGCTTGCACCTGGCATAGCCAGTGGCTCACCCCCATTCTTAAAGCCCCCAGTCTGGAGACTCAGGGATGGAGTGGGATGCAAGGGGGGAAGGAAGCAGGGCTTCCTTGCTCTTGTCTGATGGAAGCCAGAGCAAAGGTGGAGTGGGGTGACGGAGGTATTAAGGCTGCATGCAGAGGGTACAAGTATGGGTGCCAGGCACATGGAATGGGAGACCTTCCTGACGTGGTGTCACACTTGTAAGCCACGCCTCTTGCTTTGTCACAAGCTTCAGTGGTGAGGTTTGCATGCTCCACCCAGCCCTGCCCTAGCATTTTCCAGAGGCAAGGGCAGATTCCAGCCAGCGGCTACTTACAGAGCAAGATGAGCAATGTGGTGTTAGGGTCCAGTCTTGGCTCTGCTGCTCACTTGTCACATGACTTGGACCTCAGTATCATCACCTGTAAAACGAGTGGGCTGGACTCAGCCTGTTGGAATCCTTCCATTAGGAATAGTCTGTGCTCTGGCCCCGTGCTCGCAAACTCGGACCAGCCCAGGAGTCCTCTGAGTGTATTCACGTGCAGAGTCATCAGGGATGGGGCCTGAGACTCTGCATTCCCAATACCGTTCCTGCTGCTGCTTGGACTGCGCTTTGAGAATAAGCACAGCCACAGTTTGCTTTGCCTTTTCCCAAAGGTCATGTCCACACCTGTCCACACGTGCTTAGAAAGGAGGGCCCTGAGACACGGAGAGCTCCCCAGAGCACCATGAAGTTGTCCGTTGACCTTTAGGTCTGTCTCTTGCACACACCTGCATGTCTTGGGGAGGTGACCTTGGTGCTCTTTTAGGGAAAAATTACCAAACTGTACTGTGCACAGACCCTTCTCGATGCCGAGTGGTAGCACTGGCTCCTCCACCCCACCAGGGCAACTCCTCTGGGCTCATCCCACTTGGGCAATCATCTGCCTTCCCCCTAGGGGATCCTATGGGCCAAAGCCCTCACAAAGAGTAAATGGGGTGCAATTCTGTGGCCACTGCCTGAGTCAGCATGTGTGAGTGTGCTGGATGGTGTCTCCCACAGTAGAGCACACTGAGTGTTCATTCCCTCCCCTGCCTTTCCGTGGGGTGCCAGGAGGTGACCCTACGACTCCACACTACCTCTCCTGTAGCATTTGCCTATCTGAATGAGAGTGCACAGTGGAGCCTGTGTCTCCACCCCAACTGCCTCACACTGACCATGAGCTCCCCAAAGCAGGCTGCTCCCATCCATCTCTGGACACCTGTCCAAGCCTGTGCCTGGCACAGACAAGGGGCTCCCAGTTCAGGCTCCAGTCTCCATGAGATAACAGACACCAGGAGGTCCTGATGAGATGTTCTGGGTCTCTGTCAATTGAAGTCTTCAATCACTTTGCCTAGCTCCTCGTTAATCGGGCGCCTTCTCTGCCCGGGAGACACTGAGACCTTGCCCCCCTCTCAGAACGCTTTACACTATACAGTGAGAAGACGCCCTGTGTGCAAAACAGAATGAGCTTGCAAAACAGCCTCCTGGAAGAGTTCAGGGCAGGCTTCTGGAAGAAGCATAATTCCTCTTGGTTGACTTTGGCAAGTGAAAAAGGTGAGCAGGAGAAGCAGCGTGAGGAAAAGTATAGAAGCAAGAAGCTCAATCCATGGACCCTGGAGGCTGGTGCTTGACTGACCACAGGTTGCCAACCTCAAGTACTAATGAGAATTGGGGCTGGACAGGAAGGCTGGTCCCCGCAGGGTCCCCGTGAGCCTTCAGGGGCAGCTTGAGGAGACTGCCTCACTCGGGATCATATATGTACAAAATAAATTCCCAGATGTTTGGGGATCAAAACTTCATTGTGTGCTCACACTCTCACACACACACACACACACACACTCACTCACCTAATGAACCAATGCCTCTTCACAGACAAATCTCCACCATCATCGTCATGTTCATTAGGCACTTAGCATGTACCAGGTGCAATTCTACACACTTCATGTTCATTAACTTATATAATTCTCACAACAACCCTGACAGGAATGTTCTATTTTGCCCTGGCTTTTGCAGTGAGGAAACTGAGGTGCAGAGAGCCATAGGTCCATGGCAGGCTGGGGCAGCTGGGCTCATGCTGTGGGCCCAGGCAATATGGGTCAGAGCCAAACATGAGCTGCCTCCTTCCCCAGCAGATTACTCCTCACCCTATACCTGTGGACATGCCTGCTTCTGGAAGGGACAGACTCCTTTCCAGCCCAGAGCCATGCCCATAAAAGCAGTGCAGCCCACCCACAGTCCACCCAGAATTTGCTTCAGGAGGCCTGGCCTACTGTTAGATCAAGCTTACTCCCATCCTGATTCCCCCCAGCCATCTGCTTGAAGAAAATTGCCTTGTGAGTGAGGGGCACGTCAGGGCAGAGCTGTCCCCATCATCCTCACTAAAGAAGTGGCCCTGGGACATGGTCATGGGAATAACCTGGCCCTCACAAAACACCTGCCTAGAACACCTGCCATGAGTCGGGTCCCATGTTGAGTGAGGTTGGGAGCCTGCCTCACATTGCTTACAGCCCCAGGGTTCCCCCAGAGTCTCCAGCACTGCACTTGGATGACACCCCAACTGACCAATATTGTAGCTGGGTATGCACTTCCCCATTTCCTTTCCCCTGACCAACCTGGAAGCCTACTGGGGGCAGGCTCCACATCACTTCCTTCTTTGCCTCTCCCACAGCCCTCACTGGCCCATGATAGATTTGGTAGATCTGAACTGCATTGAATCCATCTCACTCTGCCCTTAGGACTTGGAAGTTGGCCCAGAAGAGGTCCCAGGCTCTTGGGAATGTCTTGGAAGCCTGGCTCAGCCAAGCTTCAGGACAGTAGGAATAATTGTCTCAAACTGGTGGACATGAAAATGACTCCTCGTTTTTCTGAGGTCTGAGGCAGGGGCCCCTAAAGCTGTCCCAAAGCAGTTCCACCCCCTTGCAATGTGTAGCCACAGTCAGAGATAGCAAGGCCAGGGTGAGAATGGGGACAGTGGCTATTTTAGGGAGTCTAGTCTGAGCACCAAACAGGCTTTTGAGTCAGACACATCAGAAACAATCCTGGATGCCCTCCTACTAGCTCTGGGACTCCAGCAAGTTACGTTGCACATTCTGGCCTTGGCTTCCTCATCTGTAAGGCAATGGAGTCAGAATACTGATTCAGAATAAAATACTGAGTCAGAATAAAATGAGCTTAGTTAAAGGACCAGGGGCTAGCACACACCAGGAGCTCAAGGATGTTAGTTTTATTTCTGATTGTCCTACCTTTTCTCCCCAAATGTTGAAGGAAGAAAGTCCTGGCTTAAAAGGAGGGTAAGTGGTAACTCTGTGGATCACATCATTTGGCAATGACCCATGGCCCTGGTCTTCATGTCTCCAGCCTCCATTCTGTAAATACTTATTCTAGCTTCTCAGACTTGATTCCACTGGTCAAAGGGCTTTTCCACCATCAAATCCTCCATGCAGGCAGCAGCCAGCCCTCCTCAGCAGCACTCCATGGCCACCTCAGTCCCATCAGCTTGCAGCATGGACAAGAAGCTCCAGTGTGCACACCCAAGCTGGACCCATGAAGGTGGGAAGGTCCCCCACAAAGCAGGCCTCTGGTGAGATATCAGAGGTTTCCCACCCAGGGTCCCTGGCTAGTTCAACAAGAGATTGTCATGGCCTTTTTAGTTTGTCTTCCCAGACCTAATTCCATCCAATCCAATACCTACTACAACTTCATCTTATTGTTGTCTATCTGCTGCCTAAAATGCAAGTTTGTCATGTTACTCTCTTGCTCAAGAATCTTCTGTGGCTCCCTTTTGCCCTTGGAACTGCATCCCTGACATACAGGCTCTGCTTGCCTCTCCACTTCATCTCCTCCACACAATATGCCCCAAGCAGAGCAAATCACTTGCCTCCCCCTAAATACCGACACTGTTTCACACCTCTATGACCTTAAATACACTTCTTGTGCCTGCAATGCCATAGCATGATGTTTCTTAAACTGCTTGGTCATAAGAATTACCTGAAGAGCTTGTAAAAATAAGTATCAGTTCCTAGGCTCACTGGCTGAATCTGGATCCCCAAGTAAGAGACCTGGCAAATCTGTATTTTTACTGCCTGAGGTGATTCTTCTGCTCTGGCAAGCTGGAGAAACACTCTTCTAATTGCCACATCCACAAAGGGATTAATGCTCATCCATCCTAGATTTTCCTCAGTGGTCACCGCCTCCAAGAATACCACCTAATGTTCCTCCTTTCTGTAGTAATATAACACTACTTCACGTTTATTGAGATCTTAGTGTGGTGGAGCAGTGTTCTAAGTACTGGCTATGTGGCGACTCCTTGAATCCCTGGGAGGGGGTGTTGTGATCTTTATCATAGCTAAACAAACTGTTGTGCATATTCCTTTGTGGTAGGGAAGCACAAAGAGGTTAAGCAAGTTGTGCAGAATCACACAGGTAGAAAGTAGCAGAGCTGAATTCTGAACCTGGGAGTGTGCCTTCAGAGCCCTCACTGTTACCTAACGTGGCCAGGTCACACCTGCCTATAGCATGATTGTCTTGTGGGCTGAGGCTGACTTACCAGCTTCCTTTGTCCTCTACTAGATCTGGAACTGCAGAAGGCAGGTATTGTATAGCCCAGAGACCTGCACAGCTCTATGTGTGTGGTAAGAGCCTAGTAAACATATGGGTCACAGAAGAAGAAGCAGGGATGATTGGGGGTGGGGTGGGGGGGATGGTGCTGGAAGATGCCCTTGGGTCTTTGGGGATGAGGAGGAGGGGAGAGGAGGCAAAAGTTGGATAAAATGAACTATAAGCAGCAACATCTTGTGTTTCCCAAAGGGACTGTGACACCTTTCTCTCTGACAGGTGCAACCTGGCACCCGTGCAGGAGTATGGCCGGGATGTGGGGCTCAAGACCGACCTGGTGACCATGAACCCCTCTGTCATCCAACGGGCCTTTGAGGACTTGGTCAACGCCACCTGGCGGGAGAAGCTGCTACAGCGGCTGCGCAGTCTCAATGGCAGCATCCTGTGGATTCCCGCCTTCATGGCCAGGGGTGGCAAGGAGCGTGTTGAGTGGGTCAACGAGCTCATCTTGAAGCACCACGTCAACGTGCGTACTGCATACCCCTCTCTGCGCCTGCTGCACGCCGTCCGCGGGTGAGCCGCCTCTCCAAAGCCAGCGGGGCCATCACCAAGTCTGGGAGGGGCTTGGTGGGCCATGTTCCTTTCCCAGATGCACTTCCATCTCAGCTTACCACTCACTCGTTGTATGACCTCAGCAAGCCCCCTGGCCTTTCTGAGCCTCCCTTCCTGGAGAAAGGAGGAGGGCTGGCAGATGAGTTTCATCTGCCCAGAGAGCTGTGTTGAGAACGATGGTCCCATGACTGCTGTGTGGGGAATAAACCAGGAGGGGCAAGGATGGAAGGAGGAATGTGTGCTGGAAGCTCTTGCATTAGTCTGGGTCACAACTGACTGTGGCTAAGACTGGGATAGTGGTGGAGGATAGGCAACAGGTAGCTCAGATCAGCTGAAAATTTTGGAGTAGAGGCAGCAGGATTTACTGATGGGTTCTATTTAAGGACCTTAAGGAGTGAGAGAAAGAGAAACATCCAGGATGGCTGTTAGGATTAAAGTTTGAGCACATGGGTGGACAGTGGTGCCATTTTCTGTGAGAGGAGAGTCTGGGAGAAGCCCATGAATGTTTTGGGGTATTAAGTTTGCTCTAATTTCAAGATACCTGTTACAAAGACACCCCTCCACATGCCTGACCTTACAGCTTGGGATCAGGCTCTGCATCCATCTGCCCATCCAACCAAATGGCAGTTTACTGACCTGCTCTAGGGGGACAAGTAAGCTCATTGTACAGATCCCCACTGACATTAAAATGCTCTTTTGCTCTTTACTGGAGCCTGAGCATAACTCAGTGTGACCCAGGGAAGCTCTCTGACCAACTCACAAAGGGCTCTTGCTGTCTCACAAAGGTGACCCCTGAAGCACCCAAGCCTGCGACCAGCACTGACTGGTCTCATTAGGTTGAGTTGCCAGCACAGAAACCCATTGCCTCCAAGAAAAGCCAAGAGAAACATTCAGAAAGAGGTGGACATACTTGTGGCTGATGGAGCAGAGTGATACCTGATGGACACAAGGTTCACTGGAACCACATCCTTATTCTGGAGGTTGACCTGTTAGATCTTCCTTGAGCATCCACTTCATCCCTGTCACAGCGTGGGTCTGCCACAGCAGCCCCCATCTCACAGATTTAGGCTCTGTGCCTTAAATGTTGTCTTTTTCCAGAGGAGGAAAGTCTTTACATGGTTTGGGGGTGAGAGGAGATGAGAGAAGGAGAAGGGCTAGCCCATGGTAAAGAGAAACAGTCCCTTGGACAGGGAATGGGCTACTCCCTAGAAGAAACTTATGCAGCCAGAGCTATTTCCAGCTATAATTGACTCACTTTCATCTGTCAAAATAGCATTAAGCACCAGTAATAAGTCCTTTAAACAAACAGGCTGTTAATCCTGAGATGGTACCATCTTCCCTTGCAGGAACTCCCGGGAGGAAATACTGCAGGAGAGAGAACAGGGCAGGCTTCTTCTTTTAGCAAGGGGAGAAGGTGGTGAGGAAGAAGGCTTCAGGGGCCTTAGAATGGATTTCTGCCAATAGCCCTCTCCCTCTGTAGGATGTGGGGTCCAGTAGGGCATTACAGGAAAGGTGGGCAGCATCTGTAGTAAGAGTGAGGGCTTGCCTGGACTTGGTGGGAACCTACCTGTGTTTGCTGCCAAAGGAGGAATGGGCTGGGGGCTGGGTGGTATGCAGAACAAAGACACAAGAGAAAAGACCAAGGGTTCGTAGAAAAGATAGCTGAGAAAAAACCTGGCCGGGGCAGTCTGGTCTAGCATGAGAATCATGGGCTCTGCAGTTAGGGACAACTGGGTTCAAATCCTACTTCCATGACTCATGTGGTTGAATAGGTCCCTTGTTTCCCTGAGCCCTGCTTTCTGTGTCATCACTGTGGAACGCTGCCTACATCCAAATGTGTGTCCTGTGCTGGCCAAGGGAGACACACAGTCAGTCGATCGTACCTACTGCCACCATGGCAGCTGCCACCACCCACCCACCAAGAGATTAGATTTGTCCTATGGATTTAAGCGGTAGAAATAGGACCAGAGAGTGAAACCACAGGGAGGAGCATATATATTTAGGCTCAGTTTGATCAAAGATTCTGTAGTAGAATGGTGGATTAAGTCAAAAACATCTGTCAAGACTTGTTCACCTCAACATTCAAATATGGAACAGGATAATCTTGTTTCCATATTTAAAAATCTATTGTTCAGTAAACCCCCTATTTATGAGATTGGGGTGATAAACATTTTCATTGTGGCAAAATATATACACAACCTAAACTTTACTATTTTAACCATTGTTAACTGTGCAGCTCAGTAGTGTTAAGTATATTCACACTGTTGTGAAACAAATCTCCAGAACTTTTTTACCGTGCAAGTCTGAAACTCTATACCCATTAAACAAGTCCCCCTTCCCTCCCTCTAGCTCCTGATACTGTAACCTTTCTACTTCGGTTTCCATGAACTTGGCTATTTTAGATACCTCATATCTACCTCATACAAGTAGATGCATACTGTTTTTGCCTTTTTGTGACTGATTCCACTTAACATAACATCCTCAAGGTTTATCCATGCTGTAGCATGTGTCAGAATGGCCTTTCTTTTGAGGACTGAATAATACTCTGTTGTATGTATACGCCAGATTTTGTCTGTCCATCCATCCATCAGTAGACATTTGGGTGGCTTTCACCTTGTTGACTATTGTGAAGAGTGCTATTGTCAACATGGGTGTGCAGATTATCTCTTTGAGACTCTGCTTTCAATGGCTGCATCGTATGGTAGTCCTATTTTTTATTTTTTTAAAGAATCTCCATCCCACTTTCCATAGTGGCTGCACCATTTTACAATCCACCAGCAGTGCACAAGGTTTTAGTTTCTCTACATTTTCACTGACACTTGTTATTCCATCTCCACATCTTTGCCAACACTTGTTATTTGGTAGTAGCCCATTTTAACCACTTTTACGTGTACAATTCAATCAGAAGAAATGTACTGTTAGAGGAAAATGTGGCAGAAAATTTTTATGACATTAGGTTTAGCAGTGGTTTCTTAAGTATCACACCAGAACACAGGAAACAAAAGAAAAAAGAGATAAAAGGGACTTCATCAAAATTCAACCTTTCATGAACCAAAAAGTCAATATATTATAAGAGTGGAAAAAACCCACCTGTAGAACAGGGGGAAATATTTGCAAATCATGTATCTGATAAGGGATTAATATCCGGAGTATACGTGGAACTCCTAGATCTCAACAACACCACAAATAAATTAAACAACCCAATTTTTAAATGGGCAAATGACTTGAATAGACTTTTCTACAGAGAAGATATACAGATGGCCAATAAGCACATGAAAAAATGCTCAACATCACTCATCATTTGGAAAGTGTAAATCAAAACCACAATGAGTTACCACTTTCCACCCACTGGGATGGCTGCTATCAAAAAAGGGAGGAGGAAAAAAAAAAAGGGAGGAAGTAACAAGTGTTGGTGAGGATGTGAAGAAATTGGAACCTTGTGTCTGCTGGCGAGAATGTCAAGTGGGAGTCACCTTTGAGGCATCCAAGTGTCTTTGTTCTGCAAAAGAGAAAGCTGACGCCCAGATAAGTGGGGTGATTTGTAGGAGGACACCCAGCCAGTGAGGAACACATCCAGGAACTGAAGCACAGCCCTTTACTCTAGCCAGGGCATCAGATGCAGCAAATTCATACCTAGCCAGTTCTAGATTAGGGGCCTCAGGGAGTTCAGTGGTCTGAGTACTGTCACACCTGAGAATTGGAGTTAGGAGACCACATTGGACAGCAGTGTATGAAGACTCTCTGTGTACATGGCAGTTCTTCTGAGTCTGGGACAGCTTTTCCAACAGACAGAACAAGCTGAAAGGTCAGAATGCCTCGGAGTCTCACCAAACACCCTCTGGCAGCTGAGGCTTGATAGAGCCCTGTGGAAACTCCCGTTGAGGTTCTCAGTTTTGTTTGCCCCTTGACCTCACCTTGGCCTTTGCCTCCCTCATTTGCTTGATTGCTCTTTCACATCTAAGCCATTCAGAAGAAAAGCAGCCATCCTCAGATAGCAGCTGTGCATCCACACACTCTGAATGCAGCTGGGTGGCTTGAAATGTCCAGACATGTCCATATACAAGTCATTGTGCTCCTAGGGCTGATTTAGTGTCCCCAGTCCATCCATTCATGGGGAAAAAAACTGTGAGATGCTCTAGTAACAGCAAATAGGCTTGTCACAAAGACCAAATGAGATCATTTATACAAATCACTTTAGAACCCAATGCTGTTCATATTAAGCCCATCTAACACTAAAACCTGGCACATGGTAGAGCCAGGCTTCATGTGAAGAAACCAAATGACCATGGTTTTAGTTCCCCTGGTTAAACAATCTCCTTCTACACATTTGTGGTTATTAGCCTACTTCTTATTGTTAGTTATTTGAGTAATAAGTGCCTTAAGGCCAGGATAATGCCACTTTGTGCTGCATTCCTGTCCCCTACACAGTGCCTGATACTGAGAGAGCATCTGGTGACTGGCCAGGGGGTCCCCAAGTGAACTCAGATTGATGAAGGACATGTAGGAGAATTAATGAGGGGCACAAGAAAAAAATCCCTAACATTACTGTACCAGATACCATGCTAAGCATTATGACATGTAATGAGAGAACTAGTACCAATATCCTATTTTAAAGACAACAAATTGAGTCTCAGGTGGAAGTAACTTGTACAAGGCCACATGGCTGGTAAGAGACAGATTCAGGACTCCTCCCTTGCTCCTGATCACTACCCATTTGCCCCTGTGACAATAACCAGCAAATAAAGACAGGGACCCTAGAAGAATAATGTCAGGAAGGCCAAAGTCAGAGTGTGAGCTTATGAAAATATTAAGAAAAACAGAAAGGGGGCACCTGGGTAGCTCAGTCAGTGGAGCCTCTGATTTGTGATTTCAGCTTAGGTCATGATCTCAGGGTGGTGAGATTAAGCCCTGAGTCAGGCTTGGAGCTGGGTATGGAGCTTGCCTAAGAGTCTTCTCTCTATCCCTCTCTATCTACCCCTCCCCCCTAAAAAGAAAAAGAAAAACAGGGCATTTTAGTTTCAAGTAAGAAGAACCAAAAAGTTAAGGGCAGGCACTGTAGAAGCTGCAAAAGACAGATAGGAACTGGACCTTGGTTTGTCTTCTACACCTGTATTCTCAGCAAAGGAGAGCTATCTTTTATCTGAATAGCATAATGAAGCCTTTGATGTCATTATTTACAGTCCTGCTTCATTGTCCTAAACCAGTGGTTCTCAACATGGTCCCTGGACCAGCGACATTAGCATCACCTGGGTACTTGTTAGAAAGGCAAATTCTCAGGCCCACCCTACACTTACTGAATCAGAAACTATATGTCTGGGGACCAGAAATCTGCATTTTAGCAAACCCTACAGTTGATTCTGATGCACAGCACAAGTTTGAGAACCTCTACACTCAACAAAACCAAGACCTATTAACATCCCAGGAGATATCATGCACTTAGACCACAGAGCAGCTGGCCCTGATCTTCCCCAAATCATACAAAATTGGAGAAGGACAATCTGGAGCAGGCCATTCTTGCCCAATTTTCTAAAAGTGGGGAAAAGATGGACTCTAGTGAGCTTGTTATCAACCCCAAGCCATAGTCTCAAAACGGTTATCAGTGTAGTGGCTTATGAACACCTGAAGATGAAGAAGCAAACATCAAGAGCAGGTGTGCTCATGGGGCAAACAGCAGAGCACACTGTCCTGGTCTGCTCTTCTGGGAAGGGTAGGAGACAGGTAGATCTGGAGTCAGTGTAGTCATTTCATATCTTGGTTTAGGTCGGATACTTTGATAAAGTATTTCTTGAGCAGCATGGAGAACAGTGATATTTCAGCAGGTAAAAGGGAACAAATGTTAAGTCTCAGAGAAAACTTGTAAAATAGATACTGTTTTCATCCCCATTTTACTCATAAGGAAACAGGCTCAGGGATGTTAAGTGAAGTGCTCCAGCTCACTCAGATGAGGAGGAGAGGGACTAAAACCTATGTGTATGGGTTTCAGTTGGGTCTTCTCTTCCACTGCCATCCCTCTTCTCATGTCCTTGACAGACTGACCACTGTTGACCATGGACACCCAAAAGACACTAATTAAAAGTTGACTTCATGCGGATCTCTCAGAACACAACACCAGCCTCCTATACTACCAGCTGTCCTCATTTTTACCAATGACTTAAACAAAGGCATCAATTGTTTTCTTAGCCAGTTCATAGAAGACATGACTTTGGGGGGATTCCTAATATTTGAGTTGAATCCAAACTACCTTTGATGGGATGAAATAAGAAGCCAATTTAAAAGGGTTAAATATAATACAGACAAATGCAAAATTCTGTACTTAGGTTCTAAATAATTGTATAGGTGCAATGAACATTGCCAACCAGCAATAGGAGTGTGGTTGGTTGCTCAAAGGGATAAGATGATCTTAGATCACAGCGATGTATGTATATCAGTTTGAGAGTTGAGGTCAGCAATGACCTTGGTTGGGTCCCACTTGGAGAAATTTGGGGTTCCAGGATGGAGAGGGACCACAATGGCAGAGAAATTCAAAAGTTGAAAGTTTGGGGAGAGAAATCTCCGAAGAGCATGAGAGCAATCTTTCTTCAGTTAGCAAATACTTATTTGCTATAAGCTAGAAGGCCCCAGGCCTGTGTTGAGGGAACATAAAAACCAATGAAACAGGGCTTTTGCCCTTGAGGGGCTCACAGATTTGGCCTGCAAGGCTCCAGGTGTAGAACTAGGGCTGAAAAGGGATCTACAATGAGTCAGGTGTCATCTGGACCCTGGGAAAAGCATTCCCACAAATAAGGGTCATCTGAAATGAGCTTGGTTGCCTCTTGTTCAGACAGCAATGAATGCCCCTTGCTGGGCCATGACTTGGGAAATCCGCGTCATACAGAGTTAGTGTATCAGTCTTCCAGCGCTGCTGTAGGATCACAGGCCAGGTGGCCTCAATTGACAACAGTAAGTTATTGTCTCACAAATCTGGAGGCTGGAAGTCCTTCTGAGAGCTCTGAGGTTAGAATCTGTTCCAAGCCTTCCTTTTGTGGAGGAGCATCTCCATCATTTTCTGTGTCTGCTTGTTTATCTCCAAATCCACCCCCACCCCGCCCCCGCTTATAAGAACATCAGTTGGATTGGAATAGAGGCCACCCTATTGATTCTTGCTGGTCTGAGGCAGTTATTGGGCCTGGGTATCACAGAGAGGGGACAATGTGGTGCAGAGAAGGCCTGTCCTTTGACTCTTACTGGCTGAACAGCTCTTCCAGGGGGCTTCCAGCTCTGCCAGCCTGCAAGAGTGGCACAGTGCCCTGGCTGGCTGTTGGCAAGGGAGGTGAACAGCCCAGGGGAAGGACACCCAGGCAGTTGAATATGGCTGCAGGAAGGGGAAAACTCTGGTCTGCAGATGGTAGTGAATGGCTCAGATTCAATTATGACAATAGAGAAGGCTGTGACCCATAGAGAGGGTGGCCCTCGGGCAGGAAAGCAGTCCGCTGCCTGGCCCATTTAGCTGCCCAGACCATGGGCCTGGTGCGGAGGAAGCCTGTGAATTGGTGCTTAATTAGGCACCAAAAGTGCTGAACGTCGGCCCTGGGATGGCAGTGATCCAGCGGGCATCCCTGCCAGAGCTGGAGCAGTAGATCAGCAGAGTGGGCATTGCTGCCTGGCAGCAGGGAGCAGATACCCAAGCGCTAGATGGGTGAGGGAGCAAGCATGATGCAGAGAAAGACGCAAGACCAGCACAGGTTGGAGGTGCCCTCTCCCAAGCATGCCCATCACGGTCCCAAGAATATGTCCCTAGGGTCCGTCCAGTAGCTGGGTTCCAGTCTCCTCTAGGGGACATGGAGTATGGAAGTACATTTCAGGGCAGTGCTACATAGAGAAAAGGAGGGAAGTCTGTGGTATTAAGGCACAGATGGCATTTTGTCACTTTTCATAGACTATTTTTTTTCAAACAGCAATGCACATAGTAAAAAGAAAAATCCAAACAATATAAAAGGATCTGAAGTGGAAAGTGAGTGAGTCCACCTCCACAGAGGCAGCCTGTTACACTGGTTTTCTGTGTTTATTCTTCCAGAAATATCCACTTTTTACACATAAGGGAGCATGTTTTAAGCACTGTACCTTGCTAAATTCTGGAAATCCTTCCACATCAATACACACCACCCTGTTCTCCTTCACAGTGTCTGGACCATAATTTATGGGGGCACAAGCCATGGTGGACATTGCAGTTTTTCCCAATCTTTTGCTAGTATCATCAGTGCTACGGTGATCATCTATACCGACATCTGCACTTACGTACCTCTGTAGGCTTGTTCTTTAGACATGCCATCGCTAAAAAGAGACGCATGTGAGCCTTGTTAGTTTTTATAGAGGTTACCAAATTGCCCTCCCTAGAGGCAGGTACCAATTTACACTCCTACTTATGATTATTGAAAATGCCTGCTTTCCCATAACCTCACCAGCATGGTAAATTACCAACATTTGTTATCTTTGCCAATCCAGCGGAAAATGCCATCTGATTGTTGTGTGAAATTAGATTCCTTTAATTATGAATGAGGTTAATTATAATTTTTTTCCTATTTGGAGCAGCATCAGTTTAGATCCCAGAATCCAGCCAGAAGTTTTTGGCCCTCAAGAGGTGGTCTTTCTGGATCACTGCTGGGCCAGAGGTGATCCCTGTAGGTGAGTGACAGTCTCTTGACTCTTCCAGTCAATGTAAATGTCCCTTCCAGGGACCTGCCCTATAGCAGAAGGAAGCTCTGAAGTAATCGGTGTCATGGTTTTCCTCCTTTCTTTCAGCAACAAAGGTCTAAGGCAACGTTAGCCTGCCTTTCACATGGGCAGACCTAGTGGCAGCTTAGAAGGGTCTGTGGGAAGCCAGCCTCTTCCACTTCCAGTGCCCCCACAGGGAGCCACTAGCCCCCACTTGCTCATTTTCACTCCTGGCTTCATTAAATAGAGATTTGTGATGCACCCATTTTGTGCTTGAGCTATCCTAGCTAGCATCTGGAGCTATATAGAAACAGGAAGCCAGTCCACTTGCTCACAGAATTTTAAATTGTAAGGGAGGAGAAAGGCAAGTAAATGAATAATTATACCATGGCATGATAAGTGCTGTGATCAGAAAAGAACAGCACACAGGGCACAAACCCACTGGGGGAGGTCCAGGAAGTGCCATTGAAGCCGAGACCAGAAAAAGGGGCTACCAGCCAGGAGAACTGGGAGTTGCTATGTCCTCATAGGAAACAAGAAGATCCTTATAGCAGTGTGGCTATGCATGCTGGGTGGTGAGAGGGATCCCAGGCCCAGGCCACAAGGGCTTGGTGACTGGATGTTGTCCTGGGGACTCCGAGAGTCACTAGGGAGTTTTTGGTGGCGTGGTTATCCTTGAAGTTAACCTTGCTTATGTGAGTGTAGAGCACTGGCGTGCGTGAGCATGAAGGCCTGGGGACCAGGAATCAGCCTCAAGCATCCACGGGACTTGGTCGGCCCTGCACTCCAGCCCCAGATTTTGAGACAAAAGCCCCAGCTCTCCATTTTCACAAAGCTGAGCAGCCTTGTCCTGAGATGTTCCTCAGGATACCAGAGCCCTCAGCAGTGTTCCCAAAGAAAAGACAGCAATGGGCTGTGAGTCCTTAGATCAGGGCCCAGGCTGCTGATGTGGATAATGGGAGACCAGGGTTCTGAGGGTCCTGTCCCCGACTTTGCTGCTCATCTTGCACAAAGTGTCACCGAGTGTCCCATGGCAACCACCTGTAAGGCAGTCCTGCTTTTAAGGGACAATATGAGCTAGTTCCCACAAAGTGCTCTTAGCATCTTACAGAAAGCCTTTTGGTTCCTTTTTCCAACAGTGGCAGCCACTGTGCTTGCCACATACCGAGCTCAGAAATCCAGAAAGAAGGATAAATGTGCTTTGGAGATGATTTTGGCGATCCTCATCTATAGCTGTCTATGCACATAAAATACGGCGCTTAATCGTCTTGGCAATTGGGGTAACCAATTTGGAAAATAATTACTGCCTTCTTTGAGATTACTTTGCCTTCTAATTAAAATCTCAAGACTGGGATATTAAAGGTGCATTGTCAATACAATGTCCCGGATGCACCCAGCTAACCTCATTTGGGAAGGCAAAATTAATTAGTTTGTGTTTTAACACCCAGCTGTTATCCTGAGGAAGGAAATCGTCTGCAAGTCGGCCACACACACAGTGTCTAAATTGGCCAGAGTGACTGAGGGGGGATAGAAAGGAAATCAAGGATGATTTGTTCCCACATAACTCAGTCAGCTCCCATTACAAGCTGCTCATTAAATGGCGTCCCCGCATCCCCATCAGACATTGCTCAAGAGTGTTCTTGTTCACCCGTGGAGGCAGAATGGAAAATAAGTGGGTCCCTCCATGCCATTGAGCTCTCCATTCATTCTGGAGCCTCCTTTGCTGTTAACACCTGTCTCAGTGATTGATTCTCCCGGGGAAAGCCGGCAGCAGATCGAAGAGGGTGGGCACCTCTCTCCCTGTCCCTGCTGGCCACAGGTACAAGGCTGTGTGCCTTCCTGGCTTCCCTCTTTCTCCTTTTCAACTTCTATTTCTCAGTTCCATCTAAGTCAAACATTTGCTGAGCACAATGGAAGCCAGGATAATAATGTTTCTAGGCTGTGCTGCGGTAATGACCCCAGGGCCTCGTGGTTTAGCACAACAGAAGCTGATTTCTCGTTTATGCAAAGTGTGATGCAGGTCAACATGAGCTCTCTTCCAGCCAGTGATCCAGGGATCTAGGATCCTTCCTTCTTAGACTGACATGGCCATTATGGGACACTCTGAGGTTCCTCATGGCAGAAGAGAAAGAAGGACTGCGGGCCCTTAAGGCACATTGGCCCCCCCAAGGGACACCCTTCCTGTCACAGCCTGTTGGCCAGAACTGGTTACATGACCCCAGTTCCATTGCAAGAGATGCTGGGAGATGTAGAAGGGCACATGGAGTGTTTGTTGACACTTCTGTCCCTGCCACAGTGCTCTGGCTGCCCTATGCATTGAGCCAGGTGCCTCTGAACCCCCTACCAGGAGTGTGAGGCATGGCCCCTGCTCTTAAGGAGATGGTAGCACAGTTTTGTGTGGGAGGCCCACTCACCGAGTAATGGATTATCAGGCTGGATTGATAAGCATAACAGTAGAAGTAGAAGCAAAGTTCATGAAAGTAGATGGAAGTGATTCCCTAAGCATGAACCAGGAAGAAGAGGGTGGAACAGAAGGAACATTTCCAGGAAGATTTAATTCATGTGCTTGGTTTTGGGGCAGAGGAGAGACAGTTCACCACTGGGATATGTGGAGGAAAGTCACATCTGCAGGGAGGGCACAGCACATGTCCATGTAACCTCAGACCTCCTAATGATCAAATTCTTCCCTCCCCACCCCTGAGCACAGCACTGATGTCCTGAAAAGAAATTCATTTCCAAAAGCCTCCTCACACTAAGGCCTTATAATCTGAAAATAAACAAACCACAAATCCCTAATATGGCATTGGTGACCTATGTTAGGGTTTGAATTTGCTCAGGGAGCAAACAGCCCTATGCTCTCATGCAGGGACACTGCAGTGGCTTGCATGTCCCTGAGGAGTACTAACAGCTACTACAGCCAGCTTGTGCCCACCCTGACCCTCCAGAACCACCATGGGGTGGAAAAGGCCCAAGAATCAGAAGTAGGGAGGCTGCATTTTATCTAAGCCCTGTCTAACCAGCTGCATGAGGAGCACCACTGCTCAGGCACATCTCCCTGGACTCCCACGTTTTCCTCTGGAACCTGAAAGAACAGGACAAATCCAATCTAGGAGGCCCATGGATCACCTGCAAATACAACCTGTTGACTCACCCAACAGGGCCTCACATGGTGTTTTTAAATTTTTTTCAATAGTTGCCAGCATTCAAAAATTTGAAGAAATTGCATAGAAATCCAGATCTCTGGTAACTCTGGAAAACAATCAGAAAATTTGGCACCACCACACTAGACAACAGTAAAACTGCCTACCCCTTTAGATGCCACAGTCCCCACTACTCCCTGTTGCCTTGGCAACCCTGAGGCCAGGCACTGGTTTTTCCTGCACATGTTCCAGCTCCCAGCACACTCGGTTACATCCCCTACCAGGCCATTGGGCTAGATGAGTCTCCAGGACTCAACCATCTTTAAAACTCAATGAGTATTCCTTAGGCTTACTCTTTTCCCATATTTTCTCTAAATATACCTTATTCTTAGCAGAACTACCCACCAGTGAGAGCAGGGCTTCTTGTCCTTGGCTGAACATTTGAACTACTGGGGGAGGTTTTTAAAAACCTCAGTGTCCAGCCTGCACCTGGAGGTTTCACTCAGGATCAGTCTTCTTAAAGCTCTAGGTCAAGAAGCACTGAGTTAGAACCGAAAATGCAATGGACCAGCTCAGGAGGGTGTTGAGATCCCTGTTATAGGAGGTGGTTAAGCCAGGGCAGATGAGCACTTTGCAACAATGTGTGGGTGATCCAAACATCAGCTGCTACTCTCCCAGGATTCTTCTCCTTCCATTCTCCCTGCCTTTACCCCTCAGCACCTTCCCAAGCTCAGCTCAACCCCATTAAATCTATAGGGCGCAGGTGGTCTCAGGAAGGGCACCTTATCTCTTAAGCCTCAACCTCAGCATCAAGCCCCCCAACCCCCAAGCCAGCACCATGCCTTCCACATGTCAGTTGGGAGTAAGCCTCTCAGCAGTTCAGGAAAGAAGACATGATGAAGGTCTGCAGGATGTCCATACAGGCTTTTCCCTATTACTTCCCAGTTGTGCTTGTAGTTAACAGAGCCATTGTCTTGCTCCCCATCTTTGTCCTCTTCATCTGATTTCGGGTTGAAAAATTCAGCTGCAGGGAAGTTTCTTGGCCCAGACAGGATGAAACAGGAGGAGATGCAACCAGGGTGGTCTTCAACTGAAAGACTTACAACAAAAGCCTGGGTGTCTAGGTGCTGCCCTGGAGGCTAGCATGGTGCCCTAGAGAATCATGCTCATGGGATGGTGTGGGGATTGGGGTGGGGGATATGTTTCACTATATCACATATTACATGATTTACTAAAATTATATGGGTTACTAGGAATCTGTAACGCGTCTGATTCAAAGGCTAATACCTCCTCCCAAAAAAAAAGGATTTAAGGTTAACTTTCTGGAATGTCTTGGTGTTTCCTTTTTGAGGCTGCAGAAAGAACCACTGGTGAAAGGAAGGGCATACTGGAACTTCTCGAAAATCTTACCCCTGCCCACCCAACTTTTTTCCTAAAAGTGCTGTGAAGAATATGAAACATTTTCAACTTTCAGCAATATGTAAATGTCCTGCCTGGCATACTTTTACTTCCAGCATGAATTTAACTGGTGTGTTTGACTATAAAGTCACACCTGTCACTGTGCTGAGGGTCATCAGAGGCTGCGCTGCCGCTGGGAAGTGGATGTTCCTCACAATGGCAGGCGGAGCACGTGAGATGAGGCGCACAGAGGTTGAGGGCAGAAAAACGTGGTAGTGTCTGGGGTGTGGGCGCGCAGCAGGAAGGAGTTGGTGGTAAGGAATTCTTTCTACCAAGGCATACCCATTGCATTTAAGAGGACTCAGTGTAAGGTAAGGAGAAGCTTCTTACAAGGAATCAAGAGGGTAAACCACACATCCCAATGAGTTCTAAATCCAAGCGGAAGAACCACAGTGGAAAGTCAAACTGGTGGCAAACAGAATGGATGTTTTCCCACTTCTGGAGAAACGTCTAGATTGTGTTGAAACTTGGAGATCCCCTGGTCTATGGCCCACCATAATAGAGATGCGAAAAATTAGGTCCAGCAGGGAGAAGTAACCTGCTACAGCATACAGGTAGCTGTGGACAGAACTGTCACTTGAAACTCAAGTCTAAAAAGTTGGTAGCTCCCCCAGACCTCTGTTTCCTAGACTGTGGAATGGAGATGGGTTCTTCCTCACTGCTGGCTGAAGGAAACTGAGGCCCTCTGTGTGCAGAGATAGCTTGTGCCTTGCCCAGCACTGGGCCCCTGAGCCCAGTGCCATGCTCTCTCCACTTCTCTGTAGCTCATCTTGTTACCCCCGACAGATTCCTAGGTAGGAAGCGGGAACTCCCATTTCAGAGGGAGGTATGCCAATGCCATGGCAGGCCGTGAGAAGAGAGCACAGTAGAACCCGGCTTCGCCAAGCAGAGCACCATCTGGTGTCCCCTCAGCTCTCAGGGAAGCCACCCATGGTCAGAGGTGGGCAGCCTGCTTGAGAGATTGGGGGTCCTGCAGGCAGGGATGGGAAGGAAATCCAATTATGCTCAAGAGACAAGGAAGTCAATCTCTGCTGGGGTCAGGAATGGTGACAGGCAAAGGCACATACCACAGGACCCTCCACAAAGGGAAGGTGGTGGGCACCGTGCATGAGCCACCCTTTAATCAGGGGTCTGCATTCTGTGGCCCGAGCAGCAAGTTGCCACGCCCACATGTGTCATCTGTGGCTCTCTCGTGCTCCAACAGCAGAGGCCGGGAGCATGACTGCAAAGCCAAAAATATCTACCAGCTGGCTCTTTATAGGAAAAGTTTGCCTGCCCCTGCTTTAGATTTCAACAAGCCTGAGCTCAGGTCAAGGTCTTGCCCTTTCTACCTAGGTGACCTTGGACAAGCCACTTTTGTCTGAGCCTCATTTCTGCATCTGGACCTACTAACAGGCTCATTATATTCCCACAAAAGTCATGTATGTGAAAGAACACAGCACAGGGAACATTTCTGTTGCTTAATAAATGTTGGTAGTCAATCCCTGTGAAGGGAATAGGTAACCAGTGGCTCGATTGATCGCCACAATTCTTGGAGTGGCAGGAAGCAGGCTGCTGGACAGTTTAAAGTTGTCCTCTTCCTGGAAAGGAGGATTCACAAACTCATGTTTCTTTTTTGTTTCTTTCCTCTTTTATTTTTATTTCTTTTATTTTTCCAGATACTGGCTGACCAACAAAGTTCACATCAAAAGACCCACCACTGGTCTCTTGATGTATACCCTGGCCACACGCTTCTGTAACCAGATCTACCTCTATGGCTTCTGGCCCTTTCCACTAGATCAGAACCAGAACCCGGTCAAATACCACTATTACGACAGCCTCAAGTATGGCTACACCTCCCAGGCCAGCCCCCACACCATGCCCTTGGAGTTCAAGGCCCTCAAGAGCCTGCATGAGCAGGGGGCTTTGAAACTGACTGTTGGCCAGTGCGACGGGGCTACGTAAGGTGGGCACCCCACGGGACTCAGTGGCTCACATTTCCTGCCAGCTACACCACAGGCAGATGGGAGTCGGGGTGGCACAAACTATAGAACAAGCAGGCTAGTGGTTTTCTTTGTTAAAGTGTAAAACAGTGACCAGAATATATATATCTATACCTGCATATATATATTGACCTGAGTATTTATAACTGTGTGGTGTTCATCTAGCATTAGGCAGATAAGCCACAGGAAGAAGGTGTGGAGAACCCACCCAAACTGGATTGAGACTCAGTCCATCTTTAGGGGCAGAAGGACTTGGCATGAAAAGAAGCCAGTCCCATGACTTTGGATGACAAACTGCCTCCTGGGTTGGAGAGATCTTTGGGCTCATGGATGGATAGAGAGCCACCTGTTGGCAGCTGCCCCGAGCCGCTGAGATACGCAGATTCTGGGTGAGCCAAGACCCAGAGGGGACAACCTGACCCAAGTCTGAAATGGTGCTGTTCACAGAGGAGAAGGAGGTTGAGGGGTCCAGCCTGGCAAAAGAGTACAAGGATACCAAGAACCAGAGGCTACTTCAGAGCTGTGGGCCTGGCCCCGCAGACTTAGAGGTGAACTGTCCAAGGGATGATCCACAGTGGACCCGGCTGTCCCAGACAGGCTTCCACAGCTATGGAGAGAAGGCTAGCGAAGAATCCATGGACAGTCCAAATTCTGGCTTTGCAAGAACCACCAAGACCTAGACAGAGCAGACAGATGATACTAAAGAGCTGGTATGTTTCCCTGGTGTTTTTGGAAAATTGAGATTTCCTGCTCAGGGGCAGCACTCCACCCCACAACAGGGCAGAAGAGTGTCCAAAATGTGGTTGTTTGATGGATGTTCTTTAAAGAGACTAGTGCCCCCCAAGGAGGAAGGGACCCTGAGATCTCACCCTCTGGGTTAGCCCACTTCCTGCTCTATTAGAATGTCACATGAGGGATGGTACTGTCCCCTTCTCCCACTAGGGAAACCACAGCAGAGGCTTGAAAGGGCTCTGTCAAGATAAATGTCACCCCTTTAAAAATATATATGATTGCCTTTCGGGGTGCCTCACAGAGCCCCAGAGTGTGAGACCTGAACATATGTTAAGCACCTAGCTCCATTTCTCTGACACCACTCTGTTTGCTTTCTGCATCGTGCACTCACGGGGCTTCTGCAGCCAGACTGCTGTGTCAATGTCACTTTCTCATCATCTTCCTATCCTGATGGTCACACAAGCCGGCATGGAGCTCCAACACCGAGCTTCTCAAGTCTGCAGGGAGAGGTTCCAATGTCCACCCCCATCCCCACCTACCCACCGTCCTCCAGAGGCAACAATTTTAGAATTTCACAAAATCCTTTTTGCCCTCTATTAAGATTAATTGTTAAGACTTATTCTTTTTTTTTTTTTTTTTAACCCAAAGCCAAATGCAGTATCCAAACACTGGGCATAATCTCCCCCAGGGAAATCTGGGCTCCATGCCAATCACTTAGGGGCTGGAATCAGAGGTCACATATAGACAAGCCTTGGCAGGCTTGATTTGTTGGATGTATCTCCTGCCTGATAAATAACAGTGTTTTAAAACATATTTGAAAGATAAGTAAAAAACCATTATCTTGAAGGTGAAGGGAGTTAAGAAAAGTTAACCAAGATCTGCTCCTAAGCACACGAGACCGGACATAATTAATCAGCGGCGACTCAGAACAGGACATTTGCTCTAAATTAATGGCTGCTGGGAAGCAAGCGGAGGCGTTAGGAAGCTACTCAGAACCATTCACCCCACACGTGGGTGCTCCAGCTCCAAACCACAGCTGCGATCGCCACCCTGCATCTCTCTGCTTCTTCCCTTCTTGTCCTTGCTTCAAGTCTGATGCTTCAAGTTGATGCTTCAAAGTCTGAGATTTGGGATTTGCATCATAAAAATGAATATTTAAAAAAGCAACAGCCCTAACAGCCTCTGTGGGAACTGAGTGGTTTGGACTCCCTTGCAAGAAGTGGAAATAATTAACATCATATTTTACGCTTCTCCAGAGCCTTTCATCTTGAGGATCTCAAAGGCCCTGGAAGACATTTAATATCTGAAGCTGGCAATGCCCTGGGGAACAGGTAGTCTTGCCTGGGCCTCGGTGGATTAACCAAGGCTTTGGACTCCAGAATGTTCCAGTGGTGAGTCCTGAGGAGAGCCGGGATGTCAGGTCCTGGAGTTGGCCCCACGCTCCGTGTACCAGCCAACAGCCTGCCCTGCAGGGCACTTCAAAGCAAGAGCTCCGTGGAAGAGATGGCTTTCCTTCGGTCCCATATTGGTCTTGGTTCCTTAGACGGACACTAGTGGCTGCTGAAGTAGAAGGAGTCCTGAGAACGTGCCCTCAGGTTCTCTCCAGAGAAGAGCTGGGAAGCCAGGACCGTCCACATCCCTCCATTCCCCTACTCACAGGTCCTGCGCTGCCGAGTGCTTCCCATCTGATGGCAGGAGCTCCAGGGGCCTGAGCTTCCCACCTGGGTGTGCCCCTCCACCTGGGTGTGCAGGCAGGAGGCAGCCCATCCCCTCTGCCCACTGAGAGTAGCTAACTGCACAGGCCAGCTAGCCTGTGTGGCCCCGAGGAGTCCCAGCCTGCACCCTGCTACCCTCCTCCACCGCCTTGTGACTGCAGTGGTCACAGCCATCCTCGGAGCAGGAGACCCTTTCAGTCACCTCCTATTGACCATGAGTCAGTCTCCAAATGCCCCACCATCACTCACCCTGGAGCCTCTGAGACCTGCATGCTCCTCAAGCCCCCAAATGCCCACCAATTTGCCATCGGCCACCTCCTTGGCTGAAGAGAGGGAGCCATCTGAAATGCCAACTCTCCTCCAGATCTCTTGATCCCTTTCCTCCCCACTCCTCTCCTTCCTCCCATTTCTGAAGAAGTGACATCCTCCTCTGGCCAGTGACATATTGCCACACACCCCAGCCACTCCTCTGCCACGTCTGTCCTCACTTCCACCAGGACACACTCGTCCACCCATCCCGGCTCCTACAGCCTCTTCCCTCACCTTCCCTCCACCACCAGCCCCGGGAAGGGGTCTCTGGTGCTTGCACTGCCGTCCCCTACACCTGTCTGGCCTCCTTGCTCTGGGGACCTGCGATTCAGGGCCCTCCATGTTGCCACATGGAAAGACCCTTTGTCGTCCCCCAGCTCCCCACCTCGCTGGGCTCCACAGCGACACCTGCTGGACACCTGCCCTTCTGTGCCCAGGATGCCATGTTCTCCTGGTGTTTCTCTTCCCTTCCCAGAGCCTCTTCATCATTTATTTATGTATTTATTTATTTAAGTATTTATGATTTATTTATTGCCACCCTTCCCTTGATCTTAAAAAGGACCCAAGGTGGGTCAGACCATTATTTCCCTCCCTCCACCTTGCCTCACTGCACGGACACTCCCTACTTTGGCACTTTCCATTGTGCCCCTACCCCCCTGCTCCCATGGCACCATAGATTCCATATATCCGAAGCCAAGTTTATCATCTCTGCCTCCCCTTACTCCACGATCCCCCCTCTTCTTGCTAGAGGCCCCGCGAGCCTCTCACCCCCCAAGTCTGAGACCCTAAAATCATCTTCGACTCTTCTCCATGGGTTCCCTTGTCACCCCTCCCCACCAGCACTGCCCTTGCTTCCCTTGCTTGCACAATTTTAGCAGCCCTCTCCTCCCTCCTGCTTCCCCTCTGGGCATGTTTGCACAGCCCCCATCTGTCCTGCACCTGCGTAGGCATTTATCTCCAGGCATTCACAAACCTTCAAAAGTCACCCCCACCCTGGCCCACAAAATAAGGTACAAGTCTCCACCCTGACATTACAGATCACCCAATAAGGCCCCGTTCCTTCTTTACATCCTGTACCGGTCCATCTGGAATCGTCATTTCTGGAAAGGGTGCCTGGTTTCCCTGTCTCTGTGCCTTTGGTCTTGCTGTTTTCATCTCCTGGGACTCTCTCTTCTGTTCCCTTTAAGGCCCATGCAGAAACCACATCTTCCATGAAGCCCTCCCTGATCTACCAACCACTGGGATCTCTCCCTCCACTGAACCACCGTAGCACTTTATTTGTGCCTTTCTAATGGCACTTACCATATTCTGCCTTGTATTATAGTTATCGTGCACTTGTCCTATGAGTGTTCTTAGATTGTAAGCTCGCCAAGGGCAGGGACTGTGTTTTATTCATCTGTATCCATCACAGCACCCGGAGTGGTGCATAGCACATAGCAGTTGCTCAATAAATGTTTGTTGGATTAAATCCTGAATGCCTGTGGAGGACTGTGTAATTAATGGTCATTTTGCATCAGGAATGTCATAAGAACCTCCAAAAAATCCTATGAGTTGGGCAGATGCAGAGATCATTATTCCTATTGGATGGGTCATAAAATTGAGGCAGAAAACCTACAGGAAATCCCTGTAGGGGGCTCACTGGCAGAATTTGCACCCAGGTCCTATCCCCACTCCATGGCATCTTCTGCTAATCCTTGTGGCTGGGTCACTGCAAATTGGAAATTGACCCCAAGCACAGTCTTGGCTGTCATGGGTCTGGCATTACCTTCACAGAGTCAGACAAACCTCAGCATGAACCCCAGCTTGTGTGCCCATCAACAAAGGCAAAGTCTCCCTCCTTTTGGAGGAAGACAAAAGCCATTCAGGTTTTATCAGGCCCAGGGGGTGGAGCTGTGGGACCTCATAAATCATTCCCACTGCTGTTGTCACAGGGTACGAAGCCATCCGTCCAGATGGCAAAGAGACCAACAGCTCCAAGGGGCTGCTGTTTGATAAATCTCTTCATGCCTAATTAAAGCTCCCCTTCCAGAATGAATGGAACAGGGACATTTGTTGATGCCGGTCAGATGGGACTCCAGACGTGCATGCTGCCTCATGAATGCCCTCAATAGCATCCCCAATGACACCAACAGCCTGCCCTAGCCCGCCTGTCTCTCACCAGCACTGCTAGATGTCATCATTCCTTCCTGTCTTCATCTCCTTCCTTCTGCTTCCCCTCCCCAAGGCTGTTCCCTTTGGCATCTACCAAGAACCTGGCGAGCCTAGGGACCTAGGTTGCAGCTCTTCTTGGGTACCTAAGCCTTGACTAGGGTACTGTGGTGGGATGGCAGGAAGGGAGGAGGTTGGGAGCAGTCTACGCCATCTCTTCAGGAAGCAAAAACACAAGGGGCTCTGATCTAATGGCAGGTTTTCCATAACAGAGGGTGAGTGTAGTGGTTTCCATGGTTACTATGTGGAAGCAATGTTTTTGTTGCCCTTGGGCTTCATGGTGAGGGTAGGAGTTTCATTTCCATCCTTAGTGATCCAGGTAGTGGGGCTAGTTTCCACATACTGTGCATAGAGCCATCCAGCCCCACATCATTTTCCAGAATCCCGCCCCAGTTGTGTATAGCCACAGCCCAACGGAACAACCCAACGAGATCACTAAACATTCCTCATGGCCCCTCCTGTTCTCACAACATCCTTCCCCTCTCCAGAACCTCGGGTGGGAAACGGGTCTTCCAGGGGTTCCAAGAGCTGTGTCAGGAAGGACCCAAATGCTCCAGCCACAACCGCATGTTCTAATATCAAAGACGTTTCTCCTGGGTGCCTGTGTTGCTCAGTCGGTTAAGCATCTGCCTTCAGCTCAGGTCATGATCTCAGAGTCCCGGGATCAAGCCCTATGTTGGGCTCTCTGCTCAGTGGGGAGCCTGCTTCTCCCTCACCCGCTGCCTACTCCCCCTGCTTGTGCTCTCTCTTTTTCTCTCTCTCATTCTATGTCTAAATAGATAAATGAAATACTTAAAATAAGAAGAAGGAAGGAAGGTAGGAAGGAAGGAAGGAACAAAGAAAGAAACAAAGAAAGAAAAAACGAGGTTTTTCCAAAACTGACCTAGCAGCAACAGCTGGGAGCAGCCAGTCCTTGGGGAATTAATAGAAAATGAGAGCCAAGCAGTGGGGTGACGCCCAGAGGCCTGCACGGATCCTAACAGTGCAGATTCCAGTGACAAACACTGAGGTGAGTCAGAGCAGGTGATTCCACAAAACAGCCCTTCAATTTGGTTCAAAGCACTTTCATTCCCAAAATGAGGTTGTCACAGTGGAGCTGCTAGATAGAGTCTGTGAAGGGACGACTGGCGATCAGAATAATTAGTTCTTCAGGGAAGTTGGGTGTTGCAAAGAAGACCAGTCTGGGGCGAGCTGTTTTGCTCAAGAAGGGCCAGCCTTGTGCTTTTTCCTTCCAACCAGGGGTTGGCAAGCATGTAATTCACTGTAGTAACAACCAAGCTGCTGGTGCTCAGGAGCAACCCACCTCGCCTCAAGAGCTCCGGGACCTGCTCTTGGTGGGGAGGATCCAGAGGATCCAGAAGCCTGCACTCAAGAGCAGCAGGACACGAGGGAAGCCGGTCAACATGGTGTCATCTCATCCGTAATATGGAGAAGCCACCTACCTACCTCCTTCACAGAGTTACTGTGAAAATGCAAATAAAGAATGGGGGGAGAGAGAGAGAGAAAAGCTGGGTGGGAAGGTGGTTAGGGACATGAAGCAAATCAAGTGTATACAGCTGTGAGTTTGCAGGGCTCTCCCCATGTCATCGCCCTGCTTAAACATGTTAGTGGTTTTCCTTTGCTCTTGGAAGAAAATGCTTATGTTTGCAAGTCTGCAAACCATTCCATGGTTTATGTGGTCTTGAAACCTCTTCCCTTCTGGTTCACTACATTCCAGCCACAAGGGCCCTTTTGCTTCTCCTAAAACTTTCCAACTTCATTCCAGTCTCCGAGGCTTTGCACGTGCTGTTCCCTCTGCCTGGAAAGCCGCTTCCCCTGCTCCTTGCAAGCTGTCTCTTGCTCATCTTTCAAGTTTTGTATTGAGTGTCACCTCCTGAGGAGTCCAACCCTGGTCTCCCTCAGCTAATTACTCTCTATTATCTTTCACATTATCCTGCTAGGCAGGTGGTCTATAGAACCTATCTGAATTATCTCATTTATTTTGTAGTTCTCAACCCTGAGAAATTTCATGAAAGACCTCGATGCCCAGGCCACACCCTGCAGAAGTTTAATCAGTATTTCTGGAAAATAATCAGGGACATCAGTATTTTTTAAAATATTTTATTTAAATTCGGGACCCCTGGGTGGCTCAGTGGCTAAGCGTCTGCCTTTGGTTCAGGTTCTGATCCTGGGGTCCTGGGATCGAGTCCCGCATCGCTTCTCCCTCTGCCTATGTCTCTGCCTCTCTCTGTGTGTCTCTCATGAATGAATAAATAACATCTTTAAAAATGTTTTTTCTTTAAATTCTGTTTGCCAACATATAGTATAGACATCACCATTTTTAAAAAGCTCCTTCTAATGCACAGCCAAGACTGAGAAACAATGACATGTTTGCTTCCCCATTTATTGTCCGCCTGCCCTAGTAGAATGTTCAGTGGAAACTGATTTCTTACAGTAGTATCTTGTGCCCCAGGCAGCGGAGTGGTCACCTTCGACGTTATTGTTCATGCATCTGCTCCAGGCTCTGGCAATAGTCTGGCAATGGGACCACTTCCCTGGCACTCCTAGGAGGTACAGATCAGCTTTGAATTCTCCTGAGTGACATACTGTCCCCTGCATCTGCAAGTAGATGGCCAGTGTTTTACCCTGTTAGTGGAGCTGCTGGGTAGAGTTTTTCTAGTGTCCTCTGCACCTATTCAGAGAACTTCACGACTCCTGCCGTACTGGGGATCCCACTCATTCCTGTTCTGAGCAGGCATTAGAACCCCTGCTCCTTGGGATGCCTGGGTGGCTCCGCAGTTGAGCATCTGCCTTTGGCTCAGGGCGTGATCCCGTGATCCCAGATCAAGTCACATCTGGCTTCTTGCATGGAGCCTGTTTCTCCCTCTGCCTAGGTCTCTGCCTCTCTCTCTCTCTCTCTCTCTCTCTCTCTCTCTTTTTCTCTCTCATGAATAAATAAATAAAATCTTTAAAAAAAAAAAAAAACCAAACCCATCCTACTGCAGGCAATGAGTGAGTACATCCAGCAGAGTACCTGGATCTGCTCACAGGGACGCTGATGCAATTGATTTGAGATATGCCCCAGACATCTCTAGAAGCCCCCTAGCGGTTGCTGAGCCGCAGCCCCAGCTCCGGAATCCCTGCACATCTTCCATGGCAACTTCACTCAGGCCTCTGGTTTGCAGGATGTTCTTTTGTTTACGGCTTCTGGAGTTTTCGTTCTTTGATTTCAGGCTTGGCTCTGTTTCATCTGATGGGTTTGGTTGATGCTGCTGCTGTGTCAGTCACCTCTGGAAGGTGGGATTTCTGTGTGCTTGCACCAGGAGGAAAAGCCTGGCTGGCCTTGCCTGCCTCCCCTTCCAAAATGTAAACTGTGGGAGCACCCCCAGCCACTGAAATGGTGCTTGGCACAGCACAGATGCTTAGTAAACTCCTGTTGCCTGAATGAAAGCATGGGCCTGAGCTGCAGGGACCCACGAGTACTTTAGGGGAGACGTGCACCCCATTAACCCCTAGAGTGGGGAGGATTCCTATCTAATGGAAAGAACACCAGGGCCTCCTGAAGAGGGGCAGGGATTGCTCCCACTTGCTCTGCTAGGCCCAGCATTCTGCGTCCTGTGCTTTCTAGAACACTTATCCAGGACACTTATCCTTACAACCCTGTGAGCTTTATTGCCTCCATTTTATAGATTAGATGACCAAGGTTCTCAGAGGCTAAAAATGTGCTCAAGATGCCAGGGCTCATGAGTGGATGTTTGATGCCAAAGCTAACAACTAGCACCAGCCCCCCTAACTTCTACTATCTGCTCACAGGGTGTGCCTGCATACAGGAAGGAGGGGAAGAACAGACTTGTTCTCTTTCCACTCAGCTCTTCACAGGCTGCTGCTTGCACTGGCCCTTCCCACTGGCAGAGCCTCTATAGACTCAGAACACGTGTAACAATGCAAATTGTTAAAAACACTTCCTTGCCAGTAGGTTAAGAGCCTGTGTGGTGAGCCGCCGGCCTGAGAGTGCCATGCTCCAACACCATGACCAGAGTCCATTCTCACTGGCCAGGACCCCTCCGAGTTCTTAACTATTTCACACATCATCCTCTGCTCCCAGAGCCTCTGGGCAAGAGGGCGGTTTGAGCGCCTGGACCAGAACACCAGAGCCCCGTCTCATTGGCGTGTTCATGGTAGCCAGGCCTGAGAAGTGGCTGGCTTTCCACACTCTTGTTTTCCATGGACATATCCTTGACCTAGAGCAGATGTTCCGTGCAGCTCATGTGAGTACAGATTGCAAATTCAATTGTGGAAGCATCGAGAGGCATAAGAAGCAGGAGGAGCATCTTCGGGCAATCAGCCAGGACTGGTAATGAGAAATGATTGCCTTAAAGAGTATCTGCGAGGCACAAGTGGAGGGCGGGAGACGAGCCAGGAACAGAGGGACCTGAAAAGGCAGTCACGTTTACTGAACACTCACTGAGCACTTTCCTTGGACGAATGCATTTAATCCTCACAGAGGCCCCTTGCAGGTGGACATTATGATCATCCCCACTTCACAGATGGGGAAACTAAGTCCAAGAGTTTATTAACTTGCCCAAGGTCAAAAAGCTAGGAAGTGGTTGACCTGGGATTTAAACTTAGGCCCACGGGTTCCAAAGTGGTGCACGAAGTCCCTCAACCTCACTTTGATCAGAGTACATCAGTGCTCTGGGGGCTGCCTTAGCCTTGCCACTGAGAGATGCGGCCACTTCCCACAGCTGCTATTCCCACACCAGCCACTGGCCCCTCCTGACCCCCAGCTGCCATCACCAGGCCCACTGAGTGACAGTGCGGTGATGGTGACAGGCTCTGGTGGCACCACCTCAGGCCCAGTGGATACAGTTGCTGCCTCTTGAACTTGGCAAGGAAGCTGGGACTGGACATTTCCCTCTGCACATGCCAGGCCACTTGGCCCAGTGTCTGAGGACGAGACGGAGGATAGCCAAGCCACAGGCTGCTGGGAAAATGTGGAAGCGCCCTCTGGCAGAGGCCAGCCTGTAAAGGAGAAGTGAAAGTGAGCAGAGGACAGGAATGAATGAGAAAAGAGCAGGATAAGAACAGATAGAGTGTGGGAAAGGTCATGGCCCTGTCCTGCAAACTCTGCTAGATGCCACCAGCTGTCCTAGTCAAGCTGTTTGCTCCAACAGCCTGCCTCCAAACCACATATTCACATGAGACTGGGTAACATCAGAGAAGGGGGCACCTCTAGACCTCCTTTATAGCTCTGGGGAAACCCAGGGATCCCAGATGACTGACACCCAGGTCCCAAACCTTCCTCCACAGCATCTGATCAGAATGGCCTCGGTCCAGCCATTTCATGTCTTGTCTCTGTTTCCCCAACAACAAACTGGGAAAATGAACATTTGCCTGCATGGATGCTCTTGTGATGAAGCCTGACCAGGCACTTTGAGCCCTTTGCCCCTGGAAGGCCAAAGATGCATGGCAACTCACTGCCTTCTCCGGCCACTTGGGCCAAGCCAGTGAAGATTAGCCCATGAGTTGTGCTCAGTCCCCGCCTGGCTCAGCCTGGCTCTGCAGCTGTTGCAGAAGTGAGTGACAGGCTTGGCCTGCAGTAGGTGCCAAATAATGAATGAATGTCTATTGAGACATCAAATGTTTCCCAATTTCCTGAAACCACTTCTCCCCAGCTATGCAGCAGATGGGCTCCTCAGCCTTGAGTTTCATTCCTAAACAAAAGAGGTACATTCCTCTGCCTTCCTCAACCTGAAAGCCACAGCTAGGATCATAGTAGCACAGCAAATAACTATGGGTTTTGAGGGCTAGTCGGCACCCCTAAATTCCCTCCTTGCTGCATGCCAGAAGAGGCCTTTTCCTAAGTGGCTTGGTGTCCCTGCAACACTCCAACTCAAGTACTGTTAGAACCTGCCATCTGTTGAGTGTCTGTCATGTACCTGCCACTGCACTGGGCACTTTGCCCTCTGGGGTCAATAGTATTATCCCCATCTTATAGATGAGAAAGCCAAGGCCCAGAGCTTATCAGCTGGCTAGTATGACAGAGCTGGAATCTAACTCAGAGGGAGAATTCCTTCTATGACTCTCTCCCTCCCTAATCTTTGCAGCAGTGGGAACTCATTCATTCATGCCTGTATACCCCTCCTCACTCATTCATCTCTTCACTCACTTAAGAAACACTGGGGTGCCTGGGTGGTTCAGTCAGTTAAGCATCTGCCTTCAGCTCAGGTTATGATCCAAGGCTCCTGGGATTGAGTCCTGTGTAGGGCTCCCTGCTCAGTGGGGAGCCTGCTTCTCCCTCTCTCTCATGCACTCTCATGTGCACTCTGTCAAATAAATAACTAAAATCTTCAAAAAAGAAGGAAAGAAAAACAGACTGGAGAGTTGTGTCTGGGTTCACAGCACATGAGCAGCCTGTCCTCACTCCCAAAGGGCTCACAGTCCAGTGGTGGGAATGGTGGAGGGCGGGCAGACACACAGCACAACACTGTAAGGGCAGGTGTAAGGGGAATGAACAGATTGCCCAGGGAGAGCAGAAAGAAAAGAGTGAGGAACTCTGCTTGCAGGAGGGCACACCAGGGAGAAGCACCCCTGGAAGTGTGGCTCGAAGGGGAAGAGGCATTTGAATTCATACAGTGAGTGTTCCCCTTGCTGCTCATTCTCCAGCCCACCCATGTCAGCTCCTTCCCCTCCAAGGACTTTGAAGCATGCCCTAGGGACTGAGTCCATGAACCTGTGAGGACAAGTCTCCTTCCCTCTACAGAAACAGGAATCACCAGGGGAGTGAGGGCTGGGATATCCAGGCCCCTTCTTCTCCATGCTCTCAAAGCTTGGCGACCCTCTAGCTCAGGGGCTGTGGGGTGTCGTCCACATGCATAGCACACAGCCCCCACCAGGGAGCTCGCCAAGAGCAACGGGGCAAGGAGAGCTGCCTAAGCACATCTGCTTCTAGTTGGTCATTCAATACCAAACACACTGAGAGTCGGCAATGAACTGGTTCTGCTCTGGGCACTGTGGGAGACACAGGCCCTGCTCCTTGGGAGCTGGGCCTGATGGGAGTAACAGTTATGCACAACCAATGGCAGAATGAAACAAAAGGGAAACACCAGCCCAAGTCACCAGGGAGATTCAGAGCAGGCTTCAGACAGGAGTTGATAGATGAGCTGAGCCTTAAGGAATGAGGAGGATTTTGATAGTTGGATGTTGAGTCTCTTGATTACCCCTCTGGGATGGCTCCACCCTCCTCAGCAGCAGCAAGGGACCTGGAAGGTTCAAGCAGCTGTCTGCCACACTGCTGCCAATCCCACCAATTTACAAAAGCCACCAAGGGAATAAGCCTTGCTGCCACCTGTCCAGCCTCCCCGCTAAGTCGAAATGCCACCCCAGGTGAGGTTACTTGGATGCATGAGACCCTTGATCTGTGGGTAATGGTCTCTGCCATGCCAGATGAGAAAGGACAGGCAGGTGCCTGCCCAAAATGCCCCAAGACCTGCAGTGGCAGCTTCTTTCCGAGTCCACCTCTCATGCCCTCATCCTTTTCCCACTTCACTTTCTTCCAAGGTGTGCCTGGTAAGACCTCAGTGTCCCACTTCTATTCACAGCCTCCTTAGTCCGTTTGCAGCAATTCTCACTGTAACACCAGTCACAGGCCCAGTCCTCGAGGAAATGCTACAGCTTCCCAGGACTGCTGGTAACTGTGCAGGCCATTGAGGCACAAAGTCCCTTTCTCCTGGTCTTTCTCGGAGAGATAGAAGCCTCTTACTGCTCACCAATGGGAATTAAGTGGGTAGAAAGGAGGAGCTAAGGATGAAAGTAGTGGCAGCTCCATAAACCACTGAACTGGGTGAACAGGATCCCACCCTTTTCTTCAGCCCTGGAGAAAAAAAGACCTGTCCTGGATGTGAGAAGCAGCCTCAGCACCTAATGATGTCATCAGTTGGAATCCCACCAAGCTCACCAGAATCTTCAGGAGACATGGTGTCCTAACCCAAATGAGGGTGTTACTCTTACCCTGCTGTGAGCACAAAGGATATATGACAGGGTCCTAAATCTGATCCCTCCCACCTACAAGAAGAAGAGGTGGGCAGCAGGAATAAATGGGGCAGAGTAAATAATGATGCACCTCACAATTTGCATCCTCCATTAAAAAGAAAGGAGAAACTAACAAGATGATCTACCCTGAATCATATCTGGATGTGGGGATAGAGGATGGGAGAGTAGTCCATTTTACAAAGTGGCACATTTTCCAAAATATTTAAGGTAATAAGCTGACATGACAATCATTAAGACTGATGAAAAGACGCAAGACGGACCGAAGTGAAATCAAGACATAGAGGTACATGGCAAAGTGGTGGCATTTAGCTGGGGCTTACAACCTCACACCCAACAATGCAAGTGCCAACAGGGCTCTCCTTGCTTTCATTCCCAAAGGGACACACAAGCTATACTTCTGTCTGCAACAGATGGTGACTTTGAACTCAACATATTTAAAAACAGTGTGCACAGGGACACCTGGGTGGCTCAGTCATTAAGTGTCCAACTCTTGGTCTCAGCTCAGTTCTCGGTGTCAGAGTCATGAGTTCAAACCCCACCTTGGACTCCACACTGGGCATGGAGCCTACTTAAAAAGGAAGGAAGGAAGGAAGGAAGGAAGGAAGGAAGGAAGGAATGAAGGAAGGAAGGAAGGAAAGAAAGAGAGAAAAAGAAAGAAAGAAAGAAAGAAAGAAAGAAAGAAAGAAAGAAAGAAAGAAAGAAAGAAAGAAAGAAAGAAAGAAAGAAAGAAAGAAAGAAAGAAAGAAAGAAAGAAAGAAAGAAAGAAAGAAGAAAGAAAAAGAAAAAAGAAAGAAGAGAATAGCATGTACAATGTAGGGGGCTAACCTTTCTCAAAAGCTGGGGGACAAACAGGAATCATGCCTGCTTTTGACTCAGGCATTGTCCTTGCCAATCATGAGAGAGAATTTTAAGAACAATGGGATTTCCATTATGGAATTACAACAAGGCTTCCCAGGGAAACACTAGGTCATAGACTAGATACGAACCAAACTTTTCCTCCTGCCTGTGCCAAAGATGGGAAGCTGGCCTAGATGGTTCTATAACTCCAGCCCATGTTTCCTATTCTTAACATAGGGCAGCTGCCACCAGAGCTTAACTTGGAAGGGCCTTAGCTGTACAGCAGGGGACCAGAAAATGTCAAATGTTCACATGTAAATCTGTATATAGGAGCCAGACCCAAGATGACTCATACCCAGAGTGGGTTTAAAAGTAGAGTTGATTAAGTGAGACCCAACCATCTTCTAAACACCATACCAAACCCTAAGCACAAAGCATGTGTTTGTCTTCACTTTGGAAAGCACAAACAATGACCCATTTCTACTGGAGACAAAACAAGGCCTGTGAGAGTATTCCAGGCTGTACCTTCAATATAGTGTCCCTGTGTCCCACAGACACTCCCTTAAAATCTCCTTTCATTCTGCCATATTCTCCAAGAAAAAAACAGATAAATTACAAACTGTTTCTGGAAATAAGGTCTTTTATAACTCCCTATAAAGAGAACAAAGTGGGCTCTCATCAAGCTTTCAGTAAAGCATCAAATAAACTCTTAAAACATTAAGAGATACTGTGCCTCTTCTAATTTGAAAAAGCCCATGATAAAGCCACAATATGCTACTCTTCACACCCTGAAGGTTCTTGGTAACAGAGTCACAGCACAACGCTTTCAGAGCTTGAGGGCATATGCGGTGGATGAATTTGTGTTCCAGGTGATGAAAAAGAAAACTCCCTCTCTACATTCAATGGTCCTACTCTACCAAGCTTCTTTGAATTAACTAAGGTCCTGTCATCTACAAAACTGCTCCAAAGCTGAGATACCTACTTAGAACCCTTACTAAAGAGAAGGAGGACAGGGTGAGTAAAGTGCCCTGTTTTGCCTCCTGAGTGGGAGTAGACCAGAACTGCTCTAAGTTCCAACAAAAACAACTTGAAATGATAGGATGTATGTAAGATTGTAGGCTTTATCGTTTATTGAGAAAGGGAGTTTTATAAAAATTGTGAGTCCAGGTCTTCTGCACGTAGATGGGAATTGAAAAATCCATTTATTTCAACTTACTTTACAAACCCTATTAAAGTGATTCTTTAAAAAAGGATACAAATCTGGCAGCACATAAATAATGGGAGAGAAAACAAGAGAAAATTGAAAGATGAAAAGCAGATGGATAAATGGGAACTGACTTAACTGTGTTGTAAGCTGGCAGCAGGAAAGGTGGCACCAGGTGCCCATGAATGTGGGGATAAAGATGAGGCTAAAACAGGAAAATTGGTTAAGAGACATTAAAGAAGTGATTAGATCCTCTGATTTCCTTTCCCCTCTGGGAAACTGGGTGATGGCTCTTCACACACCTAACACTGGTGAGGATAAAACCAAAGAACTGTGAATACCAGGTACGGATACAGGACAGAGGGACTGAGTGACTCTAGCATATTAAATGTTGAGATTTCACACACACACACACACACACACACACACACACACACACACCACATTTTAGCCTTCCTCCTACCTTCCAGAGCATTGGCTACAAGGATTTGCTCTATAGGTAAGAGATTAGAAGGACTTCTTTGGGAATATGACCAGCTCAAGCCAGATCACTATACACTGGAGCCCATGGTCTAAAAAACTTGTGGTAAAGGCAGTAATGGTCAACATGCATTCCATCCACTCTCCCACATTTTCCAACATACTTGCAGTGATGCAGAACTTAACTCTAACTAGATATGGCCAATTGACTACAGGCAGAAGTGGCATAGTACTTTTGAAATAAGACATCCAAGAACCAGCATACACACAACCATCTGGTTATCTATTCCTATACTAGGGTGCCCAGAGAGACAACATGACCTAGATGAATCAACTACAGAATGATGGAACCTCCATCAGCCTGGGTCTCTGAGTGTGGATCAGAGTTCTAAAGCAATCTTCATTGAGCATGTTGTGTTAAGTCACCGAGAACTGGAGATTGTTTGTTCCCAGACATAAGTCTATGGGAGCTTCCCTCTACTTGCTAAATGGGATACTGCCCAATTCATAAATTGCTTAATAAAGCCAATTAGACCTTCAAATTTAAAAAAGCATAAATTTAGTTTTCCATAACTAATACAAAGCCACACACACACACACACACGTGCATGCGCACACACGCACACACGCACACACAAGTTTTCAAATGTTATTTTGATTTGCAGTGCTAAAACACGAGCACTCCAGAATCACCAGACATCTGTTCCATCATCCTTCCAATGGGTACCTCTTGGGCAAAGTCTCCAGATCAAATCTCCTTCTCACATCCATGCGACTCATAGAAAATCCACAGCATTGCCTCCCAGCAGCCCCCATCCTCCCACCTCTGCTGCCTAAATCTATAACTTAATCTTTATTCCATAATCTGTAACTCCAACATGTATCAGGCCACAGTCCACTGTGTTCCACAATTCCAGGGAAGAACAGAATTCCAGGTGGTCTTCCAGAGGCTCCTCTCACTTCTTTTGCTTCCTCTCTCCTATGGCGTATGGTCTGGAGTACGGCGGGGGGAAGGGGGGGAGGAGGAGTCATATCCTCTCTTTTCAATTGTTATTTTCAACAATTCTATACCTTTGAGATGGGCAATGGGCTAAGGATCAGGATCCTTTTGCAAGTCCTGCATGGATGTGTAACTCCTGGTTTGGGAATGTAAGAGTGCATGGCTGTTTTTGTTTTGTTCTTGGCCTGTGGCATCTCAGCTAAAAGAGAAGGAGGGCGGTCTCAGTGGCTCAGTTGGTTGAGCATCCAACTCCTGGTTTCAGCTCAAGTCATGATCTCAGGATTGAGAGATCAAGCCCCACATAGGGCTCCTCACTTGGTGGAGTGTCTGCTTGAGATTCTGTCTCTCCCTTTGCCCTTCTCCCACTTATGCTCTCTCTCAAATAAATAAAGAAATCTTTAGAAAAAGAAAGAGAAGCAGAATGTTGCATTTTAATACACTGTTACAGGTAATGGTTCAGACTGCTTGCTGAAAGCCCATCCTACAGGGTTAAGCAATCTCAAGGGCTTAGATTTCTCAATGTTCAATCTCTAAGGACCCAGAAAATAGACATTTGGCATGATTATGGCTGGGTGAAACCTGAAGAGTTTGAAGAAGATGTGGGCCATACCTCAGTGATCTGAAAAATGATGAGATTCCGTTATCTTCCCCCTTGCTTCTGGTTTACAATCTCATGAAAATCAGAATTCCAGATTAGCTGCATCTGTGTTTCCATGACATCAAATGGTCTGTTGTTAGAACTGTTCCCTGGCTCAGGAGTAACACTTCACAGCAATGGGCAGATGGACACAGGGGTTTGCATGTAGGCACTCCTCGTGTTAGAGAATGGCTTGAAGCTCAAGCACTCTTCTTCAGTTACTGTGAGATTTCCAAACGGTGCCAAATCTTCTTAAGGTCAGTTGTTGGACAAACTGAATCACAGTTACATAGTTACAAAATGCTATCACTGGAAAGGACCAGAGAGACATTCATTCTAAACCAAATAAGCGGGGACCTCAGATTGCAAGCTCACAGTGAACATCTAATTGATCTCACTACCGTGCACACTAAGCCCAGCCTCAGCCAATACCCACCAGTGCAAGATGGCATGAGAAATGAAATCTATTTGCCATTGCCAATTCTGTGTAATTCCCTTATTTTATACGTGAGGAATGCAATCTTAGCACTTGCTTAAAGTCACACAGCTAGTCAACAGCAGAAAAAAGACCAGACACCCTATTCAATGTTCTTTTAACTACCTCAACCTAGGTAAACAGGAAAATGAGCCCTTCCCCCTTACTATCTTTTCTCTGCCCCTTCAGTCAAGTTTCTCCAAACATTCAAGGCTAATTCTAGTTGTAGATATGATCAAGATGCCATATTTACTGGTCTCTCCTGAGCCACATTACTTCTGCTTTTCTGTTCTGAGATGCCCCCAAGAAGCATCAAGTTAAGTTCAAATGTGTTCTAAAGGACCAGAACTATTTAACTCATTATTTATGGAGCCTCCAGACTTCAGCAAAAAGTCAAGTGTTATGCTTTCAAATTAAAAGGTCTAACATATTCCTGGAAAAGTAAAAATGGAACACTTCCAAGTGACATATTATGGGTGCACTAAACTCTTAGAACTGATTGCATTTGAGGTCTTGAGTCTAGAAGGGGCCAAAGAAAACAAAAATCATCTCTTCAGACTCTCAGCATCTTTCTGAATCTTTTCCAGATGAACTTGCCTACCTTTGTCCAGAATAGAAAGTGCTTATGGGTTAAGGGTGACCAGCAATGCAGACATAGAGAAATAGTGCATTCTATTCTTGGATTGCATATTACTGTTCCATATGGGGGGGCAAGCCAAAACATATGGCGTTCCATCTGCAAGATGGGGCTGGCTGAGTCCCATGAATGGCTTTTAATGTGAGTAGATTCAGCCTGATTTGGTCTGCCTCCAAAGGAGAAGAAAAACCAGTGATTCAAATATTGTGTAAAACCATTGAAATTAATGGCACAAAACAAGACTCATTTGTATTCGGCCTAATTTAAAAGATGTCTGCTTGGTGTAAAGTAATGAATTAGTTACGGGGGTGTTTGGACTGAATGTTCGACATTCTCCTTGAAGGAATAAATGCCTTTTTTCCTTCTCTCAAGCCACTCTCTGTTATTTTGTGCTGTTTCCCCCCAGGAAATTCACTAAGCATTTTGGCTTCTATAACAGGCCGGATTTGATGAAGTTCACAACATTGGGTACAGCTGATCCTGTCTCAACTCCCCAAGACCAGGTTGGGAGAGAGGATTCAAGAAGATGCTCTTTTAAAAGCTACCTAATGGGGAGTTGAGCTCAAGACAGTATTATAGGAAGATCCTAAATTCACTCCTTCCCATGGATACAATAAGCATACAACTGCATACGGAATAATTTCCTCTGAAAAAGACCAGAAAACTGAATTAACAGAACAGCCACAACAAAGGACAAAAAGGACAATATCAAGACAGGTAGGAGAGATAAAGACACCATCACTTAAAAAACAAAAACAAAAACAAAAAATGCATCCCGGAAATGACAATCAACAATTGGATAGGATCTAAAAAATACAGAACTTTTTCCTGAGGAGTCAGTGGCTTATGCTCCACATCAGGTACCTCAACCCTTAGATATTTAACCAAAGAAATAGGCCCCCTAAATACCAGGCTTTGGAAAACATTGGGGATTATGCCCAGGAAAACTATAGAACTGTAGGAAACAGAGAAACCAATCTTAAAGAGTTCATGCACAGACAGATTCTCTCACCCTAGGATGCAGCACAAACCATCAATTTGAAAAGCACTTTTACCATATGTGAAAAAGAACCACTTATTAACCTTAAATCACCTGCCAAAGAGGCAGGAAACTATTAGGACTTCCTTCAGGGACAGAGACATTGGCGGGTACCATATTAGCAACCTCATTCTATTTTGCTAACTTTGGAAATGGCAGGCACCATTTTGAAACTATCCCTCTAACATGCTCAAGCTGGTGAGCTTACTCAGCTGAGAATACTGTCCACCTCTACAGTGCAACCAAAAGTCACAGACGGGCCAGCCAATAGCCCTGCCTGCCCCTGCACCATAGCACAACTGCACATTGCAGCCAGGCCAGGTGCCAGCCTTGCCTACTCTTATGCCACAGATATAGCCCTTATGACACACACACATGGCATGTGCAGCCCACAAAGGGGACACCCCTTGAGCAACTATCTCTGGTAGTCAGAGGTGATTGTATTCCTGGACTCCATATGAAATCTACACAAAACCACTCCTTCAAGACTAGGAGAGGTAATTGATTTGCCTATCACATAAAAACTAATGCAGAAAGTCAGGCAAAATGAGGAGACAGAGGAATATGTTCCAAATGAAAGACCAAGACAAAACAACAGAAAAAGACTCTAATGAAATGGAGATAAGCAATGTACCTGAAAAAGCCTCAAAGTAAATATTATAAAGATGCTCATTGAACTTGGAAGAAGAATAAACAGAATAAGACCATCAATAAAGACATAGAAAATATAAGAAAGTTCCAAACAGAAGTTACAGAGCTGAGGAATACAATATCTGAACTGACAAACACTCTAGAATGGCTCGACAACAGACTGGATGAAGCCAAAGACAAGATCAGCAAGCTGGAAGACAAAGCAATAGAATTCATCTAGACAGAGCAGAAAAAAGAAAAAAAGAATTTTTGAAAAATGAAGATAATTCAAGGAACCTTTGAGACAACATCAAATGCCATAACATTATCATTATAGAATTCCCAGAAGGAGGAGAGAAAAAAGAGACCAGAAAACTTATTGGAAAAATATAGCTGAAAACTTTCTTAATTTGAAGACAAAAACAAACATCCAGGTCTAGGAAGCCCAGAGAGTTCAAATAAGATGACTCAAAAGAGATCTACACCAAGAAGATAAAAGTTAAAGAGAATTTTAAAAGCAGGAAGAAAAAAAGACTTATCACATACAAGAGAAAACACATATGGCTATCAACAGATTTTTAAAAAAGATTTTAGTTATTTATTTCAGAAAGAGTGAAAGAGAAAGTGAGCACAAGTAGGGTAAGGAGGGAGGAGCAAAGGGAGAGGGAGAAGCAGACTCCCCACTGAGTAGGGATCCCAGCGTGGGGCTCAACCCTAGGACTTCAAGATCATAACCTGAGCCAAAGGCAGATGCATAACTGGCTGAGCCAGCTAAGCACCCCTCAACAGACCTTTAAGCAGAAACTTTTTTTTTTAATTTTTCATTTGAGAGAGAGAGAGGACAAGTAGGGAGGAGGGTCAGAGGGGGAGAAAGAAGCTGACTCCCTGCTGAGCAGGGAGCCTGATACAGGGCTTGATCCCAGGACCCCACAATCATGACCTGAGCTGAAGAAACATGCTTAAGTGACTGAGCCACCCAGGCTCCCCAAACAGAAACTTTGTAAGCCAGAAGACAGTGTCATGACATATTCAAACTACTGAAAGGAAAAAACTTCCAGTGAACAATTCTCTACCTAGGAAAGTTGTTATTCAGAATTGAAGGAGAAATTATTAAGAGTTTTCCAGATAAGCAAAAGCTAACAGAGTTCATGACCATTAAACCAGCCTTACAAGAAACGTTAAAGGAACTTCTCTAAACTGAAAAGAACTGGCACTAATTTATAACAAGAAAATACACAAAAGTAAAAACCTCACCAGAAAAGGGAAATATATAGTAAAGGTAGTAGGATCAGTTACTTATAAAGCAACTATTAAGGTTAGATGACAAAAATAGTAAAATTAACTAAATCTATAATAATTAGAAAAGGGATGCATAAATTAAAAGATGGGAAATTGTGACATCAAAAATACAAAATGGGTGGCAATGTCAAGTTTGTGATGCATTCAAATTTAAGTTGTTATCAACTTAAAACACTTTTATATACTTAGGTAATTATATGTGAACCTCATAGTAACCATAAAGCGAAAACTTATAGTAAATACACAAAAGAAAATGAGAAAGGGATCTAAGCATAACACTAAAGGGAAACCACAGAAAAAAAAGAAAGAGAAAACAAAAGAGAGAGGAACTATAAAAACAGCCAGAAAACAATTAACAACATGACAATAAATACATACCTATCAATAATCACTTTAAATGTAAATGGACTAAACTCTCCAATCAAGACACAGAGTGACTGGAAGAAAAAGAAAAGAAAAGAAAGAAAAGAAAAGAAAAGAAAAGAAAAGAAAAGAAAAGAAAAGAACAAGACCCATCTACATGGTGTCTCCAAAAGACTCACTTTAGTTGCAAGGACACACAGACTGAAAGTAAAGGGTTGGAGGAAAATATTCCATGAAAATGGAAAGGAAAAGAAAACTGATATATCTATACTCATAGCAGACAAAACAGACTTTAAAACAAAGACTGTAAAAATAGACAAAAAGGGCATTACCTAACGATAAAGGGGCCAATCCAACAAAAGACATAATATATAAATATCTATGCACCCATCATAGGAACACCAAGATATATAAAGCAAATATTAGCAGACCTAAAGGGAGAAATTGACAGCAATACAATAATAGAGAATTCAAACACCCCACTTACATCAATGGATAGATATTCCAAACAAAATTAATTAGGAAACTTTGACCTTTACAACACATTAAACCAGGTAGATTTGATAGATATATGCAGAGCACCCTATCCAAAAGCAATAGAATACAGATACCTTCTCAAGGGCAAAGGAGACATTTACTAGAATAGATCACGTTAGGCCACAAAACAAGTCTCAATAAATTCAAGAACGATCATATCAAGCATCTTCTGACCACAATGGTATAAAAATAGAAATAAATTATAAGATGAAAACTGGAGAAAACATTCCTGAACAACCAATGGCTCATCAAAAAATCAAAGAAGAAATAAAAAATACATAGAGACAAATGAAACCAGAAATATGACATACCAAAATCTGTGGTATGCAGCAAAATTGGTTCTAAGAGAGATGATGATAGCAGTACCGTCCTGCCTCAAGAAACAAGAAAAATTCAAATAATCTAACTAGAACCTTAAGGAACTAGAAAAAGAAGAACAAAGCATAAGGTCAGTAGACCTTAAGGAACTAGAAAAAGAAGAACAAAGCATAAAATCAGTAGAGGAAAGGAAATAATAAAGATCAGAGCAAAAACAAGTGAAATAGAGACAAAGAAAGAAAGGAGGAAAGAGGAGAGGAGAGGAGAAGAGTGGAGAGGAAAGGAGAGGCGAGATCAATGACACTAAGAGCTGGTTCTTTGAAAAAAAGTTTAATGGACAAATATTTACATAAACTAATTAAGAAAAGAGAGTTCTAATAAACAAAATGAGAAATGGAAGAAGAGAAATTCCAACTGATACAATGAGTAATTATATGCCAACAAATTGGCCAATCTAGAAGAAATGGATAAATTCTTAGAAATACACAATCTTCCCAGACTAAATCATTAAGAAACCGAAAATCTTAGCAAGACTGATTATTAGTAAGAAGATTGAATCAGTAATCAGAAACCTCCCAACAAACAAAAGTGCAGGACCAGATGGTTTCACTGGTAAATTATACCAAACATTCAAAAGAGATTTAGTACCTATCCTTAAAAGCTTCTAGAAAGTTGAAGAGAAAGGGACATTTCCAAACTCATTTTATGAGGCCAGCACCGCTCTGATAACAAAACCAGACAAGGATATCATTAAAAAAAGAAAATTATAGGCTAAAATCATTGATGAACACTGATGCAAAATTTCTCAACAAAACATTAGCAACTCAAATTCAACAACACATTAAAAATAATCATTCACCATGATCAAGTGGGATTTATTCCAGGGATGCCAAAATGGTTCAGCATCTGCAAATCAACCAACGTGGTACACCACATTAACAAAATGAAGGATAAAAATCACATGATCATCTCAATAGATGCAGAAAAAGCATTTGACAAAATTCAACATTCATTTATGATAAAAATGCTCAACAACAGAGGGAACATACCTACACATAATAAAGGCCACATATAACCAATGCACAGCTAACATCACATCCAATGGTGAAAAGATGAAATCTTTTCCTCTGAGATCAGGACAAGATAAGAATGCCCACTCTTGCTGCTTTTATTCAACATAGTATTGGAAGTCCTAGCCACAGCAAATAGGAAAGACAAAGAAATAAAAGCATCCAAATCAGAAAGGAAGAAGTAAAACTCACTATTTGCAGATGACATACTATTTTTATAGAAACTCAAAGACTGTTAGAATAACTGTTAGAACTAATAAGTGAATTCAGTAAAGTAACAGGATACCAAATCAATGTACATAAATCTGTTGTGTTTCTGTACACTAATAACAAAATGTCATAAAGAGAGATTAAGAAAACAATCCCATTTACAATTGCATCACAAAGAAAATACCTAAGATAAATTTAATGAAGAGGGTGAAAGGCATTTACAGTGAAAACTATAAAAAGCCCAGAAAGAAATTGAAGAAGACACAAGTAAATAATAGATATTTCGTACTCATGGATTGGAAGAATTTATATTGTTAAAATGTTCATAACACCCAAAGAAATCTACGGATTTGACGTAATTTCTACCAAAAATTCCAATGGCATTTTTCACAAAACTAGAAAAAATAATTCTAAAATTTGCATGTAACCATAAAAGATCCCAAAGAGCCAAGTCAATCTTAAAAAGAAGAATAAAATTGGAGATATCGTGGTCCTTGATTTCAAACTATATTACAAAGCTATAATAATCAAAATGGACACATAGAACAGTAGAACAAAATTGAGAACCCAAAATTAAACTCACACATACATGCACAATTAGCTTATGACAAGGAGCCAACAATATACAATGGAGAAAGGACAATCTCTTCAATAAATGGTATTTGGAAAACTGGATACTTACCAGCAAAAGGATGAAACTAGAACACTATCTCATACTATACACAAAAATGGAATAAAAAACGTATTAAAGACTTGAATATAAGACCTAAAACCATAAAATTCCCAGAAGAAAACATAGGCAGCAATCTTCTCAACATTGGTCTTGGAGATATTTTTGTAGATCTGACTCCAAAAGGAAAGGAAAGAAAAGCAAAAGTAAACAAATAGGATTCCATCAAACTAAAAAGCTTCTGCATTGTGGAAAAAAAGCCAGCATCAACATGAAAAGGCAATCTACTGAATGGGAGAAAATTTTTGCAAGTCATATATATGACAAGGGATTAATATCCAAAATATATAAAAAGCCAACATAATTCAAAAACAAAAACAACAAAAAACAACCCAGTTAAAAAATGGGCAGAGGACCTGAATAAACATTTTTCCAAAGAAGACATACAGATGGCCAACAGGTACATTAAAAGATGCATAGCATCATTAATCATTACAGAAATGCATATTAAAACCACAATAAGTATTACCTTACACTGGTTAGAATGTCTACTATCAACAACAGAAGAAATAACAAGTGTTGGAGAGGATGTGGAGAAAAGGAAACACAGTGTTGGTGGGAATGTAAACTGGTACAGACACTATGAAAAACAGTATGGAGATTCCTCAAAAAATTGAGAATAGAACTACAATATGTTCCAGCTATTTCATTCCTGAGTATCTATTCAAAGAATACAAAAATATCCGTTCAAAAATATGTAGGCACCACTATTCACAGCAGCATTATTTACAATAGCCAGGAAATGGTAACAATCTAAGTGTTCATCAGTGGATGAATGGATAAAGAAGATGAGGTAATGGAATACGAATCAGCCATTTAAAAAAAAAAATCTTGCCATTTGCAACAATATGGATGGACCTAGAGAGGGTATTATGCTAAGTGAAATAAGTTAGAGAAGTACAAATATCATGTGATTTCACTCATATGTGAAATCTAAAAAGTAAAACAAAATAAAAATGAACTCATAAATAGATGAGATTGGTGGTTACCAGAGGGAACTGGGGTGGGGGGGCAAGTGCCAATAGTACAGAGATGGACAGCAACTAGACTTTTAATGGTGATCACTCTGAGCATATTGTCAAATTATTATGTCACCTACCTAAAACTTATATAACATTGTATACCAATTTGACCACAACTGAAAAAAAAAATTTCCTAATGGAATCATCTTGTTCATGCTCCTCCAGTAAGTCTCCAAGGGCCACTTAGCATCAGAGGACCAGTGGGCAGACCTTGCCCTTCTTCAATGTAGGAAGACAGAATTTGGAGTTCATCCTTGAATAATTGCAATGTGCCTCCATGTTGTCACTTTCACGTCCCAAAGGGCTCACCTGCAGCCCTTGCACTACTCAGACAAAGAACAACAGGCCATCCACTCCTGAGATGATGATGATGATGATGATGATGATGATTCATGATTCAGTGAGACTGATTTGTGCCAGAGTTACATGTGAATGATCTAATTGCATTTTACAATAACTTCATAAGGTGAGCTCTGTCCTCTCCACTTTTCAGATGAAGAGGCTAAAGTTCAAAGAGTTAGTTGCCAAGATCACAGAGTTAGTGAATGGCAGACCAAGAACACCAGTGTTCCTGCCTCAAAGCCCATGCTGGGATCAAACAGGAAAAGATGGGGTGACTGCCCCTGTGAATACTTCCCTAAACTGCTGCATTTTTCAATGGGACAGCCCAACGTGCTTAAAGTACTAGGTTGCTCAAATCATGGCTGACAAGAAAAGCGACTACTCTCTCTAGTCACGATGCTGAATCAAAGCAGTACCAACGGAAGCCTGTACATCACTACATCACTTCAATGGCATCATTCCCTCCTGGGTGGGACTGGCTTCCTCAATGCTATTATATGACTCAGACTGGGACACTCTTGATCAAGGCCAAAGTTAACCCAAAACCCCACACTCCATCTTTCCCTGTGGAGTGAAGGCATTGTGCTTTACGGTCCATTTGCGTCTGTCCTAGCCACATGGCTTTCAAACCCATGTCAGCAATGTAGGCCTTTTACCCTCCAAATGAAATCAGCAAACAGAACCCCTCCATTTGAAAAGAGGGTGGGGGGCTCATGGCTTCCTTGTCCACTGAAGGACAAACTCTGAAAATCCTAAGGATTGTAAAGGCTCCAAGCACCACTGCTGGAAATCTATAGTTTTAGACCCATTCTTCACCTTCTACCTGTAAGGGTCCTGAAAACCAGCCATAGACACATCCCCTAGCTTCTTGCAAGGAAGCAGAATTGCTGGGGCATGGGTGTGTGGAGTGTGCCATCTGGTCCTGGTGTCAACTGTTAACTCAGGCATCTGCTGGCATTCCCTTTGTCTCTCTCCTCAGTGCCCTTCAGGCCAGCTCTCCACTGCTTCTATGCCTGTTGGAAGGCCCAGGGATGATTTTGCTCTTCTGTGCCCTAAGGTGGGGTTGGTGGGGCTGGGGGGTGGTCGCTCACCTCTAGGTTCTCCTCTTGGTGTGTCCTTGAACATGCTCACTGCCTGAGGCTCTCACCTCCCCTGAAACACAGTTGCCTGTGGAACCCCATTGATTTTGTTTAGAGATGACTCGGTGCTGTGGTTTGCAGGTAAGTGCAGTGGAGTAGGGCCAGCAAATCAGGGATTGTTAAGTCACAACAACAGAACAAAACCTTAACATCTTTTAAAAATAGGACACCTTTAGGTGGCCACACAGCAGCAAGCCATGGTGGGGCCTGTCTTCCACCCTCTTAAGAAGATGAATAAAGCCTGAGAGGATGGGAGACAGGGCTCCTTGGAGTCATGGTGAGGACACCCGAAGACACCCTCCCTACCCAGCAGGTTGTAAACTAGAATGGGCAATGGGGTATTTCTGGAAAGGATGTCCCGGTGCAGATGGGGCTGGTTTGCCCCAGAGCTCCAGCCACCTATGCGGTGAGCTCGTAAGGAACTCAGAACACTTGCAGCTGCTACATTCCTTCATCTGACACAACATGCTCAGGATGTGTGCCCCTAAACTCCTGGGGTCCTTCCAACGATCCAGGGAATTGAGACTACAGCTGCTGTTGCAATGAAGATGTTTTTATTTGTCATTCTCCACCTCTTAAGTGTGAGTTTTTCTTTTTTTTTTTTTTTTTTTTTTTTTTTTAAGTGTGAGTTTTTCAAACCCACTCAGGAGCACTCTGTCTCCACCCACTAGGGGAGAGTAGTGAGAACCCATGGGCCAGAACCCTTGAGAGGGCAGGTTTTGGGATCAGGGGATCCAGATTTAAAGTCTTGCCATCACTCAACCTAGCAGTGTGATCTAGGTCTTCTGGAGTCTCCCATTTCTTTGTTTAGTAACTCACAGGTACCTGTAAGAATTGGATGAGAACATTTGTGTGCAATTCTTAGCACAGGGTCAGGAACGCAGTAAAAGCTGATGACACAGAGAATTTAGCTAATTTCAATGTCATAATCACCAGCTTCACCCCCCAGCCATTCCCAGGTCCCTCTTCCTGGGCTGGCAGAGCCAGGGAGGGGTTTTCCAAGACTCCCACCCTTCCTCTGAGGAGGGGGGCATAGGCTTCAGCTACCCTTCCCCAGGGAAGCACTGACTCTAGGACCTGATCCTGTGGGCCCTGATTTTGTCGCATGTTTATAGAGTTAAGAGGGGAGGTGGGAAGGGTAATGACCACCTAGGATTGACTCTGAGACCCTCTCTTCTTTCCCACTCCACTTAACCCTGCAAAGGGACATGTTCTGAGTCCCCCAGATAAGCATCAGGGGGTAGAGATGGTGCTGTTTCTGTGCCAGCAACTCCTCTCTGGGCAATCTACTGCCTCTAGAAGCTGAGCCTTTCTGGGCCTACCCACTATCCCTTAATGTCTTAAAATATCACTTGGACCCTAGTTTGTGGGCAAAGAGATCTGCAAAACCGAGGTCCCTGACACTAAATCCCAATATCTCTGAGGCTCAGAGAGCTAGAAGCCAAAACCTGGAAGAGTCATTTCTAGTGGCTTTGGGCAGAAGTTGTGGTTTTTCTTTGAGGCAGGTTTTGCCTGGTGTTGGGAAAAGCCATTCCGTTGGCTGTTTCCAGGGTGCAGACACAAGTCCCCATGTAAGTGTCCTGAAACAGGGAGTGCTTGACAATCCAGAAGCAAATGCTATGCTCTGAATGTGGGTCTCTGGGTGTAATAACCTAAGGAGAATTTCACAGAAGGTAGAGGATATCCCTCCAAAGACAGTTTTGACACCAGCTCTGCTCTGGTCAGGCACAGGGGGAGTGGGCGCTCTAGAACTGAGGTGGAGGGTTAAGGGGATCACATCAGATTGATTCAGCTGTGGAAGGACAGGCCTCAGGACCTAGGGACAGGCCTGGGGAGGGGAAGGAGCTGGAGGGAGGAACTCTGAGACCTGGAGAGAACACTCTTTGATAAAGTGAAAACTCAGGACCCTTTAAAGGTTTTATTTTCTTTAATATAAATCCTTCAAGCCTTGGTGAAGTTTTTAAAACAGATCCATGTTTGTGTTCATCCCTTAGAAGACAAAGGGAAGAACCAGTGTTTAACTCTGGGGCCAAGGCAGCTGGAGGAGGTGGAAACCCCTCCCCAGTAGAGGATCCTCCTTCAGCAGGTGGGTGGATTTTCCAGATGCATGCAGGAGTTGGACACTGACTTACCAGAAAAGCACTTGAGGTGTGGTCATTTTTCTAAGAGAGAAAGAAATAAGCATGCTTATAAATTCATTTACTCACCATGTATTTATTTATTTGTTTCAAGTTTTTCTTTAAGTTTTAGTTAGTTAACATATAATGTAATATTGGTTTCAGGTGTAGAATCCAGTGATTCTTCATTTACATATAACACTCATCACAATGAGTGCTCCTCAATACCCATCACCATCACCGTTTAGCCCATTCCCCACCCGGTCATTTAGCCCATCCCCGCGTCGGCCTCCCCTCTGGTAACCCTCAGTTTGTTTTCTACAGTTAAGAGTCTCTTATGATTTGCTTCTCTCTCTCTTTTTCCCTCCTTCCCTTATGTGCATCTGTTTTGTTTCTTAAATTTCACACGTGAATGAAATCATGTGGTATTTATCTTTCTCTGACTTATTTTGCTTAGTGTAATACACTCTATCTCCATCCACGTCCTTGCCAATGACTAGATTACATTCTTTCTGATGAGTGAATAATATTCCATATTCACCATTTCTTTTTTTTTTTTTTAAGATTTTATTTATCCATGAGAAACACAGAGAGAGAGAGAGAGAGGCAGAGACACAGGCAGAGGGAGAAGCAGGCTCCATGCAGGGAGCTTGACAGGGGACTGGATTCCGGGTCTCCAGGATCACGCCCTGGGCTGAAGGTGGCGCTAAACCACTGAGCCACCAGGCTGCCCTCACCATTTCTTTTTAAGCACATGCTATGCACTAGACCCTGTGTAAGGTGGTCAGCATGCAGGGTGAAAACAGTCATGCTTCTTGCCCAGATGGAGCTTCCAACACCAAGGGTGAATGAACAGTAAACTAATAATGTTGCACGCAGTGTATTAATTAGGGATCTGCTGAGTGCCACAGGAGAGACCAGAGAACTAGGAGAGGACATAATGAGCGACCTAACCTACAACTTTTAATATCTTATTGGAACATTGTACTTTGTTATATTTTTAACAGCAGATCATTATATTATTTAAACATCAAATTTTGTTAGCATTCCATTATAATAGCAACTGACATCCAGGAAAAATGAGGTCCCAGACACTGTTCCGGTTTGCTTCTGAGACATGCTTCCAGAATAAAATTGTGGCTGCTCCCCACGACAGACACAGCACGAGGGCAAGAATGGCCCCGAAAAGAAGGCTGGTCAGGAGTCGATGACTATTTGGGGCTGAACTGCATCCTACCAGAGTTTTTATGTTGAAGTCCTAATCCTCAGCATCTCAGAATGCAGCTGTATTTGGAGACGGGGTCATCAAAGAAGTAATCACAGTAAAGTGGGGTCATACAGAGGGCCCCAATGCAATCTGACTGGCGTCCTTCTAAGAAGGGGCGATTAAGGTACTCACTTGGAAGACCATGTGAGGACACACGAAGACAGCCATCTGCAAGCCAAGGAGAGAGGCCTCGGAGGCAAACAACTGTACTGCCATTTTGATCTCAGACTTCCGGCTTCTGGAACTGCCAGGAAATAAATGGTGTTTAATAAATACCCAGCCTGTGGTATTTTGTCATGGCAGCCTTAGCAGACTAGTATGGGGGGAAGACCTTCTGGTAGGAGGTGAGGACCAGCAGAACCCTCTCTTCCGCCTGCACAGATCCCCATCCCCTCTTCTCTGTGTGCTGGCCAGAGGGTCAGGCCTCCCCTCCTCTCAGAGCAGATGCGGGGGCTCTGCATCTAAAGCTGGGCGACCTGCAGAATGATGGCAGCACCTGCCCTTTCCAGGAGCGACCTTTATCTTCCGTGATGCCCAATCATCCCTTTTGCCAGACTGACTGTTAGCGAAGGATTGAGAGCCTGATCTATCCTCCCGCAGATGCTGTGAGTGTCACATATTTCTTGCCTTCTCCCCTCTTCTTTTAACCATGGGGTGAATACAAAACAACCTCTTGAAAGTCCCCAGCAGCAATTGTGCATTCCAGCATCTCTCCCAGAACAAGGAGCACTGAGCTTGTAGTTTAAAGATTATCTCCTCAGATTTAATGAGAGTCACTGTGAAAACAGAGTCCCCAGGAAAAGGAGAAAAACACCACAACAAAAAAAAAGGAAGGAAAGAAAAAGAATATCCATCCAATTAGTGTCTCTAACACGGACTCATTATATATCCACTTCTGACATTTGCCAGTGGTGTTCGAATTGAGCTGCGAAAGAGTGCAAATTGACATTTGCCATAACCATCCCCCACCCCTTCGCCCCCTAAAATGTAAGCATTTACCACCACAGCTGGGATTAGGGAAAGGAGAGGCAGGGCAGTGACTGAATCCACAGCAGAGGAGGGGAGGCCGCTAATCAGGGAGGGAGACAGGGCGAGAGCGCATCATGGCTACATGTGAATGACCCTCATCGTCCATGTCTCAGTGTGATTTCCTTTTTAGGGAACATTTAATAAGATACAGAAGCCAGATTTGGTTGAGCTGAATGCAAGATCGCCATGGCAACCTTCCTTTGGAGGTTATCCAAGTCAGGTAGTGACAGCAAAGCTGAGTTAAAGGTCATCCCTGCAGAGAAAGATGGGCATTGATAAAGTATTTTAACAAGACCCAGAGGAGCTGGTATTTGAAAGCTACCTACAGAGGACCAGCTAAGCATCGAGAATGGGAAGCAAACAACAGCAGGGACAGAGGGGGCGTCCTGTGGGGGATTCCACCAGAGACAACACTGTAAACACCTCGTCCTACAGACAGAGAGAGAACCCAAGTCTCCACCGAAAACTCAGACTTGCCACAGTCCATCTGTGTTCAACAGAGGGCTTACCAATTTTTTTACTCAGGCATTTAAATGGTGAAGAAACCTGCTCGTGCCCAGACATGGATTCCCGAAAAGTCCCAAACAACCATATTCTTGCAACAGGAACAGCACTGACCTTCTTTATCACCCTGCAGATGACTTATTCACTCTCTTTTATATAAGAACTGTCACTTTAAAATCTTGGAGTTCAGAAGCCCCTCCTTTGCATGATGGTGAAGCCAGAAACTTTTGAGGAAACCATTTATATGTGAATGTCTATGTGGCTGGCCCCTCATGAAAGATGTAAAGATGAATTTTAAGCCTAAGAAGATAGGGAAAATTAACCCAAACTTCCTTACATATAAATAAATGCCAATTTAAATAACAAATAGAAAGATGTACATTAAAATAATAAATTTTGGCTTTTCAGATAAGCAAAAATCAAGAGGTGTGGTACTACCTAGAGCTGGTGGAGGATGAATCTCATACACTGTTCATGGGAGTGTAAATTGGTACCACTCCAATGCGAAATAATTTGCAAATAACTATCAAAATTTAAAATGGGCCTCCCTCTGAGCTGGAATTCCCATTGTATACATCTGGTACCATAAGCAAAGATATGTGGTCATAGATGTTCATTGCAGCATTGTTTATATTAGCAAAAGATTAGAAAAATCTTCAAGGTCCATCGGTAGGAAAGCGACAGAATAAATTATGGCACATTTGTGAAATAGAATAATATACAGCTTTTAGAAAGACAGATTTATGGGTGTGGGCATAAAACAATCTCCCTGATATACTGAATGAAAAAGCAAGTATACCATCTTGAGCATTGTATGCTCACCTATACTTTCCACAATTGGCACATTTTGTTATGTGCATGTATTAATTTTTCTTTTTTTTGAAATTTTATTTATTTATTCACGAGAGACACAGAAAGAGGCACAGACATAGGCAGAGGGAGAGGCAGCCTCCCTGCAGGGATCCTGATGTAGGACTTGGTCCCAAGACCCCAGGATCACAACCTGAGCCAAAGGCATCCAACCACTGAGCCACCCAGGTGCCCCTAATTTTTCCATTTAAAAAGTCAACTTTATTTTTTTTTAATTTTTTATTTATTTATGATAGTCACAGAGAGAGAGAGAGAGGCAGGGACATAGGCAGAGGGAGAAGCAGGCTCCATGCACCGGGAGCCTGATGTGGGATTCGATCCCGGGTCTCCAGGATTGCGCCCTGGGCCAAAGGCAGGTGCCAAACCGCTGTGCCACCCAGGGATCCCCTAAAAAGTCAACTTTAAAAGATCATCTGGTGTTTGAATTATGGGCCATTTGTCCCATGTGGTGGACTTTGTTGGTATCTTTCCAGCTTTCATTTCTCCCTTCCTCCCTCACAGAACCTCAGCTTTGTTCGGGGGCTCTATCCCTCCATTAAGTACCCTATGTGATTCAAGGAACATAACCAACTCAACTCCTGTTCGTGGGCTCTGAGCTAGTGAGTCTCATACTTGAGGGGGCATCAGAACCAACTGGAAGACTTATTAAATCAGAAAATTTCTGATACGTGGACCCAAAGTGGGGCCCTGAGAACTTTTATTTCAAAGAAGGGTTGATGCTGTTGGTCTGAGAACCACATCATGAGAATCCCGATTTAGGCCAAGTGCATAATACCCCTCCTTTTTGCCAATGATTGCTCCCAAGATACAGCACCTACACCTTCTAAGACTTTCAATAGAAGTTTTTTGGAAGAAAATTTCCTTCTCTTAAGTGAAAGCCACAGGGCAAGTCAGACTTTCTCTCTTTCTTCTCCCCTAAATGCCCTAAACGTGAATAAGAGGAGAATGAAGCCCTATCATTACTGGCAGATGTCCTAGAACAAGAGAAATCGGCCTTAAGATGTTGCTAATATTCGGCAGCCCGGCTGGCTCAGCGGTTTGGCACTGCCTTCAGCCCAAGGCGTGATCCTGGAGACCCGGGATCGAATACCACATCAGGCTCCCTGCACGGAGCCTGCTTCTCCCTCTGCCTGTGTCTCTGCCCCTCTCTCTTTGTCTCTAATAAATAAAATCTTGAGAAAAAAAAAGATGTTGCTGACACTCTGAAAGGTGGAAAGATCTGATGCCCATCCCACTGCTAGACTTCCCATTTTATTAGCCAATATGTCTAATTACAGTTTAAACCCCTCTGCATTGTGTCTTCTGTTACCTGCAGACATATACATCATCACCAACACAAGCTTAGGAAATGTTATCTTAAGATATTTAAAGTTAAAACAATTTTTTTCCTTTATGGCAAAATGCCATAAACTTAGTACAAAGACTAGTGACAGATTAAGGAAAATGTTTGCAAAATGCACCTCACATACCCTGGTCAAGTGAGCCTTCTTGTTCTTTTTAAATCCAGTGTCACACAGAGGTAAGTACTAAAGAAATACAGCTCTGAATCAAAGCTCAGAAAAGGAATTTTATTGAATAAATAGCTCAGGGAGAGGGGCGGAACCAATGTCTACAAAAGAAAGTTTACAATGCCCAGAAAAAGGTCCTTTAAAAAAAATATTTAGCCCATCTATCTTCCCCACATCCCAGAGTGGAACTTCTGTCCTCAGTCTTCTCTCTCTACATGTGTCCTCCATTGATTTTTCTCTTCATGCTTCCTGCCTTCTCTGGATATGTCACTATTATGTAAAGACAGCCAAACATGGCTGCTACCAACACTGTCTTTCCCAGTTGTCCCTAGAGAGGTGTAGTTGAGGTGGCACATATGAGAGGAGAGGAGTAATATTTTGTACCTGTCCAATATGGACTGATTTACAGATGAAGACATGAAAGCAGATTTTAAGTATCTTAGTCCAAAGTCACATCTCGAAAACCCAAGCTCTCTTGCACTACTGCCATCAACAAAGGACTGAGATCCCTAACACAAAAATAAGTCTTACAAATCAGAGGGAAAAACCACCCTAATGGAATAATTTGCAGAGAACATGCACAAGCAAATTAAAGAAGAAAAACAAATTGAAAAAGATGTTCAAGCTCACTAGTAATAAAATGAATGGAAATTAAAACAATATTTCAGCTAGCAGATGAGCAAAGATTTTTTAAATTAATTACCACCAATGTTGGCTAGGGTATGGAGGAAAAGGAACTCCTACACTGCTAGCAAGAGAGTAACAGAAGAATAATTAGGTAATACCCCTCCAAATTTAAAATTAGCATACGTTTGACCCTGTGATACTGCTTTGAACAATTTATCCTAATGAGTTCATCAGACAAGTAGGAAAGAAATATATACAAGAATGTTTACAAAGTCTGTGTTTTAATAGTAAAACATGAAAACAACTTAATGCATCCACAGGGGATGATACGATAGAGAGAGAGAAATACTGACTATGGCTCCCCAATACAGAACCCCACCACTGACTGTCTTGCCTACTAGATCACAAGTGACAGTGGGAAAACACAGGCTCCTTCAGCAGGATCAAATCCTGTGCCTTTAAAACTCACAGCAAGGAGCCCCATGACAGAGTGGGGGCTCTTTGCATGTCTCAGGAAGGTGATAGTACTGAGCTCCTCCAAGCCCCTCATCTTCAGAGGACTAAGTGAGGCATAGAGAAAGGCTGAAATGTTCCTCTAATGGAAGTCTTACCACATGGAAACATGAAGAGCAGAGAAAAGATATTTCCTCTACCCCCCCACCCTAAAATAGATATACAGTCACGGACAAAAGTCTGGAGATGGATAGCTATCTGAAAGAGAGGGTAATTATTTCTGAGCAGTGGACCCATTTACTTTTCTTCCTTTTAGTCCACTATTCTTGCATATTGAGTTAGTGAAACAATCAGAGCCAGACATATGGTTGCCTAGTACAGAAAAAGAAGGGAAGGAAAACCAATGTCTTTTGCATACCTACTATGTGCTGGGTGGGGCAGTTTATCTGCCTTGTCTCCAAGTATATAAGTTGGCCACTTTAGGATGTTTCCACAGTGAGAGAGGAGCCAGAAACTTCACCCCTGAGACATGTAGGACAAAGTAGAACATTTTGAGTCAGCAGGTATATAGTGACACTACAGAGGTGAGGAGCAAGGTAAGTCACTGAAGACAGAGATTGCAGAAGAGATGGCCCAAGCCAATGGCCAGATGGAAAATAAAGAGTGACTCAAGATCTGCAAGGCCTTCAAGAACCCTGGTAGGACCTAACCAGTGGGGGTTGGGGTAGAAATGGGCCCCACCTTGACAGATACAAGCAACAGATGCCAGTAAGATACCCACTGAGCAGGCGGCATAAAGATGGAATATTACTCCGCCATTAGAAATGACAAATACCCACCATTTGCTTCAATGTGGATGGAACTGGAGGGTATTATGCTGAGTGAAATAAGTCAATCGGAGAAGGACAAACATTAAATGGTCTCATTCATTTGGGGAACATAAATAATAGTGAAAGGGAATAGAAGGGAAGGGAGAAGAAATGGGTAGGAAATATCAGAAAGGAAGACAGAACATGAAGATTCCTAACTCTGGGAAACGAACTATGGGTGGTGCAAGGGGAGGAGGGCGGGGGGTGGGGGTGACTGGATGGCGGGCACTGAGGGGGGCACTTGATGGGATGAGCACTGGGTGTTATTCTGTATGTTGGCAAATTGAACACCAATAAAAAATAAATTTATTATTAAAAAAAAAAAAGATCCTCTACAAGGGAGTCATCAGGAATCCAGATGATGGCAAAAAGACTCTCCATGAACCGGTTGCCTGATTTGGTTCAAATCACATATACCTATAACTATACCCAGATGCCATCTTGAAAAGATGGAAAATAGAAAAAAGCATTTGAAAGAAGAAAAACTGGCCTAGGAGAAGTTTAAACATAGATTTTGATTGGATATTTTTGGATGAGAGAACTTATGAGAGCTATTACAAGACTGCAAGACTGTGTTAAAAAATTTTTAATTATATCTGGTATTTGACTAGCACATGGAGGAAAAAGAATGCCCATACTCTGCTGATAAGACAACAACTGAAGAAAAATTAGTTAATACCTCTCCAAATTTAAAAATCAGCATACATTTGACCCTGTGATTCTGTTTCTAGTAATTTATCCTAACAAGTTCATCAGGCAGCAAGAAAGAAATAAATACAACTCTGCTTACAGAGCACTGTTACAGTGAAGGAGTCCTCAGTCTCAGCTAGAGGTGGCAGTAACTGACAGTCCCAGATGTTTTCTCATATCTGAGTTGTTAATTTCTACCATATTATTTCCACCATACATTAGTCATACTTAAAGGGGGAAAAATGAGGGGAATTAAATGCTTTGCTGATTGACCTCTACTGGTACCCTGCAAAGAACTTGAAGAACATTTCTAGAGCAAGAAAATTATGTGTGAGCCTTGAGGCAGGAGGAAATGGGTGAGGTGTTAGAAACCCACACCATGCCTTCAGGTAAGCATGTAAGGATTTTGTTCCTACTCCTTGGTCTTGCTTTTCCTCACATTGGAGTGTGTTTAATGTGATTTTCTTTTCTTTTTTTTATTTTATTTTACTTAAGAGAGAGAGAGAGCATGGGGATGGGGGGTGACATAGGGAGAGGGAAAGAGAGTCTGAAGCCAACTCCACCCTGAGCACAGAGCCTCACTTGGGGCTCCATCCCATGGCCCTGAGATCACGACCTGAGCTGAAACCAAGAGTTGGACACTTAACTGACTTTGCCACTCAGGCACCCCTAATGTGATTTACATGTAAGATAATGTTTTCAGCACATGGGATTGGTTACCTGTCCTATTCTGTTCCGTTCCTTTTTTTCCTGCCAGCAGAGCAAAGCCCAGGGCTCCCTCAAAGTAGAGCATGTAATTTGACACCTCCAATAAAAAGCTGGGACCCTAAAAGCTATCCCTTAGTGTAAGAATGATCTAGAAACAAACCCACCCCTTGAGGACTACAAAGAAAATGACCTGTCTCAAGCCTCTGTAGTGAGTAGAGAAGAAAAAAAACCTCCCCTGAGACTTTGTAATCTCAAGTCTGACTCATGCAGGTTCACAGAATGAAATAAAATTACCTGCTTGATTTGAAGAACCTCAAGGAGAGAATGTAGTTCAAATAGTTTTGGGTTGGTGATTCCCCAGCAAGCAGCACCTTCCCTACATGAGGGAAAACATCTTCAATCCAGCCCTCAGAGCATTTCCTCAGATAATGATCCAAATAATATGAGCTCACAATCTATAACAAGAAATCATGAACCACAGCCAGGAAAAAAAACAACAAAATGAGATCTGAAAACATGGTAGATAAGGGGATTATTAGACACAGGATATGAAGTAGGTTTGATATGTTTTTAAAAGTAGAGGAGAGTCAAGTAAGGAACAAGCATATCTAAAAAGGACTAAGTATATTTGAAAAAAAAATGAATAGAACCTCTAGAAATGAAAAATATAATTGAAATTGCAAATATATTGCAGAAACACTATACACCCAATACAACACTAAACTTAAAAAGTGTTGGCATGGATGTGAAGCAATTAAAATACTCATATATTGCCAGTGGGAATGCAAAATGGTATGGAAACTTTGGCAAATGTTCTGGCAGTGTTTTATAAAATTAAACATACATTTACCCTATGACCCAGAAATCCTACGCCTAGGTATTTATTTATAATAAGTGAAACACATGTCCACATAAAGACCTGTAAGCAAGTGTTCATGACATTTTTATTCATAATAGCCAAAAACTGGAAACAACTCAAATTCTGTCATTTGAAGAATGGATACACAAACTATGGTACAACCATTCGATGGGATACTATTCAGCAATAAAATAGAATGAACTACTTACATGAATGAATCTCAAAAACATACTAAGTGAAAGAAGCCAAACACAGAAAAATTGTATACTATATGATTCCATTTAGATGGCATTCTGGAAAAGACAAAACTATAAAGAAAGAAAATAAGCCACTGGTCTCCAGGAGCTGGGAGAGGATGGAGGGAAATGATTATGAAAGAGCTGGAGGAAAATATTTGAGGGGATGGAAAGGCTCTATGTATGAATTGTGGTGATGATTATTACACTATTGTATAAATGTGTCAAAACTGATCAAATCAAACAACTAAAAATGGTGAATTTTACTGGCTGTAAATCATGTCTCAATAAACCTAACTTTTTTAAAAAAAGAACACGGGGAAAATTTTCTTTTCTAAAAACACACTACAGAAGTAGAGCACCTTAGACACAGCTGAAGAGAGAATTAATTAACCGGAAGTTGCAACCGAATAAATTATCTAAAAGGCAGCACATGGAGAAACAGATGGTAAGTATGAAAGAAAAAAAAAGAACCAAAAGTACCCTCATATATACCTAATCAGAGCCCAGAAGACAGACATAACCTACAAGACTCATTAACTTGAGTCTTTCCCTACATGACTCTTCTAACCATAAAGAAAATATATTTTAAAATAAGACATAATTCCCCATATCAACAACTAGAATATATCTAAGAAAAAGCTCCACCAAGAACATGCAAGACATTTACAGAAAAAATTTAAGTTTCAATAAAGAATATTCAAAAGTATCTAATTAAATGCAGAGATATGGCATTTCATTTTCTTGAATGATATATCTTATTTTTACAAAATATACATTCTGCCCAAAGGAATTTATAAATCCTATGCAATCAAAATCTGTTTGGATTTTTTAAGGAACTCAATAAATTTATTTTAAAACATACAGAAATAAAGATTTATGAATAAGTAAATCACCTTTTAAAAGTACAGTTAAGGGACACCTGTGTGGCTCAGTGGTTGAGTGTCTGCCTTCAGCTCAGGTCATGATCCTGGGATCCTGGGATTGAGTCTTGCATCAGGCTCCCTGCAGGGAGTCTGCTTCTCTCTCTGCCTATGTTTCTCCCTCTCTCTGTGTGTCTCTCATGAATAAATAAATAAAATCTTTTTAAAAAATAAAATTAAAGTACAGTTAAGAAAGAGTCTTGGCTTAAGACAGTCTCCAATGACATACTTATATATTAACAAAAAATTTTGGTAATAGAGGAAAAAAGCACATAAGTAAGCCAGTGGAAGAGAATGAAGAGCTCAGGTCAGACCTACCGATTTGGACTAAACCTATGTATACATACACACACATATACTTGCATACATACACACACACGGGTATGCTTAGGATTGAATATGTGACAAAAGTGCCACCATGAATCAGTTGGAAAAGAATGGGTCATTAAATCTGAATTTAAACCTGTTACTACATACAAAGGTGGACTTCTGACGGATCAAAGACCTAAATATGAAAGATAGTATGAACATAAAATTAATCAAAGAAAATGCATCATAACATTCTTGCGATATGGGGACAAGGATTGACCTTGTAAACAAATTTTCCAAAAGTATAAATCATAAGGCAAACACATGGATAAAACTGATTTCATCAAAATGAAAGATTTCTGTTCTATGTTCGATCTCATGTGCAAGCTTACTAAGATGACAATCGGATAGGAAAAGATATTTGCAATGACTATAATCAATGAGGGAATGATATCTAGAATATACAAGGAATGTCTGTAAATTAACAGGAAAAAAAAGAAGAGGAATTCAAGAGAAAAATGAGGAAAAATATAAACAATATTTTATAAAACAGAAACCCCAAAAAAGTATATGAAGAGATGCTCAAATTCAACATGCAAATTAAAATAACAATGAAATATCCATTCACATGTATAAGATTGGTGACGTTAGGAAGATGGCCCATGCCACAAGTTAGAGGACATGTGAACACAGAAACACCATGCGATACTGGCAGGAGGTGTTTGGAAGCACCATGTAGACTACTTCATCAAATTAGGAATATGCATCCCTATGAGCCCATGATTCTACCCCCAGCTATAGATTCCAAATATGCTCTTATGAAGGTCTTTAAGGGGATATTTATGGAGATGTTCATTGTAGCTCTATTTGTGTGGCAAAGAGGTTTTTCTGGGCATCCATTACTGAGAAACTAAAGAAGTAAATTATGATAAAATTACTACAAAGCAGTTAAAAACTATAGATGAAGTATTCCTATATTGCTTATTATAAAAAGAAACAGAATGACCTATATAATACAACATATTTGTGTAAATAAAAAATATATTCCTACCAAACAATAACATCTACCTTCCAAGAATACATACTAAGGAAAACATGCTGGAGCGGTTGCCTCTGGAGTATGGGGAGGGCAGTGGGAGTATCAGAAATAGGGAATAAATAAATAATGCAAGAGAGGTGCCTTGCATGAATCAATTATGATAATTCACCATGCACCATGAACTAAGAAGCATAATTAACTTGACCCTCTGCTCTTGAGGCCTCAAAAAAAAAAAAAAAACAGAATAATAAGAAGAATTTTCTTTCTTCAAGAAAGAAAATAAATAAGGATTGGAAAGAAAGAAACAAAGCCATCATGGTTTGCAGCATACACTATGAAGTATGTAGAAAATCCAAAGCACCTACAGATAATTAGAATTAGTAAAAGTTTAAGGTTACCAGATTTGAAATCAAAATATAAAAATAGATTTCATTGCTATATACCAGCAGAAAATTGCTCAAAATATATTTTTTGAAAGATGCAATTTAGAACGGTACACAACTGACAACACTTGTCAACATATAGACAGTATCTAAGAATAAATTTAATTAAAATTGTGCAACACTGGGCTTTTTACCTTATTATTTACATAGCATGGCTCTATATGAATTATATATAGCATTGATTTGACAACAATTACCTTGGCCCCCTGAATCTTGTCCTCAGAGCAAGTATCTCCAGCTCCTTCTATGGCACATGTCCAGACCCCTGTTTACCTTATTCTCAAAAACCCTGGCTTGTTGCTATTTCTCTTAAAGTGTATTGACCCAGAGTATACCAAATTCGGGCCTGAAAAGTGAGCCAAGGCAGGTTATGGAGGTGATTTTTCTGTCATAGCACTCAGCAATAAGGTGCTGGCAAGGATTTGGCCCTTGGCACAACTCTTCTGGCCCCAACTTAAAAGTCCCTCTTCAAGAATCTGAAAACAATTCAAAGGTCCTGTCTCCTGACCTTGCATTCTGAGTGAGCCCGCACTCATCCAGCCACCCAGAACTGGCCTTCTGATCCAGACTTCACTCTTTCTTGACCAAAATTGAATTCCCTGGCCTGAGTTGCTCAGGTCTGGTCTGACTTCCAGGATCCTTCCTGTGTTGTTTGTATTAAAAACCTCAGCCACAAGTGTTAGCATCTCCTTAATAAAAAGAAAAGGGTGTGTTTTGTACCATGATGAAAGAAGGAGGGAGGAAGGGAGGGAGAGAAGGAAGGAAAGAAAAGAAGAAAGAAAGAAAGAAGAAAGAAAGAAAGAAAGAAAGAAAGAAAGAAAGAAAGAAAGAAAGAAAGAAAGAAAGAAAGAAAGAAAGAAAGAAAAACGACCAGTGATAGGTAGGTGCAGGCTAAGCATGGTATTTGCAGCACCCAGGAGAACGGTACTCCCCACCTCCAGCTTATCCTTTTTCTTTTCCATCCTGACTTCATGGAACACCACAAAAGGCTTCCCATGCACCCTCATGTCCTGCCTAGCCCATAAGTGAAAGTCCACATGACAGCATTAGAAGTGGCTGTCCCTCTGACCTCAATGTGTGCAACACAACCTCTCAGGCCCTGGAAGCAGGCTGGAGCCCTGTGAAGAGAATATTCCTGGACGCTGAGGCTCAGGGCATGGTCCAGATGAGAACACAGCAGGGGTGGGTTGGCAGGGGCCCAGCTATCTGTCTATAAGGGGTCCTACACAGAATGGCCCAGGGTGGCAGGGCAACCACCATGAGAACGGCTCCCCAGAGGAGTAACTCTTTGGCTGAATCTTCAGGGTTGGGCAGAACCTTGCTCATTCTAGACAGGAAAGAAAACCTGGGGCAAAGCAGTGATGGTACAAGAGAGTCAAGGAACCCTAGGTGCTGCCAACAACTCTGTGCAGAGCAAGTGTCATGGGTGGCGGTGTAGGTGAGGGGCAGAGCCGGGAATAAATGGCCAGGAGAGCAAAGGCCAGATCAGGCCTGAGAGGCCATCCTTGGATTCTGTCTAGAAAGCAGTGCAGAAGCATGACTAATTTTAGGCTAAGGGGCAATGTGATGGATTTGTATTTTAAAGAGGCAGCACCCTGCCATGGAGGAAGATAATGGAATAGAAAATGAACAAGAACAAAAGATAATGGCTAGGAAAATATAGCCTGCTGAAAGCAGATGTTGTAGGGGGCAGCCAGAGAAAACAGGGGTCAGTGGGCGGGTGGGAGGCAGCCTATGGGAGGACAGTGCACAGTGTAGACTTCAGACCTGCACTGAATGCAAGTTCTCCTTCTGGAGGAAGCCAGCAATGTTATTTGACGTTCCTGGGCCTCGGTTTCTCTCCTCTCTAAAATAGCACAGTAATCTACTGAGAGAATTAAAGTGAGTTCACAGAATATAAATTGCAAAGACAGACCTTACTCACTGGAGGTGGCCGGACTTGGACACTCTCCCCAGAAGACTTTTGGAGAGCAATAGGTACAGCAGGAAAGGCTGGGGGGAAAAGCATCAGTTATTTCCAATTTTGCCAAGGTCCTTGGCCAAGGGACCCAAAGAAGGAAATGGAAAGAAAGACAAGTTGAAGTTTTATGAAACTGTAGAGACCCAGACAGGTCTTGGGAAGGTGTTGCATGCTTCTCTGACAAGTACTCTGGCAACTGCTAGTAGCAAAACAGGAATAGCATGAATTTATTTTTTCTAAAGATTTTATCTATTTATTCATGAGAGAGAGACATAGGCAGAGGGAGAAGCAGGCTCCCTGCAAGGAGCCCAATGCAGAACTCGATCCCAAGGATCCTGGGATCCTACCTGAGCCAAAGGTAGATGCTCGACCACTGAGCCACCCAGGCATCCCAGAACAGCTTTAATTTATTAAGAGCATAATTTTTTATTAAGGTTTTGTTTTAATTCCAGTTACTTAACAGAGTATAATATTAGTTTCAGGTGTACAAAATAGTGATTCAACACTTCTATATATCACCTGGTGCTCATCACAACAAGTGCACGCTTTCATCCTCATCACTTATTTCCCCCAACCCCCCATCAGTTTGTTGGGTGCCAGAGTGAAGAGTCTGTGAAGAGTCTGTTTCTTAGTTTGTCTCTCTCATTTTTTTTTCTTTCCTCGTTCGTTTTGTTTCTTAAATTCCCCATCTGACTGAACTCATAGGGTATTTGTCTTTCTCTCATTCATTTCACTTAGCATTTTATCCTCTAACTCCATCCATACCATTTCATTCTTTATGGCTGAATAATATTCCATTATATATCTATACACAATTACTGGAGTGTAGGGTAGTTTTATTGCATAAAAGAGGGGTTTTGAGGAACCCCTGTACTGTTTTCCACAGTGGCTACACCAGTTTTCATTCCCACCAACAGTGCAAGAGGGTTCCCCTGCCTCCACATCCTTGCCAACATTTGTTCCTTGTGTTTTTATTTTAGTCATTCGAACAGGTGTAAGGTGATATTACATTGTGGTTTCAATCTGCAGTTCTCTTATGATGAATAATGTTGAGCATCTTTTCATGTGTTTCTTGGTCATCTGGGTGTGTGATTGGAGAAATGTCTGTTCATGTCTTCTGTACATTTTTTAATGGAGTTATTTGGGGCATTGATTTGTATTGGTTCTTTATATATTTTGGATACTAGCCCTTTATCAGAAATGTCATTTGCAAATATCTTCTCCCATTGGATAGGTTTCCCTTTAGTTTTGTTGATTTTTTCCTTCACTGTGCAGAAGCTTTTTATTTTCATGTAATTCCAATAGTTTATTTTTGCTTTTATCTCCCTAGCCTCAGGAGACATATCTAGAAAAATGTTGCTATGGCCAATGTCTGAGGGATTACTTACCGCCTGTGATCTCTTCTAGGTCACATTTAGGTTTTTCTTATCTTTTTAATTTATTTTTACATGTGATGTAAGTGGTATAATTTCATTCTTTCATATGTTGCTGTCCAGTTTTCTCAACACCATTTGTTCAAGAACCTTTTTTCCATTGCATATTATTTCCTGGTTTGTCTAAGATTAATTGACCATATAATTATGGGATTATTTCTGGGCTTTCTATTCTGTTCCATTGATCTGTGTCTATTTTTATGCCAGTACCATACTGTTTTGATCACTACAGCTTTATAATATAACTTGAAGTCAGGAATTGTAATGCCTCCAGTTTTTTCTTTTTCAAGACTGGTTTAGCTATTTGGAGTCTTCTGTGGTTTCATACAAATTTAGGACAATTTGTTCTAATTCTGTGAAAAATGTTGTTGTATTTTGGTAGGGATCATATTAAATCTGTAGACTGCTTTGGGTAGTATAGACATTTTATCAATATTTGCTCTTCTAATCCATAAGCATGGAATGTCTTTCCATTTCTTTGTGTCGTTTTCAATTTCTTTCATCAGTGTTTTATAGTTTTCAGAGTACAGCTCTTTTATCTCTTAAGTTTATTCCTAGGTCTCTTAATTATTTTTGGTACAATTCTAAACGGGACTGCTTTAATTTCTTTTTCTGCTGCTTCCTTATTGATGTGTGAAAACACAACAGATTTCTGTACATTGATTTTGTATCCTGTGACTTTACTGAATTCATTTATCAGTTCTAGTAGTTTTTTGGTGAAGCCTACAGTCTTTCTAATCTGGATGACTTTTATTTCTTTTTGTTGTCTGCTTGCTATGGCTAGGACTTCAAGTGCTATGTTGAATAATAAAAGTGGTGAGAATAGACATCCCTGTCTTGTTCCTGACCTTAGGGGAAAAGCTCTGTTTTCCCCCATTGAGTATGATGTTAGCTGTGGGTTTGTAAAAAATGGTCTTTATTATGTTGAAGTATGTTCCCTCTAGCCCTATTTTGTTGAGGGTTTTTATCATGAATGGATGTTGTATTCTGTCAATTGCTTTTTCTGCATCTATTGAAATGATTATATGGATTTTTTCCTTTCTAAGAGAATAATTTTGTGAGCCTTGGAGAACCACCTTGGGGGCCAACAGTGACCTCCAGCTCACCCACCCCCATCAAGAAACATACTTCCAGGGCATTGAAATAGGCCACATTCTTGGAGTTTCTCCCAAGCAGGCTTTTCAAGGAGCTGTTCCCATAAAAATGACTGGAGCTAGAGCCTCAGTTTCCTGGTGAACCGAGGAGCCAATAATTCTCAATGACCAGGACACATAAAACAGGACAGTTTCAAGGAAGGTGCTGGTAAGAACTGGCAGCAATGATACAGGCAATGGAGAGGAAATGGAAATCCACCAGCTGGCTCAGAAATTTATCAATTGTCCTTTTAAGCCTCTACATACACAATGCCTTCATCAAGAAATAACATTTATTGGATGGACAACAGATAATAAAATCCCATTATATCGAAATCAATTAATCATCAATCTACAGTAATTTATTTTGGGATTTTGGGCTAAGGTAAAGCTTGCCCTTAACCTATGGCAACTGGGCTTCCCCGCTATATGGTAATTGGGATAGCAAGAGACATGGAAAACCATCTCACAAAGGTGCGCCCTCCTTGCCATTTATATCATAGGTACCAAACACACATTCTCTCTCTCTCTCTCTCTCTCTCTCTCTCTTTTTTACCTGATGGAGTAACACCTAAGGCAAAATTAACTTGAAAATAATATGCTTCTTCCACTGCCACCCAATTTATTAGTAAAGTCCTTTTTTTTTTCTTTTTTTGCAACTGAGATAAACCCTTTTATTTATTTATGCTTCTCCATTTTGTTTAAAACAACAACAACCACCTTAATATAACTGACAGCCCTTCCCCCTCACCCTTCCTTGGGCTAGGGGGTGGTGAGCGGGGAAATGGCCCCCAGGGGTGGGGCTGACCATAAGAGCCCCTCGGGGAGGTGATGGAGCCCAAATCCCCTGCCCAGGGGATGGGGCACCTGTAGCGTATGAACTGGGGAGTTAACAGGGTTCTTGAACCTCTTCTTGTACCAACCTATATGCCCTTGGCCATCAAGGGTCAGGAAGCACGTGGGGGAGGGGATTCCTACCGCTCCTCTATGTCCCGGCCCAGCCCCAATTTCACGCACTAGGGGCTGGGGAGCAAAAAGAGTGGAGAAAGAGCGGGGTAGGGTGTCTCACACGAAGGAGTACTGACTATTAATGGCTCTGGGACGGCCCCCTTCTTCTCCATCGCCCCCCAGTGTAACTGCCGGAGCTGCACCATCGGGGTGGCTCCGGGCCCCACCGGATCCAGCGCCTCCCTGGGCCTCCGGGCCTGGTGCTACGGCCTCTTGCAGCTCAACCGCGGGGACCAGCTCCTCCTGGACCCCTCCACGGCCCGCTTTCTCTCTCTTTTGCCTCTCTTTGGCTGCTGCGACTGCTGCTGCCGCCACTTCTGGCGCCCCCGACACCTCTTCTGCCCCAAGATGTGGGGGACCTGTCCATGAAGGGGATTCAGGGGGCTGGGGTGGGTCATGGGAGGTGTTCGGTTACACAGTCCCTCGCCCCAAAGGGTGTGGGGGTGGAGGAGGCATCGGGGTAGCATCCATCTCCCTCATACACCCCTGCCTGGCTCCCAGCCTGCTCCCGGCCTCCTCACTTCTGGGGTGCACGGGCACCTCCTCCCCTGCAGACCTGCTCTGCTCACCCTGCTGTCGCTGGGAGGACACACCATAGCTGACAAGAACAACGTCACTGGAGCCTCCAACTCCAGAGGGATGGGGTGCACCCGGAAATGCTCGAGCACATCGAAAATGGATTGGAGCCACAAGTGCTGGACCCGGCACTGACCCTCCTCGCTCAGCGACAGGCGCAGGTGCTTGGCCTTGCCCTGGAAGTTGAAAGTGAGGACGGGCTCGCCCGCGTCTCACTCTGCAGTACCAGGACACAGAGGGAGCCAGTGTCTCCGGCCAGCACCAGCTGCACGGCCTTGAGTCGAAAGAGCATCCAGTGGAACCAAGGGTACCCGGGAGGGGCTGGTCCCCTTCACCTACCTCTGACTCCCCCTGGAAAAGCAATGATCCTCCCGTACCTGTGGCGGTCTCCGGAGTGTCCAGGGGTGGGTAGGGGGCCGAGAGGGGATGAACTATGCCCACTGGGGGACCCTCTTCAATGGGGATGCGGTGAGGGGCAACTCGGGGAGGAGGAGTTCCATTGAGTCAAAGTGGGAGGCAGCGATGGAGGTAGAGCTGGGGGAGATGGATGCTGAAGGGCGGTTGGAAAAACCCCCATAGGTCCCCTGCAACAGGCAGTCATTGCTCTCACTGGGTCCAGCAGCAGATCCTGGCAGACTCTCTGAGTAACTGAGACAGGGCAGCTCCAGGCTGTCTGTGTTCTCCCATGTGAGGAATGAGGGTCACAGGGTGGGGACTGGTGGAAGGGCAGGGTCCTGGGCTCAGGCATTCTTGGATGTCAGACACCCAGGCCTTCACATGTAGAGCATTGGCTGTCTCCAGGGTGTACTCCGAGGGGCCTTCCACCCTAACCACAAACGTGTTCTCCCGGTCAGGCATCTCCAGGGCTGTTGTCTGCACGTCCGTGATGGTAGAGCAGAGAATGCTGAGTCGAGGCCGAGATGCCTTAGGCGGTACAAAGAACTCCAGACGACTTCCTCCTCCTCCTTCTCCTTCACTTCGGAACAGTAAGCGACACTTCTGCCACTGAGGCTGCCCTCCTCCCGCTGAGGTAGGCCCGGCTGCCCCTTCTCCCCGGCCCATGCCGGCTGGGTCAGGGGCTGCCTCTTCGGCCCCCATGAAACTCAGCAGCTCTTCCCTCTGCACCATCCCTGCTGCGTCCTTCAAGGTGCCCCCTCCCCGACTGAGTCTCAGCCTCTCAAATCGGTGAGTCCATCTGTCTCCAGGGGATGTTCCATCACTAACCAGTCCCCTGCCAATGGTCCCAGCCACACCAGAGGAGTTGAAGTTGCTGTTTCCACCCAGGACTGGGGGGGCCCGATGAGGTCTCGAGGGGCCCAGCAGGGGAGGGGGGGATCAACAGTCCCCCACCACTGTAGGATGCCATGGACTGAACTGTGAACCTCTTTTTTTTTCTTTGTTGTCTTGTTATTCACCATGGCAGAAATGGTAAACACAGCACACATGCTACCTCTTATCCTGCCTAAGCCCCCTACAGACATGACTAGCCAATCAGAGCTGAAGGATCCTCCTCAATTCCGTGCTCCAAAAGAAGCAAGTCATTCTAAATGTTCCTTTTTCCGAAATAACAAATGTGCTGTCCTCCTTCCAATGAGAAAACATCTAATCTGTGCCCAAGGCCCTAGGATCTGAAGGTATTTATTCAGCAGAAATACACTTTCTGTTCCAGAAAGAACTGGCAAAGCAGGTGGTAGAACCAGGCTTTCTGGAGTGGCTGGTGGAGGAGAGGAAGGATTCCCTGATGCCCATTCAACTGAGAGCCAGCCTAGTATAGGGGTTAAGCACATGGCTTTGAGTTCAAATCCTACCTCTCTTCTACCTACTGTGTGTCCTTAACATCTCTGTGCCTTGGTTTTCTCATCTATAAAATGGTACCAACAACACCTGCCTCACACCATTGTGAGAATTAAATGAGATAACCTATGAAAAGTCCCTCGTGCATAATACTATGTACAACACATATTGCTTTTTTGCTGCTATAATTCCTGTTATCAGACAGTGTGTAAATAACACAAAATTCAGACAAAGGCACCAGTTACCTTGCAGGGAGTCCAGAGGCAGAGAGTTGCAGGCACAACTGGTCATACCCCAGCTGCTTTCATCATTTTGAGTTTCTATGAGGTCAACAATTTTTTCCCACTGTTACAAGGCACCCCTGCAGTTCCAGATATCATGTGGCCGCTAGCAAAAAAAAGAGGAGGGGGTGCACTGCCAGCAAAGGAGACCAAAGACAGCTGGTGGGATGCAATCAATAGAGTATGGCTCAGACTGAGGTCAGCGGGGACAGGAAAGATATGCTTGCAGGTGTGCAGGCTCATACATGGACTCCATATGCTTATGTTTGGTTCACCTGCATGCCTTCCAGGCATCATGGGACAAAGCAGAGGGGTTGTGCCATGGTGACCACCCATCTGGCCCTGGGTGCAATTTGTATGATCTTGTCTCCACCTAGGACTCTCCATTGCATATCAAAGCCCTCAGTTGGGTTTAACCAGGTTACTTTGCTCTTGAGTAACTAGCGCTTTGAGGAATTTATAGGTTGTGATTCATCAGATGCTGGAACTTGTTCATTGGAAGCAGAATTTCCTCTAGGTGCTGCATCATATGTAAATAGAGTTGCCTAAAACCACATATATACAAACTGTGACAACAATACAAGTAGGCAGACTTCTTGTGTGGACTGTAAAATGGTTTAGAAGCAGAAGGGCCCAGAAATCTTTTAAGCAGCAGTGCTTTGGAGAAAACGACTCTTACTTGGATTTATCTAAAACTCCACAGGTTTGAGAATAAGACTTAAGTCTGTCTTCTGGCTCCTACTATTGTGTGACCTTAGACAATTGCTTAAAGTCCCTAAAAGCCGGTTCAGTTTCACAGTCTTTAAAACAGGTACGTAAGACCTACTTCTGAGACTTACTGGAGAGATGAGTCAGGTAAACATAAACCACCTGGCAAAATGGCTGGCATTAAGAAACTATTGATGCAGTGGGTTGAATGGTGGCCCCCAAAAGATGTGTCCACTTAGAACCTGTAAATGTGACCTTATCTGAAGAAAGGGTCTCTGCAGATGTAATTAAGTTTCTCAGGGTGAGAGCCCTCCAGATTATCCAGGTGGACCATGAACCCCATGACGAGTGTCCATATAAGAGAAGGGCAGATGGAAATTTGGAGAAGGCCATGTGACCACAGGGTGATGCATCGCTGAGGTGATGCAGATACAGGAATGCGATCAGCTCCCCGAAGCTGGCGGAGGCAAGAGACAGTTCTCCCCTAGAGCCTTGGGAGGGAGCATGGCCCTGCTGATACCTTGGTTTTTGGACTCCCAAACTGTGAGAGAGAGAGAAAAAAAAAAAAAAACCCTATTGTTTGAAGCCACTAAATCTGTGGGAATCTGTTACAGAGCCTTGGGGAATGAATGCACACTGCCCAGTAAGCTCCAGGAGAGGAGAGGCTGCATCTCAGTTTTTCCTGCTGTATCTCCAGCAACAAGCGCATTCATCCATTTCGTTTTGTTTTGTTTTGTTTTGTTTTGTTTGGACTTTGCTTTGTTCTGGTCTTTCAGTTGTGTGACAAAATCTATACCGGATTTCCTGAATGAGCTGATGCAACACCACCTCAGGTAGAAAGGGTTTACAGAATGAAAAGGACAACAGATTATTTCTCGCTCACTGTGCCCCCCCCCCACGCCCACTGTCCGGCCTGGGTGGAGTCTGGAGGGCTTCTGCTTTGTGGGGTCCACCCTCTGGGTGAGTTACTTCTGCCACATGGCAAAGACTCGAACCCCTGGCCTGGGACTGGGCGATGCTCGGTGCACCAGTATTAGGAATGAAGCAGACACCAGAGGGTATCAGAACTCCCTTCGGCGGGTATGAATCCAGCCATCTCTGGGCCTCCACATTTTAACAATTGCTGAGAACCCTGGTCCGAGCTGACAGTGAATGAGACAATCGCCAGGCCTGGGTGTCTGCTATCTAGCCGTCCAAACCTCGGCCCTGACCCCACAGATGCCTCCATGAGGAGGCTATGGATGGTAAAAAGTGCCGTGTACAGGTGTCATTGTAATTTTTTTTTCCTCTTGGGCCACCACTCCCTCCCACCACGAGATTCATAGGCACTCAGGCCCCAAGAGCCCATTAACCTTCGATGCTCCACAGGGTCCGATGTAAAGAGCTCTGGATCGATGCGGTCAAGCAAACAGTTTCTCAGAAGTCTATAACAAAAAGCAGCCGGCTGGCAGCCAGCACGAGACACAGAGGCTCGTCTTTGTGGATGGCTGGAGGGGGCCTGGGATGCTGTCATTTTTTGAACAGGCCTCAGAGTGAAAATGGATTTTTTTACCTGCCGCCAGAGCCACTGGTTAGCAAACACACCTCTTCCAGGAAAACAAATACACAGCTGGGATACTCATTTTTCTTCTGTGACTAAATATTGGGAGCTCAGCTGAAAAAGATTTCAAATACAGAAGCTCTTTAGAATTCCCTCCCTCTCTCTCTTTCTTCTCCTTCCCTCCTGCTCCCCTGCCCCTTGATGGAGCCGTAACAACTGCTATTTCATCTTAAATTTCTATAGCAGCAAATGTAGGTCACTGATCTTAGAAGTGGCCTAGTTTCCCAGCCCTAAATAGAAACCTTTCCCCGGGTTGAGGGTTGTTTTTTTTTCCCTAGGTTTGTGGCTAATAAAAGTGTAACCTGGGATCCCTGGGTGGCGCAGCGGTTTGGCGCCTGCCTTTGGCCCGGGGCACGATCCTGGAGACCCGGGATCGAGTCCCACGTCGGGCTCCCGGTGCATGGAGCCTGCTTCTCCCTCTGCCTGTGTCTCTGCCTCTCTCTCTCTCTCTCTCTCTCTCTCTCTCTGTGTGTGTGACTATCATAAATAAATAAAAATTTAAAAAAAATTTTAAAAAAACGTGTAACCTGCTCAGACAGGCCAAACACACCGAGCTCTGGTCTCCTCTTCACACAGCTGCGCACCAAGGAGTTTGGAAGGACAGCCCACAGGGCTTGCAGCGTGAGGAATGTCCAAGGCCACTGCTTTCCTTGCAAGAGACACGAGGGCCAGAACGTGGCTCTGAGAGCACAGGTGGTAGGGCCTCACGAGGAGAGTGTGGCCTCTTCTGCTCGACCAGGTGAGCAAGGACAGGGCAGCCAGGATTTGTCAGATGCCCACTTGTGCTGGACACCTGCACTCTTCACATTGCGCCCTTGTCGGGGTTAGCTCTGGGTTCTTGCCTTGATTGCTTGCATTTTTTCCCTTCCTTCTTTCCTTCTTCCTTCCTTCCTTTCTTTGTTTTTAATCCAAATTCATTGCAGATAATTAGAAAACACAAATAAACAAAAAGAAAAACTAAAAATATCCAAAATGCTATTAGAGAAAAACCCTGGCCACGTGTCTTTGTGTATCTTTCCAGTTATTTTTCTATACATGTATACCCGATATAGACTTATTTTCAACAAAATTAGGTTCATAATATTCTGTGACCTGATTCTCTCTCTTATGTTGTAAATGTAAACTCTTCCTGGTTAATTCACCTGTGTGGGTGTGTGAGCGTGTGTGACCTTGGATGTTTTTTCCTTAAAATTATTCACAGAATTTTATAAAATGAAATCTAATCTGAGAGATAGCTTGTCAGTTTATTTAGATTATTTTATTTAGGGTGTAAAAACACCCCTAATACCGTCATGTAGCTTTACCTCCCCTCCCCAACATCCTACCTCCCCAATCCTGATTTCCCCAAGTAACCACTTTTACCAATTTAATGGACTAAAGGACTCTAGCCAGATGTTTGTTCCTGCATTCATACAGAACTAAAGATACATGCATGTCTACATTCTTTAATGGGAACATGCCATCTTTGTTTTTGCAACTTGTCTTTTTCACTGAACAATATGGCATGGACACCTTCATGTCAGCTCAAACATGAGATCAAGCACATTCTTTTTAGTGGATGCGCCAAACTCGGTTAGGAACGTATTAGAATATGCTGAACCATTCCCCACTGAAGGGGATTTAGGACTTTTTGTGGTTTCCCATCTTAAATCAAGCTTGTAGATACTCATAAACATACTCCTGTAAGACAGGGACCTGCTAGAAATGCTAGGTCATGGACAGGAGACACGTGACATTTTGACTGATCCTGCCAGATAACCCTCCCAAAGATGACACTTTACTCCCAGACCAACACATATTAAAATTTCCATTTCCTCACACATCTTTAACACATCAAATCTTTTAATTTGCCAATAAGATATAAAAATATGCTTCACTTATAATAGCTATACTGTACTTCACTTTATGATAATACCATAATTACTTTATCAACTCTCTCTTTGGGGCCATTGAGATGTTTGTGACTATATGTTGGAATAAACATCTTTGCACATCTATCTTTCTAGTTCCCTGGTTTCCTTTCTATGTTACATATTCACACGTCAACTTCTAAGCTAAGGAGTGTTCTGAAGGCCCAAGATGTACTGCCAAATTTTTTTTAAGTTTGCTAAATGAAGTGTACACCAATATGTTAAATATTTTGCCCCGTGTCACAAGAGAGGAATCCATCCCAGATGTGTGTGTCCCTGAGTCAGGACCTCTGTGTGTCCCGGCTCTCTCTGAAATAATCCAGGTATCTGAAATAATCCAGGTGCTCTGTGCCAGCATATGTGCCAGGGCACTAAGCCACTGAATATTGGGTAGAAAAAGGTATTCCTTTCCAATTCTCTTTCACTCTTTCTGATCCGATTAATGAGAGATTCTCAATCGGTACTTCTTAGCACTGATTGAGAGATTCTCAATCGGTCCCTTTTTAGCAAAGAAGGCTTCGTGCTCATGTCTTTGGCTATTCACAGTATCTAGCCTGATACAAAGATCGATTTCAATGTATTTGCAGTTCCTTTCTCTGAAGCAAGTTATACTGGTTTTCCATTACTGAAAGTGATACAGACTTTCATTTTGAAGTCATTTTTTAAAAGATTTTATTTATTTATTTGACAGAGAAAGAGAAAGCACAAGCAGGGGGAGCAGCAGGCAGAGGGAGAGGGAGAAGCAGGTTCCTTGCTGAGCAGGGAGCCTGATTTGGGGGTCAATGACAGGATCCTGGGATCATGACCTGAGCTGAAGGCAGGTGCTTAATCCAATGAGCCACCCAGGCACCCCTTGAAGTCATTTTATTAAGGATTAAAAAGTGATTCAACTTTAAAAACAAAACAAAACAAAAAAAAACAACAGTACACGTGGACTGTGAATATGGCAAGAAAAATCATGAAGGTCGCATATACCGTTTAGTCTGAGAAATCTTGTATGAACTTTATTCCCTTGCTGGGAGGAGAAGCAAATAGAGCATCCATTGATTTGATTCACTGCGCTGGCCATGGTAGCCAAACCCCAAGTCCAAGGAGAGCCAAACCCCTTCCTTCACTGACTCCCTCAGCCCCAGAGGACTATGTACTTTCTTTATACCTCGTAGCTCTTCTGTTATCCTGGTTAGGCATTCTCCAAATTCAGCTCCCCTGTTTGTTGTGCTATATGGCTGCTGTCTCCCTATTGGACCCAGGCCGCCATGGTCAGCCTCCAGCTCTCGCCCCCCACCCACCCCAGAGCTGCGGGCACCTGTGACAAGCCATCTGGCACAAAATTGGACCCACTTACACTATAGCCAAAGAGCACTTACACTATAGCCAAAGAGCAGTGCTAGGGCAGAGGAAGCAAAAGCTCATCCTCCACTACACACATAGACATCCTGGTTCACCTTGGGGTTCCTGTTCATTCTTCCCGGCTCTAGTCTCACAATGTCTGCCACAAAAACAGATTCCATGGCTCCCACCTTGCTCACAAAGGCTTGCACCATAATCTTACCTCCTTCGACAGCTCTGTGAACTTTAGGGGTCTAGTCCTACCTCACTATTCCCAAAGCAGGCTCATAGATATCTCTGCATTTGACCCAAACTGCAGCAGGTATGAAGAAGAGCAGCAGCAAGAAGAGCAGCAGGTGTGAAGAAGAGCAGAAGAGCAGTTACATGGCCTCATGTAACACATGGGGAAACTGAACTTCCAAGGTTAACTGCTTACCTCTAACCACACTGCAAGCAAACAGCATTTCTAGGATTAAATCTTCTCATTCCCAGGCCTGCAACATCACTGAATCACTCAGCCCTTTCACAGTGAGAAATGCTCATTTCTATAGAGCTACAGGTGATCTAAAGTCAGTAACAGGGATCCCTGGGTGGCGCAGCGGTTTGGCGCCTGCCTTTGGCCCAGGGCGCGATCCTGGAGATAGGGATCGAATCCCACATCAGGCTCCCGGTGCATGGAGCCTGCTTCTCCCTCTGCCTGTGTCTCTGCCTCTCTCTCTCTCTCTCTGTGACTATCATAAATAAATAAAAATTAAAAAAAAAATAAAGTCAGTAACAGAGGGTGTGTCTCCCAGTTCTCCCTGGGTCTCCACGCTGGGCCTTGCTGGTTAAGTACCACATGGCTGAGGGCTTTGGTGGGTGCTGAAATTTGGCCTGTGCCCTACGTGCAAAGCCATGTACTCTGACTCAGCCCCAGGGATGTGTGTCATTCTGGCATTTGGCCACCCAAAAGAGGCATTTTTATGTAGTTCACACAACACACAGAGTCTGCAGGCAGCTGAGAAGTATAAATGTAATGTGATTTATTTGGAGGTATCCCCAGCTTGGATCAGCATAGAGTCAGGATATCCTGGGGCTCCGGTGCAAGGCAAATGTGGGAAGGTGATGGGATGTGGGAAGGGAAGAAAGGCTGATTCTGTGACCCCAATCATTGGTCTCTGCAGACATCCACCAACTCACACCTCACTCCGTCTCTCTAGGTATCTGTCTCCCCTGCACATCACCTCCTCATGGAGACTCTCTCTTGCTGGTGTCTCACCCCCTCAGGCCCTGAAGCTTACTCTACTCCTTCCATACCATGTCCCGGGTAACACTCTGGCCCTCTCTATCCCATTGGAGCATGAAAATTGCCATGGAGCTGCCTGTCTGCATGGATTCCATGCAGCCATTCCCCTTCCAGGTCTTTCTGCCTCCCCAAGGGGAGAGAAGGTACAAGATAGGGCCCCCCACTCCAAATAGTCTATATTCCCTTCATCTCTCCTCTTCTTCCCAGGCCAAATACATATATTCTGGACTAAGCTGAGGAAGCCCTGCTCTCTTTCTTGGCATCCCTATCAAACATTCTGTCCAGTATTTCCCAAGCAGCTCATGCTTTGGGGGGATAAAACCCAGGAAACTCTTTTTGTTTGGCTTTAAACTGTGTCCGTGTCTTCCTGAAAGTCCCAACAATCCCAGAGAAGTTCCGAAGAAAGAGGAAAGATCCTTAAATTAAAAATTGTGAAATATTATTACATCTTGTGGTTTTCCTAAACTGACCACACAGAGAAAGGAAAGGTTGCCTCTCCCGAGGTGGTAGCTAAGCAGCTCACAGATTCTGGTTCCCAGTGCCAATGGTGACACCCACACACTGGCCATGCTAACCTCAGGATGCTGCTGTACCTCGCAGTCAGCCCAAAAACTCATTCAGCATGATGTTGGGCTTCCTTGTTCAGGTTCTATGAACTCAGCAGCGAGACAGCCTCCTGACCTCTGACATCTTTTTAAAGAATCTTTGCACAGTCAACCAATTTTTCCTGAGCTCATAAATGAGCAAGGTTGCACTGCCAGGAAGGGGCTTGGGAAAGGCTTGGGGATCCAGTCAAAAAAATGCCAAGGCAATGTTGTGGGAACTCAGACATGGGGCCGAAGAAGAAACTGAATAATGTGCTATTTGAATATCCTGTCAACATTGCCCAAGTCATACCTGGTGGCCGGCAGCTGCTATCCCCTCCTACCACCAGGAAGAAAAAGAGAAAACAGATGTTAGCTGATACTGCCTTCCCTGGATGCATTAGCAGTCAGTCCCAAGCTCCTTCAAATTGCTCCTGACAATGAATGTCAAATATTAGGGGTGAGAGAGGTTTCAGAGACAGCTCCAAGTATAAAACTGCCCAGTGGAGGGTGCTTGGGGCGAATCAATAGCAAAACTCCTAGCCAAGGGGTGCCTGGATGGCTCAGTGGTTGAGTATCTGCCTTTGGCTCAGGTCATGATCCCAGTGTCCCGGGATCAAGTCCCACATCGGGCTCGTTGCAGGGAGCCTGCTTCTCTCTCTGCCTATCTCTGTGTGTGTGTGTGTGTGTGTGTGTGACTCTCATGAATAAATAAATAAAATCTTAAAAAAAATTAAAAAAAACGAACTCCTAGCTGAAAGCCCAGGAGACCCCAGATTTTTAAGACGCAGACAAAAGATGAAACTGAGCTGGCATTCCATGAAAAACCTCCATGCAAAGCCTGCTGCTCCCCAAGGAAAGGTCAACAGGGCCTCTCTGCCTGCTCCCCTGTCCCCCCTCCCCCCAGTCTTCAGTCTGCTCCAGAGAAAACCCACAGCAACCCAGAGCAGGGAAGAGAGGGATACACTTGTGCTTGCTCTTCGGAGAGGACCAAAGTTAAACCCAAGTGGCCCACAGGACACTGCATGGATGGGAAAGAGAAATAGCAGCTCTTTGCAGTGGTCTGGCCAGTGTGAGGTGATGAATGCAAATGTCCTCTTCTCTGGCTGGTAGACAGGCCAGAGGGGAGCAGAGAGGTGGAGATGGTGCTCTCCCCAGATTCCCCTGCCCGACCTTGCCCTCTGGCCACAGGTTAACTCAGGAGGAGACAAACCACTCAGGCTGATCAGTTCTCCTATTTCAAGATTAGTCTGCAGAAACACCAAGGAACCTATTCCAAATCTTCGTGGGAGTCCAGAATCCTTCACTGCCAAAAACCAGCAAAGGGAAGAAGCTTCCGAAATGCTTAAACCCACTCTCCCCGCCCTCACCAGGAGTTGAACCTGGGGGTTTGCACCAGGAATTACAGAACCCAATGCCTCTCTTGGTAAGAGTAAGAGTAAGAGTAAGAGTAAGAGTAAGTCATCTCAACGAGCCTTTCTTTTTAGGAAATTCAGGCCACACATTCTTGTCAGTAGATTTAACACCTAAACATTGCCCCTTATTAAGTGAAACAATTTCTGAACCTACCAAAGTTCTGAGCACTTGGTTTTTCCACCTAAAGAGAGAGTAACAAGGTGGTAGCAGTGACCCCCTTTCTACTTGCTTTGGCCCGTTTGGCCCACATGGCTAAAAGGAGAGCCTTGCTTTCCACACTTAATGCTTATTCCACCCACAGCACTTGGAAGGTCCTCACTTCACCATGTACATGTCCACTCCTTCTCCTGGTTCAAACCCGTGGGCATGCCTTAGAGCAGCTGCAGAAGCATTACATGCTCTCTGCTTGGCCCCCAAAGGCCTTGTGACCCAGCATGCACCATGCTTTGTGCAGGCCTTGTGCTCACCTTCAATGGAGAAATGGGAGGTGCGAGCTCTGGGGAGTTGATTGTGTTTCTCAAACATGAACAATGTACAATACCCCTGTTAGCATGTTTTTTTTTTTTAATTTTGAACTCCCAAGACCAACCTAAATTATTTTTATTATTGTGTTCATTGCAACAGAAAACGTGTTTTAAACTGGCTTGAACAAGAAAGGGAACTAATCTGGTTCAAACAAATGAGGATTCCTGGGGTATAATGACTTCCAGAATTGTGTAGTATGCCTCTGGCTCAGTGTGTGTGTGTGTGTGTGTGTGTGTGTGTGTGTGTGTGTGACTCAGCTTGATGCCTCTCTCTCAAGCTTGTCCTGGTCCTGCCACAGGATTGGCTACTGGGAGCACTTGGGGGTTACACCCTTTTTTGTTCACAGCTGAGAGACACACACTGTTGCCTGGCTTTAAACCAGTGAGGCCTGAGGAATGTCCTGAGTTGTTCATCTCAGGCCAGGACTTAGATCACTATGGCAAGGGGAGTGGGGTGACCCTTCTTGATTTAGACAGTAAAACCAGTCAGGGCCCACCCCTCGAGCTGGTGTACCAAGGCCACCCAATCAACCTAGCTGCCACCCAAGGTAGATGGGAAGAATATGCATGGTAGGGAATCAACCACACATCCACACAATTATGATGTGTTGGTGTTTGGTGAGTTTGCCCTCAATTTCTTTACCCTTCCCCTGCTCTGCTTTGCAATGCTGGTGTGTGTGTGTGTGTGTGTGTGTGTGTGTGTGTAGAGAGAGAGAGAGGGGCTGGTCCCTACAGGATGCATTTCCCAGTCTCCGATGTCAACCAGCTTCTGCTGGACTCAGCCAATGGGAAACAGGACTGAAGAAATGGAAACCAGGGCAAGGGAGAAACCATAGTATTTATCCCTGTCCCCATCTGCCTTGGGCAGCTTCTTTGGAAATAGATCATCTCCTGCAAAACTCCAGGTGTCCCATTGTCTCAGCTTTTATCTGGTGGCCCCAGCCTGGGCTCAGATACCACTACCACGTTCTGTCCCTCCAGCCTCGAGGTGGGGAGCTTCCTGCTGTTGCCAACATCCAGAGTACACACACGTCCCATTTGGGTCTCCACACATCCACCCCTGTGTGTCACTTCCCGCGTGAAGTTGCCTCTGTTTCAAATATTTAGAGTGGTTTCTATTTTCCTAGCGGAACCCTGCTACGCTCCTAAATATGTACAAACATAAAACCGAGTATAAACTCTATAAGCATAGGGCTCTTATATAACAATAAAAACAATAAACTTCAAAATAACATTAACTCAACATGATAGGCCATAGGGACTGTATTATTCTGCCGAACCAAATTCCTTCTTGAAATGTGAATATAAACCTATCTGCTACGGTGCATGTTCTTCCTCAGTTCAGCAGGCTTATGCCACCACATATTAGACAACATGACCCTATTCTTTCACTGATTTTCTCTGTTTGAAGTTCTGTGAAATTTTCATTCATAGAATATGAACACTGATTGCTGGCTTTCACATCTAAAAACCAATGTAATGATAAGCTCTGAAATCTCACAGCCAAACTCAGTTATAAGATCATCTAGATTTTCCAAAATGTACATTTTCCAAATATATGTGTGTGTGTGTGTGTGTGTGTATATATATATATATATATATACACATTATGTTTTTATTATTAAAACAAAAGCACAGCATCCTAAAATATACAGTGAAAGAAATACTAGCATGGTTTTCACACAGGTACTAGTAGATTAAGAAGGGCCTGGGCCATATTTCACAGCCCCAGAATAACACTATTGTGCTCAGATTATGTGCTAGGAATGCTTTTGATAATCCTAATGACAATCTTTCCTGGCAGGTGTTATAATTTTTATTTTACAGATGAGGACGTTAAGAGACTTGCCTAAAGTCTCACATCTAGAATAAGCCAGAGCTTCACACATTCTAAAACCCAGGCCTCTCCACTCACCTCAGTGGGTGTTTGGATTACAAAGTACATTCATTCATTCAATAAATATTGGTTAGATACTTGCTGAATGTCAGGCACTGGTCTAAACAGTGGGATAGAGTAGTCAACAAAACAGGCAAAAACCTGCCTAGCAGAGCTTGTAGGCTAGAAGAATCAGAAAATAAACAACAGTAATTAGTAAAATATGTGGTCCCTGGATAGTGACAAGTGTCAAAAAGCAGGTAAGGGGCAAAGGAAATGCAGCCAGGGTGGCAGTGGGGGGTGGGTCTTAAAATTTTAGACAGGGTGGCCAGGGAAGGCTTTTAAGCAAAGACCTGAACCAACAATTCATTCAGGTATCTGGAAGGAGCGTATTTCAGACAGAGAAAACAGCCAGCTCAGGGTGAACCACACCTGGGGGCCAGTGTGGCTGCAGCACTGGAAACCTCAGGGGTGTCTGAGGGATAGCGGAGAGTCAGCCAGGTCATTGTGAAGGACACTGGTTTTTACTCTGAGCGAGACACAAAGCCACCAGGGAGTTTCTGAACAGGATTGCTCTGGCTGTTAAATATGAAGAGACTATAGGGCCCCGGATGGAAGATGGGCCAGGAGTTAGAAATAAAGGTGACAGTTGGCAGTAATGGGACCAGGCTGTAGGTAGTTAAGAAGTCATCGAATTCAGGATATACTCAGGATTTGAAATATGACCAGGCATGCCTTAACCCCTCAGCCTTGCTGGCCAGTCAGTTTATAAGAACGAAATTCTGTCAGTCCAGAGAGGCACAAAAAGACCCCAGCACAAGCACAGTCCAGAGCAACGTTGCCCAGTAGAATCTTCTGTGATGATGGAAATGCTCTCCATTCTCCAAAATGGTGACCCCCGGCCCTATGTGGCTCTTGAGCCCTTAAGATGTGGCTAGTGTGACTGAAGGACTAGATTTTTTTTTTTTTTTTACTTACCTTTAATTAATTTAAATTTTACCAACCTGCATTGGACAACACAGCGCTAGAGAACCAGCCTGATAATTGCACACAGGCAGCTCTCTCACCCCTTGTTGGGATTTACTAAGAAGACAATTGCCCGTGCTTGTATTGTGTGTGCTCAGATCTCAACTCCTCAGGCACGAGTCAGAGTGCCTTTGAGAAATGGCTGTGGTGTGAATAAAGTGCTAATTTTATCTCTGAAATGGCCCATTAATAAACAACAAAGTGTTTATAAATATGCAAAACACACAATTAGTCAATTCCACAAAGTCTCTGTGATGGGAACCTTAAAGCATGTCCTAGAGTGAAGGGTGGGGGAATCCAAATAAATTTAGTTTCTCTTTAAACCCTACAAGCAATGAATACTGAATAATTTACTTCTGAGAGTTGTAACACAAAAGCAAGTCATTTATTGGTTCCTCTGAGCATGAGCAGCACATTCTAACTTAATTCATATATGTGGAAACCCATTATAAGAAGTAAACGAGTTACCAATGAGAGCAATGGCAGATGGCAGCTGTTTTGCACTACTTCATGGACCTTGAATTACTCTAATCATCATTTTATTTAAGCCCAGAAGGCCATAAGAAATAAGTTACTGACTCCGCTGAAATATGTCTCCCTTAAACATATAAACTAGAACCTGAAATAGGTACATTATTCAAACAATTTCTTGCAGTGACAGGCACAGCCTCACAAGCCAAAGGCAGCCAAGAAATTCTGCAATACCTCCTAGGATCTGGGGAGATCTCCTTCAGAAGATAATTTAGAAGGGGCCCTTTTTAACAAACAAGATGCTCTGCCTTTTCCAGCAGAGTGAACGCCTTTTCCAGAATTCTTGTTAGCATAGCTGCTAAATTCCCTCTCCCAAGAAAATGATACTGTGTTGGCCCCTATCACCTAAACCAGAAATCTGAGCATTATGTTTTGGGGTTTTTTTTTTCAGCTTTACTGAAATACATAAAAGTTTAAAGTGTACAAAGTGTTGGGGCGCTGGCTGGCTCAGTCAGGTAAGTGACTCCCAATTTCTGCTCCAATCATGATTATAGTGTTGTGAGGTCGAGCACCATGTCAGGCTCCACGTTGGGGATGGAGCCTGCTTAAGATTTTCTCTCTCTCGGGGTGCCTGGACAGCTCAGTGGGTTAAGCATCTCCCTTCAGCTCAGGTCATGATCTTAGGGTCCTGGGATGGAGCCCCACCTCGGGCTCCATGCTCCAAAGGGAGTCTGCTTCTCCCTTTGCCCTCTGCCCCCTCACCTCTGCTCATGCTCTCTGTCTCAAATAAATATATAAAATCTTTAAAATATATATATATATTCTCTCTCCCCCGCCCCTCCTCCTTTCTAAAAAAATTTCCCTAACTTTATTAAGATATAATTGACATATAGCATTGTGTAAATTTAAGGTGTGCAACAACTGTTGATTTGTTACATTTAAATATTGCAATATGATTACCATCCTAGCAGTGAGCTAACACCTCTATCACATCATATAATTATCATTGCTTTTTTGTGGTAAGAACATTTAAGATCTACTCTGTTAGCAACTTTTAAGTATATATTAGCTATATATATTTATTATCAATGTATTAATATACAATCAATAGTATACCTATTAACTATAATCACCATGCTATACATTAGATCCCCAAAACTTGTTAACCTCATAACTGCAAGTAGGTACCCTTTGACCAATATCTCCCCACCCCCTCCCCCAGCTTCTGCTCACTACCAGTCTATTCTGTTTCTCTGAGTTCAGCTGTTTTAGAACACACGTATAAGTGAGATCACACAGTTTTTCTTTCTCTAACTTAACTCATTTAGCATAATTCTGGGCATTACATTTCACCTTTCTCCCTCCCTGATTCCAATCCAGTTGTGTCTCTGGATTAAAAGATCCTCCTAAGTGTCCGTCTTCTAGCTTCTTGCTCCAACCCATTCTTCATGCAGCAGTGTGAAATGTCTCTGTGCCGAGAAAGCTCTCTGGATCATCACAGATCCTCAACACCACTTGTGGGATGAATGAAATAATGAGGTCAGAGAGGCAGGCAGAGTCAAATAATAGAAGTGTTGGAAAAGAGTTTGATTTCGATGCTGAGAGTCATGGGAAGCAAATAGGAAAGCCCCTTCACCTGATTTGGGTATTGTCAGTGTCCTCCAGCCCACAACCACCAGAACACACCTGTGGTAGAGCAAGCTGGGTGGACTGACTCCTTGCAGTGAATTAGAACATACACCATAGGAGGTGTCTGGGGGGATCAGTTGGTTGGGTGTCTCCCTGTGGCTTGGGTCATGGTTCTGGGGTTCTGAGACGAAGCCCCGTGTCTGGCTCCCTGTTCATCAGGGAGTCTGCTTCTCCCTCTCCCTCTGCCTGTCCTCCCTGTTTGTGTTCTCTTTCTCTCTCTCTCTCAAATAAATAAAATCTTTAAAAAATAAAAATAAAAAGAACATACACAGGGGAACTGTGGGGGTGTCACTGCTAAAGAGTATGAGAAATGACAGGATTGGGGTTTGTGTTAGGTGATTATGGAGAAGGCTCAAGACAGTGGGGTTTGCTCTGGATGCAATGTCGTCAGGAAGCAAGGGGTGTTCTGTGACTGGATTTCTTAATAAATCTTGTCTTGGAGGTGGGAGGAATGGAGTGAACCTTAAAAGAATGATGGGCAAAGAAGTGGCCATAACTTGTATCAGCCAGAAGGGAAGGCTGGCTGGTCAGTTCTGTGGTCTGAACATTGTTGATATTGTCTCTGTTCAGACATGATTACACAGTGCGCATATTCTTGTCATCTGTCTGTTGGGGATCTGTGATGCGTTTGTGTTGGACAGAAGAACGCTGCAGGCCAGCTGTGAGTACCAGGCCAGCCCTCACCTGCCAGGGGCTCCTTTTCTCTTTTCCAGTATTACTAAGATACAGAGCAGAAAAGCAGGGTGTCCAGTACAGGGAAGATGCAGTGGTCTAAGCGAGAGATGGTGGGGTGGGGTAACAGCAGTGCAGCTGATAAGAAGTGAGTACATTCAGGATACATGGCCACACTCCAACCATATCACTCCTCAGAAGAACACCGACCCCTCAGGAATCAGTGAGTACTAGCTGATACGTATAGCTTTCTCTAGACTGGTTTCTGGCAAGTTATCCAAATAATATGATATTCCTGACAGCACTCTGTATATTCAGATTTCCTGAAAATTACATCTATAAACCACTGAAATAGCAAAAGCTACTGCAGGATACTATCATTAAGTGGCAGTAACTGCCTTTGTTGTGAATGGTTTTGATTTAATTTGTTAGTAGGGGTTTAGAGATATTTATATGCTTTCTACCCTTTATGATTTTATAGGTCAAAATAGAGGGTGTTTTTGTTTTGTTTGGTCATTCATTTATTCAACAACAGATTTCCAAGAACCAGTGCCAGGCATGTTCTAGAAGCCAGAGTTACAGGAGGGGAAAAAAAATAGATAAAAACCTCTGACCCGGTGGGGCTTGCATTAAAATGGATAGGAGAGACCATAAAGAAATAGAGAAATAAAACATACAGAATATTAAATAGCAACATATGCCAATGGAAAAAAAAGCAAGAGCAGGGAGGGAGATCTAGAATGTCCTAGGAGTTGGGTGATCCTAGGCAGCATCTCTAGGAAAGGCTTCACTGAGAAGGTAGCTTGGAGGAAGGGCCTGATGGAAGTGAAGTGCCCAGCTCAGTGGATGTTCGGAGAGAAGCATGGCAGGCCAAGGGCACAGCCAAGGCTAAGGCTCCAGGGCAGGAGGGTACCAGGGCTTGACGCAGCTCAGGGAGGACAGGGTGGAGAGCAAGGGAAGGACTAGGCATGGAGTAGAGGTCAGAGGAGCCATGAGATGGAGATCAGAGGAGGCCAGGGAGGCAATGTCAAAGATCATGGCTTTCTCTCTGAGTCTTAGGGGGAGCTTCTGAGGGGAATGGGTGACAGTTGAATATTTAAAATATTAGCAAGCACTAAAACACTCTGTTGCTGAGATTAAAAATAGTAAAAATTTGTGTCTTTAAAAAAATTAAAATTAAAAAATTAAAAAAATAATAAAAATATGTGTCTTTTGATTTTTTTATTGTTTTCCTACTGTATAGTTTTCATATTCTCTTTTGTTACTAAGTGTAATATGCTCATGACAAATAATGTAGAAAATACAAACATGATAAATAAGACAATTAAAAACCACTACTTCCTACCATCCAATGATGACCATTGTGACTTTGAGTTTGCCCTATCTTTTTTCTTTTTATATGTAATATATATACATGTGTGCATCTATATGTTCTTTGAACCTTTTTCTCACTTTCTAATCATGACCATGTTCACAATGTCATTAAAAATCCTTTCAGACATTTCCAGTGGCAAAGTATTACATCACATGAATGAACCATGATTTCCTTATCATGCAGTTCACTCCTTTCTCTGCCATGCAGCAGCTCTACTTGCAAAACAATTAAGATTCCAAAAGAATGTTCCCAACCATCTTTGTTCCCTAGTTCAAGACCACACACAGGGGACAGCTTATGCCATCTGAGGAGTCAGACTGGAACAGCTTGTAGCGGTATGTAGTGGTTTCTTCTTCTGTGGGAATATCCTTAGGTTGAATAGTCCTTGGTTGAGGATATTTTGTGGTTGAATTCACTCAGAGGTGATTACTGGTGCTTTGAAAATACAAATCTGGCAGCATTTCAATGCGAACGATGGGCCTGGAGGCCCATCCTTCTTCCCTCTAACCCTGTCCACTCCCCCCATCACACCCTCCCTGCCCCACACCATGTCAGATTTCATCAATCAAGAAAGAAGACAGAAGTGCTGCCCCTGCTGCCTGGCACAGGGACCCCTGATATGACTGTGACGCCACTGACCTACACCAGCCATTTCCCAAGGATGCTGGTGCCCACCTCTACTCTGATATCCTGTCTCACTCCCAAGGCTCACCCAGCCTTACCTCATACCCTCTCTCCCAGCACTGTCAGATCCGCAATCTCAAGACAGTGACTAAACATTGACCACATTGTCAATTATAGTGTAGTAATTAACACAGGGCTCTCCAAAAGTCCTCAGATTCCAGCACTTCCCAATCCAGTGCCCAACAAGACTCATGACCATCTCCCAGCCCAGAAAGGCCAGATCAGAGAACAACTGGGTCTTGAGGTCCATGTCTTCTGGTCAATGAGGCAGAAATAGATAGAGCCTCCTTCTCACCCTATGCCATAATGAGACTGACCCGCACCTTGTCATTTTTGGGTAAATGGGGTATAGCTATGAAGGCTCCAGAGAGTGGATCTCAACTCTATCCACTCAGAGCTTGTTAGATACGCAGAATCTTGGGGCACCCTAATGAATCAGCTGTTAAGTCGGTTAATGAATCAGAACCTGCATTTTAATAAGACGCCTAAGTGATCCCGGTGTACAGTAAAATTTGAGAAGCATTGCTCTGAGTCAGTAGTCCTTAAACTTGAGTGAACGTCACCTGGAGTGCTTGTTAAAATAAGGGCTGCTAAATACTCAGCCACAAAAGAGAATGAAATTTTGATATATGCTAAAATACAACATGGATGGGCCTCAAGAACATGATGCTCGATAACAAGACAGACACAGGAGGAAAAATATCATGTGATTCCATGTATAGGAGGTACCTAGAACAGGCAAATTTATGGAGTCAGAAGATAGAATACAGGTCACCAGGGGCTGTGAGGGGAGAGTGGGGACAAAGGGGACTGTACAGGGTTCTTGCTGAGGATGATGAAATAGTTTTTGGTATAAATCATGGTGATATATGCACAACGTTGCGAATGTGTTTAATGCCACTGAGTTGTGCACTTACAAATGGTCAAAGTGATAAATACTATGTCGATTTCACCACAAGAAAAAAAATAAAACTTATAGAAATGACAGGTTGCTGGGACCTACCCGTAGAGCTTCTGATTTCTGATTCAGCAGGTCTAGACCGAAGTCCGAGAACTTGCATTTCTGACAAGTGCCCAAGTGATGTCGATGTTGCTGATCTGAGAACCATATTCTGAATGGCAAGAATCTGAGCACCGTTTCTCAATCAAAATTAAAGGAAAACTGATGTCCAGATCCCATCCCAAAGAGTCTAATTTGATTGATCTGATTGGGCCTAGGCCTTCTTCAGGTTATCCTACTGGAGAACAATAGATGGGTGGGACTGTCTGGGAACCCCCTCCCCTACCCATGCTTCCTACTGGTGAGGATCTTTCTTCCTGGAAAAGAGGAAGTTTCATGGACGCTTTCTGGGGGCACCTGGATGGCTTAGCTGGTTAAGTATCTGACTCTTGGTTTCAGCTCAGGTCATGAATTCATGGTTATGGGATCGAGCCCCATGTGGGACTCCACACTTAGTGGGGAAGCTGCTTGAGACTCTCTCCCTCTGCCTCTGCCCCTCCCCCTCCTCTCTCTTGCTCTCTCTCTAAAAATAAATAAATAAACCTTTGGTGGGGAGGGGGAAGAAGGAGTTATCTTGGTGGTGGAGGAATTTCTTATACTAGGAAAATTACCTTACCCTGTATTCTCCCAGAAAAAGCCTTCTAACCATGGGACAGATCCTCAAGTTAGAGGGGGACATTCACTCAATTACTGAATGACTAGGGTTGATAGAGAGATTTGAGCTTTGTTACTTTCCCATGTTAGTGTGTGAAATCCTTAATTCTTTTAAGAAACCTTCTTTTAACTAAATGTAGGACCCCCCCCCCCCGACTCACACTTCATTTCCTAACATCTGACAAATCTGTCACAGGTGAACCTACTAGAACAGAATAGGAAAGAGAGAGAAAACCAAGTGCTGCTTTCCTGAGCATTCTTCCTCAACCCAAAACCATCCCATGAATAGCCAGTTTGCTGATTTTTCCCCCAATTCTAAAGAGATCCATAAGATCATAGAATTGACCGTAGCCATGTCCACAGATGGTAATAGGACAATAAAACTCTTGCACATTTGATTCTTCAGTTAAAATTTCCTTTGGCTTTCTGTACTTTATTCACCAAGCTATTTATATTCCTGCAGCTGGTTAAGCACCTACATAGGCACCCTGACCAGGGTGGGCAGAGCCCCTTCCCTGCTACTTCCCTCCCTCCAGCCTGCACCCACCCACCACTATTCCCACCCGAAATTCAGTTCATTCCTTTTTCCCACGACCACTGGAAGGAACAAGGGAGGGGCAGCCTCAAGACCACATGCTCTACCCAACTCTACTATATGGCACTTACAGCATGTTAAAAATAACGCATTGAGGGGCGCCTGGCTGGCTCAGTTGGTTGAGCACTGCCTTAGGCTTAGGTCATGATCCCTGGGTCATGGGATCAAGGGCCTCATTTAGCTCATGGGATCAAGGGCCTCATTTAGCTCCCTGCTCAGTGGGGAGTCTGCCTCTCCCTCTCCCTCTGTGCCCTCTCTCTCTCTCTCTCACTCTCAAATAAATAAATAATAATAAAAATAAAACATTGAACAGGAGTACTAGCAAAGACAAATATTCAGAGATTGGCTAAGGCCTGAACATGAAACATTGACTTTAAGATAGCATTTCTAAAAGACTCTTTGGCAGAAGCCAGCAAAAAGAATTCACTTTCGTTCAAACCTTCTGAAATCTGCTCTCCTTACACCTTTTTCTCTCTACTCCAGATTACCTTCATGTACAGACAGCCAACTCTACCTCTACAAGTCCTTCTGCTCCTTCTTCTGACCTCCCAAGTGAATGATCCTTTCCCAGATTTTCTCAGGAAAAGGATCACATTTGGCAATATCATCTCAAAATTGCTAGGATAACATGCTGATCTAGAAGTCAAACTCAAGTTCAGGACTATAATTAAGAACTCCAAAACCTCAGGAAGACAGACAAAAGTAACCTGCAGAATTAGGGATCTTGTCAGTTATTTACTATCCTGGACTGCTGGATCCATACCAACTAACTCACTTAATTATAAGCCCTCATGTGGGAAAAAATGGTTAAAGGCCACAGGGTGGGAAGGTCAAGGTGGGGGTGGGATTTAAATAAGCCAACTGTGCACAATCCAGATATTTCAGATATTGGTCTTGAGAGGATAAAAAAATAGGAAATGAAATACATATGGCTGTTATTGGAATCTTCCCCTTGAGAGAAGATTGGATGAAACTTCAAAGTTGTAAATAAAATAAATATGTCTCAATAGGAGACCTTAAAACTAGACCTCAGAAATCTTTTCAACAATATTCTGAGATACACCTAACGGCTGAAGCAAAAGGAGATTTGCCCTCTCTTTTGGTAAATAGGCTCACATCTGAAATAGGAAACTTAGTCAGAAAAAATAAATTGGACTGAGAAATTGCCAATTTAGAATATCTCCAACATGTGGCTTAACATTTTCAAAAAGCCCTAGAAAATAAACAAGCTAGGAATGAAAACAAACTTCTGGCTGTCCCAATTAAACAACTGGTCCCTAAAATAAAAACAAAAGCAAAAGCTTTTCTATTCTCTGAGAATTCCAAGAGTCTATGAATGAGGACACCTGTAGATACTGCAAGCAGAAGGGCCATTGGAAAAATTCATGCCATATGTTGGTTAGGAAACAGAAAACAACTGTCTAAAGTCAGCCCAGTGGTGCTGCAACTAGGAGAAAGAACCCAACTAATTCCCTACCCTTCATCTAAACCCACAAGGAGCATGGTTTATGAATATATATATGGACAATTCATCTTTTTTATTGATATAGATATTGATATATTGATATCCATATCACAGAACATCAGATGCCCCAGAGCACTGAAACCACTCCAATAGCGGGAATTCTCAACAACCACAAGCCCCTTTCAACGTTCCCATCCACAACTGCTTCATTGGAGCCATTAGCAGGAGAACATTCCTTTCTTCTCTGTGACACGACTTCTGTAAATTTAATAGGTAGGGAACAAGTTAGCAAGTAGAACTGACAACTAAAATGTACTACAGAGGGATTATTTTTGGAAGGCCCCAAATTATAACTGATATTCATATGAAAAGACCTATACTGTGTATGACTCCAGAAACTACTGAAGAGTCAGCCACAGTCTCAGAATCCCTAAAAGTCGAAGACTGGGCAAAGGCAAGTCAATGCTTTGGAACAGAGTCATAAGAGTCCAGATTGATTCTCCTAAACTTTAACCTAAACTTCCCAATACTCTACTAAAACTCAATGCAAAGAAGATCTTAGACTAATTACAACCAGCCAAATTGAAAAAATGGATTAATTATTCTTTGTAATGGTCCCTGTAATACCTGGTTCATCTGCTTAAAAGCCTAACAGTTGAGCCTATAGATTGGTCTAAGGTCTGGGAGCAGTTAAAACAGGCTTGCTTCCCAGCACTACCTTACTCAAATACCACGCCCTCCTCAGTCCCACCTGAAGGCAAATTCTGCACTGTAATAGATTTTTTTTTTTGTTCAACATTGTTTAGTATCCCTTTGATGAAGTATGTGATATGTATTTCCCTTCACTTCAGAAAAGCAACAATTCTCTTGGATAGTTATGGCCTAGGGATTCACCAAAGCTCCATCCTATTCTTCTCAAATCTTAAAAGATCTTAAGGATATACTGTTTCCTTGTGGGTCCCTTTGGATCCAATATGCAGGTGACTACTTATGTTCCTTGAAGATTCTAAAGCCAACTCTGTACTTCTACTCACAGAGCTACCAAAAACAGGACACAAAGCTGAGAGAGAGAATTTCCAATTCTGAAACAACAGCAACAACAACAATTCATTGTCTAGACCATGACCTATTAACTGCAGGAAAGGCATTATCTGAGGAGAGATTATAAATTATGCAATTGTGTCTGGCATTCACTGGGTATTATGGAGAACGGCCACAAAGTATTTCTGGAATATCAAGCTTCTATATGATTTGACAGAATCAAATATCACACACCCTCTCATGGAACAAAAAAACTAAAAAGGCCTTCAGTGATTTCAAATATCCCTTTGACAGCCATCTAAACTAAATCTCCCAAATTATCATAAGCCTTATCTTTTGTTTGTGCTTGAAAGGTTAGGCCATGCTCTAGGGGTATTAACTCAAAAACATTCTTCACATCAAAGACCCATTGCCTATTATATCTGGCCCTTTGGTCTGGAAGCTAGAGATTTTTCTACTTGCCTCAGAGCAATTGTATACCCTCAGCTAAATTAAATAAAGCACTTCAGATCCTGCACTTGGATTGCCTTTAAACCTGATGGGATTACATGTAGAACAATCCCTATGGCTAATTGAAAATGCCAACATTTTTCTTCTAGCCTATTAATAAAAAAATATTGTTACTTTCTTCCTTCTCATAGTATCATACACTATTCTGACAACTCCACCCAGCAACTTTATTATCCTTACCCTTGAGGGAGAATATTATAATCATGTTTCTGCTATTTAAGAATTGTCCATGTCCAGAACACATATCATAGACATCCCCACACCAAATCCTAACTTAATATTGTTTGGTGATTGGTCTTCTCTTAAAAAGGAAAAGATCTAAACCCATGTTCACAGCAGCATTATTTACAACAGAAAAACGGTGAAAGCAATCCAAGTGTCCAATGGCAGATGAATGGATAAACAAAGTGTGGTATACACATTCAATGAGCTATTATTCAGCTCACGGAAAGAAATTCTAACACATGCTACAACATGGTTGAACTTTGAAGATATTATGCTAAGTGAAATAAGCCAGATGCAAAAGGTCAGAAATGATTCATTTATATGACATTCCTAGAGTAGTCAAATCCATAGAGACGGGAAGAAGAATGGTGGTTTCCAGGGCTGAGGGAAGTAGGGTATGGAGAGTTAGTGTTTAATGGGTACAGAGGTTTCAGGTGGAGAAGATGAGAAAGTTCTAGAGATGCATGGTAGTGATGGGTGCACGATGTAAACATAATGCCACTTAACACAATTTACTGCTTAACAGTACAATTAAGAATGATTGAAATGGTATATTTTATGTTACATATTTTTTACCACAATAAAAAATAAAAAGAGACAATACAAAAAAAAAAAAAAAGAGAGAGACAATACCAGGCAGGCTGGTTATATGAAAGCTATCACAGATTCCCTTGAAAAATCCCTTTAACAGCCACCTTAAAACTATGAGGCATTCCCAATCCCTTATTAAAAGTCAAATCAATGTAGGTAATCAAAAATATAGCTTTTTCAATGGTGTAGCTAAATTCACTTTTATTGCTAAAAACAAAAGGGTAAATATATTCACAGATAGCTGACATGCTTTTGGAGTAGTTAATGATTTTGAAAAGACATGGAAGCAAGGAGATTTCTTAACCTCTTCAAACACTCCTATACAAACAATGGACAACAAATACATAAATTACTGATATCTTAATGCTACCTGAGGAAATTGTTCTTGTAAAAGTAAATAAGATGCTATAGAGATTAGAAGAAATGCTTTAGTAGATCATCATGCTAAACAAGCTGCTCTGATATCATGCTTATGCAAGAATCACCTACAAAAAAATTAATATCCATAGTCATTCAAGAATTCCATAATAGATGCACAACATTTAACTACCAACTCTGAAAACAAACACTGTGGATAACTAGAGAGTAAGATACATGAGGAGATCTGGTGAGGCCAGGATGGCTGAAGGGGAACATCGGATAACCTAAAAGGAATATTTCTAAAATATACCATGAAACAATTCATCACAGCAGGAATGAGCAACTACAATATTAAACAATTCCTGGCTGAGAAATTTTTCTGGAATATCCAATTCATTCCTCATCTGTAACCAACATAATTTGGAGAATACTGTAAAGGTGGGGTATGGACCAGAACTATGTCCAAAGGGATACTCAGACAATCTCCAAATGGATTTTATACAATTGCTACTATAGTTTATCTATGTATAATAACAATAGTATGTCCATTTTGTAGGTGGATTGTATTCCCCTGATACAAACCTAGAATCTACTCTGGCCAAAATACTTTTAGTTTTATGGGACCTACTTGGGACCTTCCTACTTACCCATTCAGGGATAGAGGAATACATTTTACTGGAAGAATTACTTGTAAATTATACAAAGCTTTGCTCTTTTCTCAAAACCTCTGTTGTCCTTATGTCCCAATCCTCTGGGAATATAGAAAGAACATGTGAAATATTAAAACTGAAAGTAGCTAACCACCTTTAGGTCTTATAGTCCTGAGTTCTTGTCCTTTAAGAGCTCAAACACCACCTCTTGGTAAAAGGGTGCCTGGAAAATCCATGCAACTAGGAATATCTTCACCCATACTTGATTTCCATCTTTTACAAGCTAATTATTATAAGGGACTAACTCAATACACTCAGTCCAATCATTCCATAGGCTGCTGTTCCCCCTCCAATGACCTAATCAGTCCCTCTTCGACCTAAAACAGGTCATCTAGGGTACTAGAAAAGACATCAGAGAAAGCTGCCCTTGAATCTCCCTAGAAAAGACCTTATGACGTGCTCTTAACTACTGGTACATCCGTCAAACAACAAGGAATTATCCTTAAATATGTTACTCAATCAAAATGACACCATCTGTCTGATAAAAATCAGAATGTTATATCTACTAAAAAATTGAGATTTCCCCAAAAGAAGGCTTCCAGAAGGAAGCAGTCCATAGAGGTTGGCTTCTAACTCAAGAGATTCAGAACAAGCTGATGACCATATGAAGGGGACAGTTTCTACCCAAGGTGATTAGAACAGGATTTTTCTTAAGATTTTATTTATTTATTCACAAGAGACACAGAGAGAGAAAGGCAGAGACACAGGCAGAGGGAGAAACAGGCTCCATGCAGGAAACCCGAAGCATCACTCGATCCCAGGACTCCAGAATCATGCCCTGAGCCAAAGGCAGACACTCAACCACTCAGCCACCCAGGTGTCCCTAGAACAGGGTTTTTCTATATGCTACACTTTCCTTTATTAGTCTCCCTTTCAATCATACTTTTCCTCATTACTGATTTAACATCACACACTTCTGACTTAGCCTGTCATGCCACCAATACTACTGATACTGATTTTCTTTGTCTAGGCCTTACGGAAGGTAAAATCATCCTACCTCTAGTAATACAGCTCTCTTACCAGTACGGCCAAACCCCAGATAATAGCCATACATGTAATCAATCCTCCTAAAGACAGTTTTTTTCAAGAATATTCTAATCAACAAATAGCTTTTAGACTAATATTTGTTAATGAACATCCAGGACAGGATTGCTACAACTCTATGTAATGACCATGACTCAACCTGATCATATAAACTGGCCCAGCTCCCTTCTTTACCCCCTCTTTTATAACTATTTTTGGTGTTTCCTCAGTATTAGTATTTCAGATCGAATTCCCTAATAGACAAAAATATTCAAAGTCATTACTCTTATAAATAGGCCAAAAATTATGCCAATCTTACTAACGATGGTGATCCCTGTAGACAGTACATCGATGAAGAAAAATGTACTTGTGCTTGGAAAGAGGTAAAATTTTGGATGTAACAGTGATGTGACAGTCATGACAATACCCAGAGACAATACACATATCTCCACTAAGATTTACCACATACTATGATGCTTCTGTGTACTTCCTTGGTTATATTCCCATGCAAAAATCAGGCTCTTAGTAGCTGACCCAGGACTGGAGCAATCACTTAGATCATTCCAAGTGTATGACTCCTTAATATCTTCAATACACTATGTCTTCTTAAAAATATTCCTAAAGAGGGGCACCCGGATAGCTCATCTCTCATGAATAAATAAATGAAATCCTTAAAAAACATATCCTTAAATATATATTATTCCTAAGAATAATATCCTGCCTGGAGGTATTGGTAGGATGCATTCCTTCAAACAACATCAATGTCCTCAATAGAATTTCAAAAATTTGGAACAATCAACAATTTTCTCTATAGTTTAGCTGATGTAGTAATTAATGTAGCCACGCCCTAGGATCATAATAAACAAGTACAAATTCTTTAGTCCAGGTAGTTCTGAATAAGATAATTGTTTTGCACCTGGTCAGTTAGGGGAGAAGGTAAGTCTGCATAACAGCTAACATTTCACATGGTACCTGGGTGAACAGTACAGGGAATGTAAGCTAAAATAAAGGATCACCTGGAAAAAAAAAAAAAAAAAAAAGGACCGCCTGGATATCTAGAATAGATCAAGAGGGTTGCTAGAAAAGATTGATTCTATAACTCTACATGACTCTGTAAAAGATGGGTTAATATACCTGTATCAATATTAAGAACTTTTCAGATTAGATATGAGACAGGGCATCTAGACAGGAATAGAATAAAAGTGGGTTTGCAGGTCTGATATGTGAAGTTGAGAGATTTACCATTTTGTGACTCCTTCTTCCTCTGCAACCTAGACAGGAGGTTTGTCCTGGCAGTGGGAATAAGGGTAAATTCAGGCAAGGAGGTAGGCATGTAGGAGAGACTGAGTCAGAAATCTGAGAGGTATGAAGACAGTATGTATGAGTCACTGAGTGGAAATTGCGGAGTAGCGAAACATAGCCAATGGCCAGGCCTTGCTGAGGCTCCAACCAGATCAATGCTCCTGAGCAGCAGGTCCATCTTCCCAGTGGTGTGGCTGCATTGGGCAGCGCTCAGCTGCCAGAGACCAGTGGTCTGTCCCCCAGCTAGTTCCACCCTCCTTGCAATGAGCAAGAAGCTTTCCCTAATACAGCCTTCAGGTTGATCACAGCCCCAACCCCTCCACTGAAGTGAGTTTTCTTCTCTTTCTACAGCTTCTGGATATTTTAGTAAGAAAAGGCTACTCTGGGGACCATTGGCCAGGTGCTCCCTCAAAACTTCACCTCCAATTTTTAGCTGCAAATTGTTCACGGTTTAATCAGAGTTCTCCAACCAGAACTGACTGGTGAGTATCCCTCTCACAGTGCACAACTCTAGGGTATTGGCCTTTTGGTCGGCCTGTCAGTCCACTTAGCTCAGGTGCCAGCTTCTTTCTGCAGTCTGAAAGCAGGCATCGCCTGGCTCATACTATCAGCAAAGAGACCTAGAGATTCCTTTCTGGCTGCAAATCACAACACTCTTGGTTTCTCTGCTTTCTTTATCTTGAGTTCCCAACTAGAAAGAAAAATAGTTGCAGCCACACGATGTCTTTATACCAAGCACAACAAACTCTGAGGGCACTTCCCTGATTTCTTTTTAATCGTCTATGGACTTCATTGTTTTCACGTCTCAAGAAGCTCTCCAGCTGCCCTGGTATGGATTGTGCAACAAGTTCCTTTAAGGAACAATTTGTAAACTTGCCCCTCATGTAATCTGTTGTCTGAGGCCTGATATTTACCACAGGCCATTTTTTAATAATTTAAATAGAAAATATAACAAGGTTTCCAATAAGGATGTTCAACTGGGCATATCTCTATATCCTTCTGGTGAAGGAAGGGGGGAGAGATTTCTCGGCCTGATTCTGTCACTTGCTAGTTAACTAGTTAGGTAACCATCATTCTGCAAGTCATTCCTTTTCTGAGGCTCTTCCTTCTTTAAAAAAAAAAAAAAAAAGAACAGTCATGCTGAGCTGCCTCCTTCCTCACAGAGGTGTTGCATGGATTAAATATGATAATGAATGTCAAAGTGCTTTGTAAACTGCAAATCTAAGGTGTTATTATTCCCTTGGTGAAAGTAAACATAGGCTGTATATCTTCTCTGCAGGAATATAAAGGTTTGGAGTTTTCATTAAAGGCAAATCCACAGTGTTTATTGAACCCCTTTTGTTTGCATGCATTTGCTAGGCATTTGTATATAAATCATTTCATTTTATCTTCCTAGTAAGCTTGTGGCGCAACTAGTTTAAAACCCACTTCACAGATAAGGAGACTAAGCTTCAAAGAGATGAAGCAATTCACCCACTATCCACAGCCAGTAAGTACTGACAGCAGTTCTGGACTAGCACAGCACCTCTTCTCCACACAACCCTCAAGGATGTGGGCTCCTTCCAGCTCATGACACTCTGCCATCCTAAGTGGCCCCTGGCCTCATCATCTAAGATGGAGTGCAGCATCACCTCCCAAGAAGGAGGGGAGAGGACAGGACAAAGTGGAGAGGCCAACTCTTAAGGAATGGTCACAAGAGGTTCCATATGACACTTTGCCAATCCCTTGGCCAGAATATATTCACACAATTGGTTTGATGACAAGATCCTAATGGAGCATTTGAACAGAGCAATTGGAGAGAGTTTAGTAAAGGGGTCACATTCAAAGGTGTGGGTACAATTAAGAGAAACACACAGGGTGGTGGTGCACACCAGAGCTAGAGACGGTGGAGAAATATCATAACCACAGGCCTGAAGGGACATGGAAGGGATTGTTCCTGGAGCCTAGAGAAGGCTGGAGTTGCAGCTGTAGGAGGGGGCTATCCCAATTGAGCTGTGGCCTTTGGTAGGGGAAAACCAACTTGTTTATATATATATATATATATATATATATATATATATATATATATATATATACTCTGTCTAGCCAAAGGACCAAGAGAGGGGTGTCCTAGCAAGACAGAAAACTTTGAGACAATAACCCATTCAGCCTGCCAAACATCACAAAAACAAAAACCATCTTGTGGCCACACTCCACCCATGCCAGCAAAGGCCACATGAGGAACCTAGACCACCATCCTCAAAAGGATGTAACAAGATGCTCCATCCACTGTCCCTCCCACCATGGTAGTGTCATAAAAGACTGCATGGGGAACAAAACTTCCATTCTCTCTGGAGTGACTCAGAATATCCCTGTATTTGGAGATAGTCTTTAAAGAGCAATTAGGTGAAACAAGATCATTGGGGTGGGCTCTAATCTGCTATGGCTGGTGTCCTTTAAGAACAGGAGACTAGGGATCCCTGGATGGCTCAGCAGTTCAGTGCCTGCCTTCAGCCCAGGGTGTGATCCTGGAGACCTGGGATCAAGTCCCACGTCGGGCTCCCTGCATGGAGCCTGCTTCTCCCTCTGCCTGTGTCTCTGCCTCTCTCTCTCTCTCTCTCTCTGTGTGTGTGTGTGTGTGTGTGTGTGTCTCATGAATAAGTAAATAAAATCTTTTAAAAAAAAGAAGAGGAGGAGGAGACTAGAGGGGTACCTGGATGGCTCAGTTGGTTAAGCATCCTACTCTTGGTTTGGGCTCTGGTTGTGACCTCAGGGTTGTGTGATGGAGCCCTGAGTCAGGCTCCACACTCAGCAGGGAGTGTGCTTGGGATTCTCATGCTCCCTCTCCCTCTGCCCCTCCCCCTGCTCACAGGCTCTTTCTCTTTCTCAAGTAAATAAATAAAATCTAAAAAAAAAAAAAGAGGGACTAGAACATAGATACACAACACAGAATATCATGTGAGGACACAGGGAGGAGGAGATGGCCATGTAAAGCAGAAGAGCGAGGTGCCAGGACGAACCAAACCAGTGACACCTTGATCCTAGATTTCTAGCCTCCAGACCTATGAGAAAATAAATTTCTGATTATGTAAGCCGTGCCCCCAGTCTGTGAACTGTGGTAGTATCAGAGGAGGTTTGGTGGAGAACCAGGAGTTATTATGGCTCATTGGTAACAAGACCACCTCCCTAGTGTGTCAGAGGAGACCACATGGGCAGCCGGAAGGAGGTGCTCCTTCCTCTTCCTTCTCTGCCAGGGAGTTATCAGCAGAGGCCTGGCAGTAACAAAGTGGAACCCCCTTCACCCACCAGAGTGGTGTCAGGGGAGACTGCTAGAACATAAGACTTAAATAAGATCCAGAATCTTACAAAGTAGTACCCAAAATGTCCTGATTTCAGTCCAAAATCACTTATCATACCTGAAACCAGGAAGACCTCAAATGTCCTCATACCAACATTGGAAGGTATGGATCAGCTAGAGTAGTTCAGCTACAGTGAATAGAAACCTGAACACAGAAGGAATCAACCTTTCAGGAGAATTTATTGGCTCACATTACTGAAAGCTCCAGAAGTAATGCAGGCTTCAGCAAACGTTGATCCTATGGCTCAGGGATGTCCCAAGAACCCAGGCTCTGTCATCCACCATGTAGTTTCTTCTCAGGGCTGGCTGGCCTTGGGCTTGTGGGATGGCTGCCAGTAGCAAACAGGGCAACCGGCTTCCTCGCTCATTCCCACAGGGAGAGCATCTTTCCCCAACCATAAGGACAACTTCTTTCCCCCTTTAGATCACCTGCTCACCTGTTCAACTACTCTCACCTCAGGAATATCTTACAAGGATTGCTTGAGGTCAGTTAAACCCCAGAGATGAGGGTGAAGTGTAATCTCACCTAAAACACTATGAGGAATCATGACGGAGGGGAGTTTCTCAAAAGAAACTCTTACTGGGGTTCAGAGAATTTAGGAAAGTTGCTCAGAGTTAAAGTTACTGAAATGGAGGAGCTGAGGTTCAGACTCAGTTTTCTGTTTCTGAAACTTCATGGCAATGGAGGACAAATGCCTGGCACTACTTCAGACCCTGGTACGATGCTTAACATACCACAGCCGCTTAATAGATATGTGTTAAGTAAAAGAATAAAATACCACTTTCTTGGCAAACATCATCAGGGCAGAGACACCTACTCTTCTTCCAATTCTCACATGCTACCATAGACACTTTGGCCTCCCAGTTAGCCGCATTCAGGTGACCAGTAACAGCCAAAGTGCTACAACTGGAGTTAATGTGAATCACTACCAGACTGAAGCATAGAGGAACTGGTGTGAAGTCCCCTGGTGCTCCCTTTTCCTTCTGTGGTGACTAAAGTAGCCACATGTTCTAGATGGTGTGGCTACAGGATGGTCAGCCTGCATCCCCAAGTGGCTATCTGGAGCAGTGTCACTCTTCAATCTTACCCCCACAGATCCATGTTGGACATGAAGCATAAGGAGAGAGCAAACTTTAACCGCTACTTGGGGGTTAACCTGGTATTAATCTAGCCTAACTAGACAAGTACAATACCTGAATAATTCCAACACCTTCTCTTGCAGAGCCTAGACTTGGCTCAGAATCCTGAAACATTTATTTTAGCTCAACAACTTCCAATGATTAAAACACTTCCTACTTTTGTTTATTCAGTCAATAAATATTTGCTGCCTACCAGCCGTATGCCAGGTGTATTCATTTCCGTGGCAGCTGTAAAGACTAGGTGTCTTACATGGATAGAACTGGAGGGTATTATTCTGAGTGAAGTAAGTCAATTGGAGAAGGACAAACATTATATGGTTTCACTCATACGGGGAATATAAAAAATAGTGAAGGGGAATAAAGGGGAAGGGAGAGAAAATGAATGGGAAATATCAGTGAGAGCGACAGAACATGAGAGACTCCTAACTCTGGGAAACGAACAAGGGGTGGTAGAAGGGGAGGTGGGCAGGGGGGATGGGGTGACTGGGTGATAGGCACTGAGGGGGCACTTGACGGGATGAACACTGGGTGTTAGCTATATGTTGGCAAATCGAACTCCAATAAAAAAATAATAAAAATAAATTTTCAAAAAGTAAAAAGTAACAGTAACAAAAGAGACTAGGTGGCTTACATTGGATAGCTTAAAATAAGAGAAATTTATTCTCTTACAATTTTGAGGCCAGTGGTCTAAAATCAAGGTGTCAGCAGGCCATGCTCTGTTTAGAAGCTCTAGGATAGAATCCATTCTTTGCCTCTTCCAGCTTCTAGTGTCTGTTGGCATTGCTTGGCTTGTGGTCACATCACTCAAATCTCTACCTCTATAGTCCTATTGCTTCCTCTTTTTGTCTTTTCTCCTGTATGTCCATTATAAGGACATTTGTCATTGGATTTAAGCCTATCCAAATAATACAGGATGATCTCCACATCTCAAAATCTGAACTTAATTACATCTGCAAAGACCCATTTTCCAAATAAGATCACATCCACAGGTTATGGGTATTAGAAAATGTACATATCTTTTGAAGGACCACCATTAAACTCATTACAGCAGGCATGGTGCTAGACCCTGGCAATATGTAGTAACAAAACAAACGAAGCATTTGTGGAGCTTACCTGTCTAGTTAGGGAGATAGGCATTAATCAAATAATTGCACAAATAAATGTTCAAGTGCTAGAAAAGAAAAATGCAAGTTGCTAGGAGCCAAGTCTAGGCCAAGAAAGGAAGTTTTCCACTAGGATGTGATGCTTGAGCTGAAACCTAAAAAGTGAACATGCCTGGCACTACTTCAGACCCTGGTATGAAAAGCAGGTAAAGCATTTCATGCACAAGGAAAATTCCACTCAAAGCCCATTGGAGAGGGGAGTGGGGCTAATGCTCAGAAAGCAGGAGAAAAGATGAAAGTTTAGGACTTTGCTCTAAAAACAAAGTTCTAAAAAATTTGCATAGTCTTTACACTATGCAAATAAGTGACCTAAGCAGAATTGTGTTTTTTTTTTTAAGATTTATTTATTTATGAGAGAGAGAGAGAGGCAGAGACACAGGAGGAGGGAGAAGCAGGCTCCATGCACCGGGAGCCCGACGTGGGATTCGATCCCGGGTCTCCAGGATCACGCCCTGGGCCAAAGGCAGGCGCCAAACCGCTAAGCCACCCAGGGATCCCAGAATTGTGTTTTAAAACATCACTCTAGCTTATAGGAAAACAAGAGTGGGAGTCAAGGGGTCAGCTTAGGAAGGCATTGCAATGAGGTGACAAATGATGTCCTAGCCCAGAAAGATGACAATAGGAAAGGACAAAAAGAAGCCAAATTTTAGAGATATTTTAGAACTAAAATCAACAGACAAAATGATGTCCCTGAAAATGGAAAAGTAAGAAACTCCAAAAAAATAATTTTGAAGGTGGCAAAAACGTTGAGAATCAACTTTTTCAGAACTCTGGAAACTAATCAAAAACTTAAAACAACCAGAGCAATGTTAAATTAGAAATGAAGCCACTAAATTTTTGTAAAAGAGCACTGTGGCATTTTAACTTACCTACCTGCTATCTCCCTAGCTTGTCAGCAGCAATAGGAATGGTGGCACACATTCCTACTGTGGCTTGCTGGTGTCAGAAGAGGAAGAAATGTTGGTCTCATTCTCCAGGAATTGTGGTTGTGTGATTTGATCCGGCTGGTGGATCCTTGAGGAATTAGTCTTGGCAATTTCTCATGATTAAAGCAGCCTTCTGGGTGGTGTTGTCAAAAGCACCCAAAGGTAAATGTTCTAACCACAGCTGCCAGGGGCAGGAAATGGCAGACGAGTAAGCAATGGATGGACTGAGGAGCTTGGGAAGAAAAAGCTCAGAATGCATGGGGAGGATGCAAAACTATTGGAGCTAATAAATGAATTCAGATAAGTTACAGTTTACAAGATTGACACACATAAATCTACTGTATTTCTATACACCTGCAATGAACAATCTGTAAAGGAAAATAAGAAGACAATTCCATGTTTAATAGCATCTAAAAGGATAAAATACTTAGGGACTAAATTTAACCAAGGAGGTATAAGAATTGTATGCTAAATACTACAAAATATTGCTCAAAGTAATTAAATAGCTAAATAAATGGAAATATATCCTATGTTCGTGGATTAAAAGACAATATTTTAACATGGCAATACTCCCTGAAGCAATCTAAAAATTCAACTCAACCTCTACTAAAAATCTCAGTGAACTTTTTTGTAGAGATGGAAAGGATGATCCAAAAATTCATATGAAATCACAAGGGACTCAAAAATACAACCTTGAAAATAAAGAAGAAATTTGAAGAACACATGCATCTCAATTTCAAAACGTAGTACAATGCTAAGAATAGTCAAAATAGTGTAGTAGGCATAGAGATCAATGGAACAGAATTAAGAGTCCAGAATATAAGCCATACATCTTTAGGCAACTAATTTTTTTACAAGGGTACCAAGACCAATTAATAAAGAATCATTCTTTCAACAAATGGTGTTAGCTAGACAATTGGATAGCTATATGTGAAAGAATGAAGTTGGACCTTTACCTCACATCATAAACAAAAGTTAACTCAAAAAGGATCAAAGACCTAAATATAAGAGCTAAAAGTAAAACTCTTTGAAGAAAACACTAATAAATCTTCATGATCTTAAATTTGGCAACAGATTCTTAGATAGGACAGCAAAAGCAGCAATGAAATAGAAAACAAAATAGAAAAAATAAATCAGACTTTATCAAAATTTAAGACTTTATCAAAGAACACTATAAAGAGAGTAAAAAAAGACAACCCACAGACTGGGAGAAAAATATTTTTAATCATATACCCAGTAAATGTCTAGCTCCAGAATACATAATAAACAATTACAGGTCAATGACAAAGAGTCAACCCCATTAAAAAATGGCCAAAGGACTTGAATAGACATTTAAAAAGATATACAAATGACCAACAAATGCATGAAAATATGCTCAACATCATTAGTCATTAGGAAAATGCAAACCAAAATCACAAGTTACCACTTCACACTTATAGAAACTAACAAGCGTTGGCGAGGATGTGGAGAAATTGGAGTCCTCATACATTGCTTGCGGTGATTTGAAATGGTGAAGCCAAAATGGAAAACAGTGTGGCGGCTCCTCAGTAAGTTAAACATAGAATTACCATATGACCCAGATATTCCACTCTGGTATATACACCCAAAGGAATTGGAATCACATATTTAAACAAAAACTTACAAATATTCATAGCAACACTACTCACAATAGCCAAAAGGTGGAAACAACTCAAATCCCATTAACTAGTAAATCGATAAATCAAATGCGGTGTGTCCCTACAATGGACTACCACTCTGCCTTAAAAAGAAATAAAATACTGACATGTATTATAACATGGATAAACCCTGAAAACATTACACTAAGTGGGAAAAGCTAGACACAAAGGCCATATATTGTATAACTCAAGTCACATGAAATATCCAGAATAGGCAAATCCACAGAGGTAGAAAGCAGCTGAGTCATTGCCAGGGGCTAGGGGCAGAGGGGAATGGAATGATATTGGTGATGACTTACAATCAACAATTGTAAATGTAGAAAATGCCATGGATTGTATATTTTAAATTTATTAAAATGGTGACTATAATGTATATTTTGCCACAATTTAAAAAAAAGCAACTAAAAAGAAAACACAACAGGTCTTAGTAGTACAGCAAACATAAAAGGTGAAGGAAATGGGATAGACAAAGATCACGCTCAGGTTGTCAGCCACCACAACTTGATGGAAGATGCATGTGGAAGTTTGAAAACATGGCAGCAAAATGTGTTAATACTTACTAATAGGTGGGGTCTTTGATGCCTCCACCTGAATCTGGACTCTGTGACTGTTTGAGCAATAAAATATATCAGTAATGAGGCTGTACCAGTTTCCAGGCTCAGGTCTTAAGAAAATGTCAGTTTCCACTTCCTGACTCTTGGGGCACTTGCTTTGGAACCCAAACGCTGTGCTATGAGGAAGCACACTGCTCCATTAAGAGATCTATGAACTGAAAGCCACCACCAACTTGCCAGCCATGTGAATAAGTTATCTTGAAAGCGAACCTTCCCATCCCAATAGAGCACCAGAGCTGTCATATGGAACAGAGACAAGTTGTCCCCATTGAGCCCTGCCCAAATCACAGACTCATGAGCAAAATAAATGACTGTTATCCTAAGCCACTAGGTTTTGGACAGAGCAATAGTATCGAAAATGGTGTGACTTTGTCTTATGATTCAGAGACAGAAGAGCTCCCACTGCTCCCTAAGGAAGATCTCTATTAAGTACATCACTCTTCACTTCATCATCTTTATTGGTTTTTATTTGGGGACTACCTAAGTCAAAGGATCCGAAATTCTGCCTTTGCCTTGACCGCTTGGCATTCTGGTTTCGGTTTACATAGTTTTGAGTTTTCCTATACTGATTGTATTTCTATTAAACCTCTGGTTGGTGTAAAAAAAAAATGGGGTGGGGGGTCAGATCAGACTCTGGGTTGGGAGGGGGAATGTCAACTCCTAGCTCACCAAAGCCACAGGAGGGATGGGAAGGATGCACAAAACAGTCAAGGATGTCCCAGGGCATAAGGGCAATACATTGAGAATGCCTACTACATTCAACTTGTGATGGGGGGGAAGAAAGAAGTTCGTGATATAGACCCATCAAGTATATTCCGTGCCCCCAGAATATTGGAGAAATCAGTGAAATTCCACACTAGTGGAAATGGTCCAGATGGGCGGCCAAACACAGGTCCCCAATCAGCGGGGCACTAGTCTTACCTTGTGACACCACTCTTCTTTCCCCATCTTGGAAGAAAATGCCTGCTGTCATTGGGTTGTGCCACTTTCATCAAATCTTCTTTGAGCCCTTCTTGCCTTCCCAGAACCTTTAGCCATCAGCTACAATCCCCTTAGAGGGTCTTAGAGGGACTATAACCTGCAGCTTTACCTGTTCACTTGTTGAAGGTGGGCCTCCTCTACCTGCCACTAAGGGGTTCAGTTTCACCTAAGCCCTTTGGCTTTCCTACAACACACACTACAAGTCATCACCACTAAACAAAAACCCTAGAAAAAGGAAATAAAGAAACCCAATGCCAGCCTCTCTTTTCTGAGCTGAGGAGGAGAAAAGAGGTCCTTTTCTCTTAACCTATTTTTCTTATAATCCACCCTGTTATATCAACTTCATGCCTGCATTTTTCAATAGTACAACTATTGCAGGCACAAAGCTCTTTATATATATATATATATATATATATATATATATATATATATATATATCACATTTTTCTCAAACTGTGTGCCAGAGAAACAATTTTCAGATATTTAATATCAGAATAAAAGAAGTTTCCTACCAAAAACTGGATTGAGTTCTAAAAAGATGTCTATACCTTGGATGAAGTAATCAGAACACATTTTCCCCCAAAAAATAATGCAATTGGTTGTGTTAAGGTTCCAAGTCTAGCCCATAGAAACTTATATAAACTAACAACAATGCATTTGAAGAGTAGGAAGTAATACTACAAAAATTAGTAACTAAGTCACAACACCACAGAATGGATAGAAAATCATTTATTAACTTGAATTCAGTTACTTCAGGAAAGGCAGGCCTAACCAGAGGGTGCACACAGAGGATTTCTGGGACTTCTGAATCCTTTGAGGTGTGTTTTTAAATTCCTAAGAAAATCTATAGAGAATTGATTTTTAATGTAATCATTAAATTTACTTTTATACATCAAAATAAAATGCTTTTACACAATGAAGGAAACCATCAACAAAACAAAAAAAAAGTAGTGAATGGAGAAGATATTTGCAAATGATAAATGATAAATATATCTGATAAGGAGTTAATATCCACAATATATAAAGAACTTCTAAAATTCAACACCAAAAGCAAACAGACAATTTGATTAAAAAGTGGGCAGAGGGCCCAACTAGACATTTTTTTTTTCAAAGAAGACATACAGACGGCCAACAGACACATTAAAAGGTGCTAAACATCGCTTATCAGGGAGATGCAAATCAAAACCACAATGAGATATCACCTCATACCTGTCAGAATGACTAGAATTAAAAAGACAAGAAATAACAAGTGTTTGTGAGGTTATGGAGAAAAAGGAACCCCCATGCAGTTGGTGGGAATGTAAATTGATGCAGCCACTATGGAAAACAATATGGAGGTTCTTCAAAAAATTAAAAATAAAAGTACTGTAAGATCCAGCAATTCCATTTTGGGGAATATATCCAAAGGAAATGAAAACATTAATTCAAAACAATATATGCAGTCTTACGTTTATTGCATCATTATTTACAATGGCCAAGATATAGAAGCAACCCAGTGTTTATCCATAGATGAATGGATAAAGGAGATGTGGTATATATATGTGTGTATATACAATGGAATACTGATCAGCCATAGAAAAGAATGAGTTCTTGCCATTTGCAACAACATGGTTGGACCTAGAGGGTGTTCTGCTAAGTGAAATAAGTCAGACAGAGAAAGATATATATCATATAATTTCACTTATATGTGGACCCAAAGAAGCAAAACATGATAAAAAAAAAAACAAACACTCATAAATACAAACTGGTGGCTGTGGGCAAAATAAATTAAGAGGTACACACTTCTAGCTGTTAAAAAATCATTACTTTTAAAGGAGCACTGAAGAATAAGGAAAAGCTCAAGACCCTGCAATATTGGCCCTAAAAGAGACCCCTCCCCCATGAATGCATTCATTGTAGAGATCAGGGTTTGGGGTGCCAAGCAGACTAGGAGCTTGAGCGAAGAAACTCATGTTTCTACCATTTACCAAATGTCTGCCATTTACCAGCTCGTGCTAGGGGACAAACGACCTCCCTCTGTGTGTACCTCCACTTTGCTGGTCACAGAACCAGCATGTGGCAAACACATGAGAATAGTCGAGGCCATGAGAAAGTGCAAGCAACACAACATTGTCCTCCACTCCTTCTCTTCTTTGGGCAGTGGCCACTTAACTGCCTTCAGGGCTGAGTTATTAGGGACAAGGTGCAAAGAGAAACCAAACACGGTCTTTGGAGAACGGATTGGAAGGCCGAGTCCTGGCATAAAAATAGTTTTGGAATAACCTTGCTAGAAGTATCCCTATTCCTGCCTCTACCACATCTACACCTTGGAGGGCAAGGGTATTGCCAGGGCAAGGCCAGCACCTAAGCTGAGAGCACAGTAAGAGTGACCCAAAGCCCACATGGGCTCCTGGGGACCAAGGCAAGTAGTCAGGCCAGAGAACATGCCCACAGGCCCAAAGCAATACTGTCCAAGGGCTGAAATGGACACAGAGGGCCTGACATCTCATAAAGTTTAGGAGGGGGAAGCCAAGATGATCACAGACAGAAGTGGCAGGGAGAAGGCCCACAGGCATCTCAAATTTGTCAGGGTTGGGACCCAGGGGAATAGCTCCCAAAACTACCACTCCCCTCTCCCTGGTCATTCCCCAGCCCCAATGACTGTTAAGGCTCTCAGATCTCAGGGGCAAATCCCTAGAGACAAGGGTGATAGGCTGTGAAGGAATAAAGCTGCTACATCCCAAGCATGCTCAGAAAACTCAGAGTGGCTGAATGATCATGAATGAAGTTTCCACTATTCAACAAAATGAGAGCTCTAGATACAAATTGAGTTGTAGGAAGTGTTCCGTAATCACCTGGGTTTGCGACTTAAGAAATCAATACCCAATGAGAGCACTGGGTAGCCAGCACCAGGTAGGTAATAAGCACTCAAAAGCCATTATCATGTTTACTATCATCTGGATGGGACTCTCTTTTCTTATTCCACTCTAGTCTCCTTTAAAATAAACAAGCCTGTCTCCACAGCTTCAACTGTTGTCCCGTGTCCCCGCTGCCACCCAACATCCATTTGGGACACTAGAGAAGCAGAGTCTGTTTCTCACAATTAACTCAGGGAGAGGACATCCCAGGACAGACTGGGTCTTGGCCAGTTTTTGCACAGGACCCTAAGGTCCTCCCCTCCTCCAGCCATCAGAAGCTCAGAAGTTGTCCTCCCTGTATCTCTCCATTCAAAGGAGCACCTAACAGCCCAGGGTTTGGGAGGATGGGGAGTTGCGGGTTAGGGGAGGGAATCTAACAGGTTCCATTTGCAAGCCGCAAGATAAGGACCTCTGTTCCACACCCACACCCCACCTCTCTTGGGGGTGAGGTACAATGAGTTGTTAGATGCAAATATATCAAAAGATTTATATAAATGAAAGCTTCTTTATTATGATAACAACCCCCCCCCCAGGATCATAGTAAAACATTTAAGGTGTGTAAATGCCAAGAAATTTGCCCTGAAAAAGAAAGCATTAGAGATAGCTTTTGTTCATTGAGATTTAAAATTTTGAAATATGTTACATTAAGTTCTGTTTATTGTGAAGGCAAATTTGCCACTTTTCATACTTTCAAGACATTTTTATAGACACTATCCCATCAATTGGAAGAGACAGGCAGGGAAGTGGCTCCAACCATCAGGCTCTCAGCACAGACCTCAGGCTCTATACGATGCTAGTATATCCTTCACTGTTGATAGGAGAACAGGTGGGCCTCTCTGCCAGGGAGGATGTGAAAAGAATTTTGAAAGAAACAGAATATACTCCATTGCAGCTTTAAAATCTTATTTTTATATGCCAGTTTCCCAGCTCCAGAGGATACCTGAACAGTAGAGGGAGGGAAACTGTAGGATCTCCATGCTAGCTACTCTCCAATGACATTTTTCCCAGACTCTGGACCTAGAAACAACCAAAAATGATTTGGTGAATGTACTGAAATGATTTATCGACCATTTACCAAGTTCACACTGTCATAAAGGGCACAGGGCTTAATGCTGAGTATTGATTAAAAGATACTGAAAAATTCCATTCCCATGTATTATCCCTAACGTCTTGCCAGAATCATCTGTCCCAAAACAAACCATCTTGTTTCCCAGGCATGCTGTCAGGTCAGGGAAAAGGAGTAAATTTTCCTTAAAAAAAAAAACTATAGAATCCCACAAAGGGAATACAGTTTTTAAGAACTGAAATAAAATTAGGGATAATAATTAGTCATTAACAAGGAGTCCTCAGCCCCGTCAAGCACAGTGCTAACGTTTCACATCTATTAACTCATTTAACCTTCACAGCAATCCTATGATTCAGCCCCATTTTACAGATGAGAAAACCAAGGAACAGGAAGAATAAAGCATTTGTCTGTGGTCACAGAGGCCAAGTAGGGACCCAAGCCCAGGTAGTAGGGCTCAGAGTCCATGTGCTTAACGGCTACCCTCTGCCTTTTTACACAAGCTGCTCTGGATTGAAAATGCTGAATCCAGTGACAGTGGCTTCACCTCCCAAGTGAATCTGTACGTGTGATGTGGTTACAAATGATCCTGATGGCTACGTTATAGACCTTGACAAACCATACTTGAGCTTATCTAAAACAATAGCCAGTTGGATACATGCTAGAACTTTAAAATAGTGATGCTGGTCTTGGCAGACCAGGTTCTCAAACATACCACCTGATGACCATTATCAAGCCCCTGTGCCTATAACTGGGTGAAAAACCAGGATATTTAACTCGTGCTTTGGGGACAGAAATTCTAGAAATGAATTCTTTCTCATAAGTTCTTAGTTCACAGGAGACCAGACATAACTTGATAGCACCATGCTAACCACTGGGATGTCTCAGCCAGGCCCACTCCAGCTCCCAGAAATGCTCAACTTCATCCCCTAACTTTGGAGATTCTCCTTGTGCCAGGCCAGGACCTGCAGACATTCTCTGCTCAAGATCCAGTCTCCACTCACAGGCAGTGACACCGGAGTGGCCAGCCAGGGTCCCTCTGAGAAACACACAAATACAGATGAACTCATCAGTCCCAAAGGGGCCGCCCTTTGCCCAGAGGCCGTGGGGTTCCTTGGTGGGCTTTCCAGGGCCCTCCAGCTCTCATCTACCAGGAAGAGGGTCTTAGAGGCTGCCCCCCTCATAGTCTCATTACAGCCAGAAACCTTACCTCTCACTTTTCCCTCCATTTCTGCTGAGTTCTCTTATGCCAGTTTGCCCATCTCAGAGGCTGTCAGGAGCCCCAAGAGAAAAAGAAAGAGCCATCATAGGTCACTGCATACTTTCGGGCCAAACACCAAGTTCCCAAAGGAGAATCTTAGTTCTCAGCCTTCCCATGCCAGGAACCGCTGACAGAGGAGCCCGGCAAGGCACCAAGTAGCTGCTACTGAGCCTCTGAAAGGGCACGGGAGCCTCAGGTGGCTACAAGTCCAGGGAGCTTACAGGGTGGCAATCTGTCCTTTCTTTAGGATTCATTTCCACTAGAAGGGCTCACCTCTGAGAGCCTGTCGAAGGCCCAGGCAGGTAGGAACCAGGGGCTGCCCTAGGGGCAATGGCTCCTATGCTTCTCAACTGACTCTCCTTGGGAAAGGCAGGCGCCCTGCCATCTTGTCTGCAGCTGGAGGTGTAGACAAAGTGTATCAAGCCTCTCTCCTCCCCAGGGCTGGCAGGTTTTCAGCACCGTTGTGGAGGCCAGGCTCCATCGCTGGGCTCCATCCTCACTGCCTGGTGAGCATCCCTGGTCACTCCGACCGAGCCACAAAAGAAATGTCCCTCAGGCTGATGAATACCCCCTCCTCGTTCTTCCTTGTCTCCTCAGAAGCACCTCCTGCCCCTCAACCCTCTGTCGTCCTTGACTACCATAATCAACAGAGCAACCAGCCTCAGCCTCAGCCAAATCTCAGGCCCATTTCCAAGTGTTGTCCCTGGGTTCATCCACACACATTTTCCTGCAAGCTTCCTCTGCCTTTTTGGGCCCTAAGCTCTGTCTCTTTTGTGGATGCTAGGGCTTATGGTCCATATCAGGCTAGAGACTTTCTCTCAATGAAGAAACGCTCATGGTCATCTCAACATCCCCTGGCGCTTGAACACCAGGACTTGGCCTCTTGCCTGGGTGGTAGGCACTTTCTCTCTTTACTGCCACCTCTGGGGATCAGGTCAGGGTTCTTCTCACCGCCTATCAGCCACTAGGGATGGAGGGGGGCTCTGGAGTCCCACACTGAGGTGACTTTCCCAGGCACACACTTTGGCCCCTGTGTGCTTCACAGAACCACATCAGCCTCCTCCAGATGCCTGGCCTGCCTTGCTCAGTGGTCCTGTCTACCCACCCTTCAGCATCACCCCACCTTCCTCCCAAGACTGGCAAGTTCCCAGAGTTCTGAGAAATTCACTTTCCAAGCAAGGTCCTTAGGCCCTCATGTCCTTGGCCAAAGGCCAAGATCTTGTTGGGTTTCCAGCTCTTGTTATATGGTAAGGGTAAAGGGGGTAGGGTAGCCTTCAACATAGAATGGAATGACATGGAAGGAGGAGACTCTAAGAACAAGACCTGAGCCCCTCCCCTGGTCATCTGCTCCCCCAGATCATGATTTGCTCTTTCCAAGTAGATGTCTCACGCAGTAAGTCCTCCTGTGTCTTCTCCTCTGGCCCTGACCTTGAAGGGAGACCTGCTCTTGTGCCTCCTGGACTACCTACTGCCATAAACTTGAACACTGATGCCAGAATCACCAGAATTTCCTCAAAGGACACTCAGCAGCAGGAACTCTCTTTTGCCAGGAACTGGCCCTGGCCCAACAGTCTCCAGGCTGAGAAACCCATAGCAGCTCTCCTGGCAACAATATCACTGTCAGTTGTAAACCAATCAGTTGGGGATCACCCTCTTTCTCTCCCCTTGTGGATGCCCTAGGAAGGAAATTCCAGGATTTCAGACTCTTGGGGCCCTTGCTCCCAGAGCTCAACGCCCCAATTAGGTACCTGGCAGCTGTAAGAGCTCACACTTCTGCCAAAATGACAGGGCTCTTATGGATGGGTCCAATCCATTTTCTGACCCCATGAAATGACCACTCTGCATTCAGTCTGGACATGGGTCAGGTGTACCATACCTCCCAACACACACACACACACACACACACACACACACACACACCTTGGCAATCCCCCCCCCCCTCGCCGCCCAGACAGGGCAGGAAAGCGACGAGGCACAGGTGTAGAAGGAAGACCTGGAGGAAGAGAAAGCCAGTGGCCTCCCACTGAGTCTGGCTTAGGGCTCTAGGTGCAGATGATTTGGCCTCAGAAGATTACCCTCCCATGGAGGAAACAGTTGGAATTCATAGGAACTCTGTGAGCTCGAGTTTCCTCAAGAGTAGCACGAGGACACTGGACTCTATGACCCCCAAGTGTCCTTCTGTGGTAGACAGAATAATGCCTCCCCGCCAGAAGCCCTCCATGCCTTACTCCCCAGAACCTGTGAATATGTTACATGGAAAGAGGGAGTTACATGGACATCTTAGATGGAATTTAGGCTGCTAATCAGGTAACCTCGAGATAGGGAAGTTATCCTTGATTATCTGGTTGAGCCTAGTGTAATCTCAAGTGTCCTTATAAGTTGAAAGAGGGAGGCAGGAGTAGGGTCAGGGTCAGAATCAGAAAGAGATTTGAAGATGCTAGCTTTGAAGGTGGAGGAAGGGACCATGAGTCAAGGGATGTGGGGGTCTCCTAGAAAAAGGCAAGAAAACTCTTCTTCTCTAGAGCCTCTGGAAGGAACACAGCCCTGCCAACACCTAGATTTTAGCCCAGGGGAAATCCACTTTGAACTTCTGACTTCCAAAACAGTTAAGATGGTAAGTTTGTGTTGTTTTAACCCACTCATCTTGGTGTAATTTGTTACAGCTGCTGTAGGTCCCTAACATCCATGCCCCAATTTCCCATTAGCTTTACCCTTTCCATCAGAATTCCATCTCCTCTCTAAGTCCTGGATCCCCAGGTAGCAGCACCGCTAGGAGTCAGGGTCCCAATCCTGGGGCAAACTCCTACCAAACATTCAAAATAGAGGCGTATAATGTCCTACATTTATAGAGGACCTTGCTTTTTTTTTTTAATTACTTCATTAAAAATTTACTGTGTTTTATCAGTGTTTTTATGAGCCAATTACTGAGCTGGTCCCTACAGATGCAAAGCCAAGTGGACATCATCCTTTCCCTCAAGGAATTCACTGTCTAGTTGGAAAAAGAAACACAGAAGCAACTACCTAGAATCCTTGGATGTTTTGGAAATAAGACTAGAGTTGGATCAGCCCAGCCCCCATTGATGGAAACAGCTATTGGCAAGAGAGCGATGTTCATGGACTACATGGGCTTCAACCTCCTAGGGTAGAGCAATGGCACTGGGCTATGCTATGGAGCCTGCCTAGGCACGTGCATTCTTTTAAAAAAAAAAATCTAATGAATAATTCTGAGTCACAACAGGGACACTAACCCACTGAAAGATCTTTTCATGTTTTACATTGTGTCAAATGTTCTTTGTACTTTTGTCCCAGGTAGATGGTAAATTCCAGTATCAGGGAGCAGTAAAATAAAATCACTGCTTAAGAGCACAATCATCCTTTTCCTTTTCCTGATTCTCAAAACATTTCAAACTCATGTATATTCTTTATGTATACGGACAAGAATAACTCAAACTTGGGTCATTCTTCTTTGTTTGATTGGGGTTTTTTGTTTTATTTGAACCTGAGCAAAATTGCCTTTAGAACCTGGAAGCAAATATGCTGCACAAAATACTTAACTGACAAAGGAAATTTGACTAAATCCATCCCCTTTGTAGCATGTTGGCTGCCGAAATGGCCAAATTGGCAATTTGTCAGGAAGAAAACTGGCAAACCTTTTAGATGAGATGTCTAAGAAAATATAATTGTTTAATGGAAGCAAGGGTTTACTGCTTTTTTACAATAACATAGATATTTTCTGAACCCAACCAGGTGAAACCGTGCATGAGGAGTTAGGAGTCAACAGAGTAAGGAGCAGAGCTACTATTACAAGCTGTCCATAAACATTTCCAGGGGCAGGCATTCTTCCTCGCCTCGTGTTATTTTCTTTAGCCTCAGTTTCTAAACCTACAACATGAAGGAGTATTGCCAAGACCCAGCAAGAAAGGGCCCTGGTGGTTTCTACGATTTTGATGTTACAAAACATCCTGGTACCTGAAATGCAGATTGTCACAGGTCAGAGGGCTTGGCCTGCCACTCACACCTTGAGCATCTGCCCAAACTCTCCAATTATTTACACCTCCACCATATTCTTTTTTGAGTGGGTCACTTCTTGATCCCCAGAGACAATGCCTGTGGGGTTTTGATGCAACTGAGGCATAAGCAGAAGGGAAAAGACAGAGTACAGGAGCCATGAAAGTTTAGAGGAACCTGCTTCCAGATGAACTACGTTTCTCATGTGTCTCCAGAGAGACCCAGTGCTTTGGAAGAGAAATGGAAGAGCCAGTTGCCAATGGTCGATCACTGCCACTTAGGAGAGGCTAGAAAAAGACACTAGCATCAAGCATTGGAGTGAAAACCTCCTTGTTACTTTCAAGTTTTCGGAGTATCCGTGAAATCTGATAGTGAAAGGAGTTGGAAGCTCTGCTGTTCACTGCGCTCTAGGTCTCCTTTTTACCTCCCTCCCCAGCCCTACCCCCATCAAGCCATCTTGCTCGCCAGCCCCCCAGCAGGGAGGCCAGAGGAGGGTACCCGCTGGATACTGGCTAGGGCTACAGCTCTTCCCACTGAGCCTTGTGCCCCTCGGCACCCAGCCCCAGGGAACGGTCCTGCACCGTTCTGCCCGTTGTCTCTTCCTTTGAAAGACCACTGCCCTGGACTCTCAAAGCAGCAGCCATTGTCTCCTTCCCCTCATTTCATCTCAGCATAGAGCTCTTCATCTGTGTCACACATCGCAGGGTTGCAGGCATGGAGTCAAAGCGCTGAACCATGAGCATCCCAGTCACTTGGGGTCTAAATCCCTCGTGTGCTCACAGCAGCAGCACCCAGAGTCATCAGCCAAGAAGCCACAAGACTCAGTACATCATTTTCAAATCCAAGGACACAAAGAAGTATAAGACATGGGCTCCTCTTTGGGTAAAAATGCCACTCCGGCAGAGAGTAGCATCGCTCCACACTGAGGGGTGGTGAAGAGTGGGGCGGTGGCTCATCACATCAAGCCAGTCTGTGGGTAGAGCTGAGCCTGTGACCTCGACCGGCTAGCCATGTCCTTATCAGAGTAAAAAGTTTTAACATGACTTGGATGCTTGAGAAGGAGAGCATCTAGGCAAGGGACAGAGGCCTGAGCAGGAAGCGAGAGCCCCTCCAGCACGTGCCATGGCATACGAGACTGCAGAGTGTGTGTAGGACAGTGGGGAAAAGGATGTGAAAAAAAAAGCTGGGACCAGACTAGGGGGAGTCATATAAAGCCGAGCTAAGGAGATAGGACTTTACTCTGTTGGCAGTGGGAAGTCACTGGAGGTTTCAGAGGGAGGGTTCTGTTCTCCTGCTAAGCGCAGTTTGAGAAAAATGGCTCTGACAAGGTGTGTGGAGTGGATTGGTGGATGGAAGGGTCTGAAGACCGAGACAGTGTGGTGGGTAGACTGGTGATCCTCAAAAGTCCATGGGCACCCAGAACCTCAAAATGTGACCTTATTTGGAAATAGGGTCTTTGCAAATGTAATTAGCTAAGATGAGATCATACTGGATGGGATGGGACCTAAATCCAGTGACTCTTGTCTTTATAGGAGGAAGAGAGGACACCTAAAGACACATACAGAGAGGAAAACACCATATAAAGACAGAGGCAGAGGCTGGAGTGACGTATCCACAAACCAAGGAAAGCCAAGGGTGGACAGCAGCTACCAGGAGCTAGGAGAGAGAGGAGGGGCATGGAATGTTCTCTCTCTCAGAGCCTCTGGAACGAACCAACCTGGCTGACACCCTGACTTCTGACTTCTGGCTTACAGAACTGTGAGATAATACATTTCTGTTGTTTTAAGCCACCTGGTTTGTGCTAACTGGTTATAGCAGCCCTGGTACCCTCAATGCAGAGACCAATATAGAACCTAGCTGGGGTGCAGGCTCTGGAAATGGTGCCTGAGACAAAAAGCAGGGCCTCAGAGAAGAGAAAAAAAAAATCAGTATTTGAAAAGACTTATCCACGAGAATAACCGGGGAACAAGTGAGCTGCAGCAGCAAGATCCTACTCCAAATTTGCAGAGATTGAGGACTTGCAACCTTGGCCAGCTCCCTGGGGTGTGAATTTCAAGGGAGCTGACAGTCCTTGAGGGTAGGTGCGTTGGGTGGGGGGTGGGCAGGGGTTAAATGTGGCCTCAGAAACTGAGGAGTCAAGCTGGCAGCCAGGCAGGGCAACCTCCAGCAATCCTAACCCAAGACAAGTAACTTCATACTGTAAACCAAATTATATTATTTCTTTGTATCTCTTTTGGGGGAAAAAAAAGAAAGAAAGAAAACTCTAGTCTGGAAAATGGCCTGGCGTCCCCAGTGTGGGGAAAAAAAAAAAAAAAAGGCCAAAGAGAAGCAACTCCCTTTGGGGGCAGCATGGTAGAAGCAGGGACTTTCCAGAGAGTCTCTAAGGCAGGGTGAATGCAAAAGGATATACAGCCCCTCCAACAGCCCGCTTTCCCCTCCAGTGCCGATTTTGCAAGGCTGGGAACAGATCAATGAGGCAATGGCAGGTTTCCTCAGTGCTCTAGCTGGCACATGTTGCAAGCAGCCCTCCGCCTCCTTTCTGCAATCAGGAATCATGCAGCCCTGCATCTGGGGGCACAAGGACACATGCTTTCCCCTCAAAGCCTATGTCAGGGGCAAAGTCTAGGGAGAGGGGGATTGCACTCACTCAAAAGACCATTCACCCCCCTCCACCCTGTTCCTGGAAACCCTCCCAGTGCACCCAGATGCTGTCAGTAAAGAACCCGCAGTATTGCCTCTTAAAAGGAGGAGAACAAACAGAAGCCCAGCCCATGTACCAGTTGTCCCTGGACCTCGCCTACAGGTTCCTCCAGTTCTCTCAAAGCTTCCCGCTCCTCATGGTCAGGGAGTTTCTGAAAATTCTGAGAATGAAGGGCCTCGTCCCCGGGCTTGGGGCTCACTGACCATGCAGCCACCTGTGTCTTGACTTAGTCCTATTTTTTCTCCAGCGCTTCCCAAACTTGGGACTGCCCTTGCAACACCTGGCCCCTCGACTGTCCCCCATGGTGCCATTTGTTTCTCCTAAAATGCAGCTCGCAGCAACAACGGCTGGGGGCTCTCACGCAAAGCTTTCACCCACTGAGTGGAGGAAGTGAGTGTGGATACGACAGATGGAGGAGGGTCGGGAAGTGGGGGGGAGAGGAATGTTCTCATGCTCTACAGCATGACCATCAACGAACATTGATTTCCTTGGAGTTTTGTAAAAGCTGGCATTGCAAGCTTTCTGTTGTGGTTCTACGTCCTGACCCAGAAATTCCACTTTTGGAAACGTAGTTCTAAGAAAATAAGGTATGTGTGCAAGGATTTAGCTAGAAGAATGTTCATTATAGCCTTATACACGATAGCAAAATAAAACGAGGTAACGTCTAAATATCTAAGAGGAGAAGTTATGTAAACAAATTTTGAAATATGCATGCACTGGAATAGCATGGAGACACCAGTTTGGAGGTAATACCCTTATTGGCATACCAGTTGCCTCCAGGGCAAAGAGAGTGAGCAGCTCAGAGGCAAGTGATCACTTTTGTATCTTTCGTGTTTTAAACCATTTGGACCATTTAGGTAGAATTTTAAAGGACGTTTTGGAAGAAAAATAGCTCAGACAGAAGAAGGCATTCAAGAAATAGTACGGGAAGAGGGTATGATGCAAAATAAGAACGTACTGTGTGATACTATTACTACTAAAAAACAACAAAAAAGTCAGGAAATGACTCCAAGGCTCAACAGTATACATTGCCAGTGGATGGAATCACAGGTGATTTTTATATTTTTGCTTCGTTATCCTAGCGTTTCTATAAGCAACAGGCAGTGTTTGGGGGCACAGGGGAAGCCAATAGAAGTTATTTTTAATTTCCAAAAAATGCTTCAACCAATAGTCTTGCACTCTCTCTCCTTCCTGTCATGGCCAAGCTGCTAGAAAGAATAGAGAGACTTGTCTTCTATTTCCTCACCCATCACCTAACCCACCTCCACCCAAAAAATTGGCCTCCTCCATCCCTCTCTTGCTCGGCTGAAATCTGGCTTCCGCTCTCAGCTCTCCCCCAGAAATGCCTCCACTGCCGGATCCACTGGATGTTCTCAGCCCTCCTCTCACGGGGCTCTGTGCTATGTTTCATTCAGGGGACTGAACAATAATTTAGTACCTACTGTGTGTCAGGCACAGTGTGAGGCAGGCACTGTAGGGGGATACCAGCCCTGAGAGCTCTTGCCCTGGCTGGTGGGACAGACTGTCTGAGTGGGCATATGAGGGACAGCCCACCCACCGTGCCCTCTGGGTTCTCCACCAAGCTCTCCTCCCTCCGATTCTGGCCCCCTGCCATCACCCGGCTCCTCGGCCTGTCCCTGACGCACCTGTCCCCAGGGATCTCTCCTCTCCCCCTGTTCCTCTCACCCTCCCAGCTGCCTCCCTCCTTGGCTCTTATGACAGAAACCCCGTAAGTGTTGATGCCCAGGGTTAGCCTGGTCTGACCACACTCCCATCCCCCCAACCCCACCTGAGGCCACAAGACACCTTGTCATGGTCACCCCACCTCCCGATTCTCTTCCCCACCTACCAATTCTGTTCCTTCCTTAGGCAGTGGCTTATCCCCAGGGGCCACCCCTACATATACAATCACCCATCTCCTCCCACTGAGCCCTACCCTGCCCTTCGCCAGCCCCTCACTTAGGGCTTCATCTGCTGCCCCGTCCACTGCCAAGGCCTGCACTCATGCTCTCACTTAGACCTGTCCCTGCAGATTGCAGCAAAGAGTTTCACCCAAAACACCCACCAGGTCCCCTCGCTTTCCTGCTGCTCGCCAGTTTCTACAGGATGAGACCCCCACCTTCTCATTCCCTCTCTACACCCACCTCCCACTTGCTCCCTCAATACTCAGCATCCCCAATTTCTCCACCCTTGGCTCTGTTACACTCTGCCTTGGCCCAAGCTGGGTGCCCCCATCCCTTGGATTCTCTCACAGCCCACTCCAGGCCTGGCTATGTCCTTTCCTCATCAGGATTCAGCTCAGGCTCCCTCTGTTCCAGAGCCTTCTCAGGAACCCCAGCACTGGGTGGACGGCCCCTCCACTGTGGTTTGGTCACAACTGGAGTAAAGCATTCTTGGTTATGTGGACGTGACTCACACACACTTCTTTTCTCCCAAATCAACCTTCAGCCCATCCAGGAGAATAATCACTGTATTTTCAGCTCTTTACACAATGCCTGGCCAACGGAGGTATGCCATGGGGTGAACTGATGGCCGCTATCATCACAGAAGGAAACCAGCAGAAAGCTGGCCCTAATGGTGAAGCTATTTCTTAGGTCTGAAAGCACCACAGGCCCAAGGAGAAGCCATTTGTAGAAGTTCCTTGGCCCAGTGATGAGTCTGAGGATCAGAGGAGGAGGAGATACCAGGAGAAGGAGGCACCGTGTCCTAGACACTGCTCAGGTATGTCCCTCTGTTTGATGTTCAGCCCAACCCAGCAGGGAGACCCTCCCTGTCCAGGCCAGGCCAGCCTGAGGGCTCTGCTCCCCAGCCCAGAGGCACAGGGTTGGTCTGAAGGCCTTTGTCTCCCCAGGGGAGTGGGGAGGAACCCTCCAGCAGGAGGAAACCCACCACCACCACCAAGGGCACCCATACCTAACATGGAGCTGAAGGGGAGCAGAGCACCAGAGTGCCATACATTCTGAATCTCATTCACAAAGGACCTCAAACCGTACACAGTGAACCTTCTGTCCAAATGAGGGTCAATCTAACCACTATATTTATATGAATGTTGTTGAAGCCTTTTTTTTATTAAGTATTTAAATAGAATATACCGCCTACAATTTTTTGTACCAATTTTTGGCATTTTTCTTCTTTTTTCCAATATTTAAGGTACTTAAAAAATGGAGGCGGCCAAGCCTCTGTCCATCTCTAAAATGGTATGGGGGGATGGGGAGAAGGGGACACCTCCACCCTGGAGATGTAGGTCTCCTCTGTCGCCCTGAGGAGGGAAAATGATTATTGAATCAGCACATCAATCCCTGTGCAGCCCTGCCCCATCGCTGGGCTGGAGGTACTCCACCGGTGGTCTGCCTGGAAAGATCCAGGAGCCCGAGGGGGGCAGGACAGGGGCCACACGGGGAGGCCAGAGTCCCCCGGGCCACGAATCTTGTCTGCTGGGCCTGCCAAGGCTGCTCCATCAAGTTTTTCTTCAGCTACGGCAGAGACAGCCCCCCCGGAAAATGACCAGGCGGTGACGAGAGGGTGTGGCATGGTGGCCTGGACCGGCCGGAACCCACGCCGGAGTTTTATTAAGCTCGTCACTGCGTCCTCACAACCTCCCCGGGCTCTTCCAGCGCGCGGGCTGCCCGGTGCCCGCAGGGTGGGCGATGCGATGCGCTGGACCTCGCCCTCGGGGCCTGGCAGTCCAGCCCACGCCGCTGCGGAACCAGGGCACCAACTGCTGAGAATTTTAGAGAGAGAAAATTCCAACGGCAGTTGAAGGCAAACGGTCAAGCGAAGCCCGGAGAAGGCAGAGCGCGCAGTCCCAGGAGGGGTGCCGGGGTGACAGGCGGCCCCAGGGCCCGCAGGGTGGGCGGCAGGGAAGAGCGAGCAGGGAGCCAGCCGGCTGGCATCTGCGGCGGGGAGGCCCAGGACGAGGGCCGGGAGGGGCTGCAGGCACCGCTGTCCGACGGCTTACAGGCGGGCCCGGCCAACTCTGCCGTGTCCATCTGACACAGTTAGCCACTGTGCTAAGTGCTTCTTCCTGGGCCCAAGAGGCAGGGGGCCCGGCTGCCTGTGGCCCTGAGCCATTGGTAGGAGCTGTCAACGAGGATCAAGCTCCTGCCAAACCACCACACAACCATTTTATAGAAACAGATCAGCAACGGCAAGTTCAAAGGAGCTGGCCAGGGATAAAACTGAGCGGGGGACACGCAGAAGGGGTGTCTGCGAGCGGGCACATTGCCACATGTCCGTCAGATCGTGTCCATGCGGATGCAACACGAAACCCTTAAAGGGCTGCTGAACGTTCTCGGCTCAAGATGCCCTTATTGTCCCAGTGATACTTTGCCTTGCCCCCAGATGGTCCCATGAAGAGGTAGCCAGGTCCGAACAACTCTACAGCATGGCGCCTGGCAAATGTCACTGTGTTCACTTCAAAAGTTTTCAAATATTCTGTGGTGTTCTTTGTGAACTTGGCTGCGGTGCCCTGGGGCATCCTTGGCACAGAATTTGGGACAAAGGGACGCAAACCATTGATGAAGAATCCTGGTTGAGTCCTTCAGTACTCTCCACCCTACTACCAGAGGGGAGAGATGGCAGGCACGTGCTGTCTCAGATTTTTCTAAGATCTGTTTCATAAAAGGCCACCAATGTTAACCCATGTGGTTTCTGAGTGAGTTTCCTTTCTCCAACCACTTTCCATGGGATCCTTTGCCCAGAAGAAATAGTTTCGTTGAGTCAAGTCCACACTTGAGGCAGCTGAGGGATGCTCCCAAGGGTCTAGAAAGCGTTTCCCACTCACACTGATATCTAAGCTCCAAAGGACACCCCATGTTAAAGCAACACTAACAGTGAAATCCTATTTCAGACCGTTGGACTCTTGATGTCATCCCAGTTGGCACTGTCCATCCATCCCATGTCTGTTTCCACGTTTCCCCACTCCAGACAAGCTTCCCTTCTAGAGGGCAAAGGTTTTGGCCTCCGTCATCCTCGCATCCTCCCAGCCCAGGCATAGCACCTAGCCAACAAGAGTGCTCCGAAGTGCTTGTGGAAATAGTTGTGGGACATGGCTGCTCCCGAGCAGTCACCGCCACCTCGGGGTGTCCCTGTGGCTGATGGAAATGACAATAACAGGCTAGACACCTTAGAGACAGCTTCTGTTGCCTTACATGATCTCAGTAATGAATGTGAGCCAGTGAGGATCCTTCCTTGTTACTCCCAAATGGGAGTAAACAGAAGTTCCCATGGGTTCAGGACCAGGCCCTGGGAAGTAGCCTAGACTAGACCAGAGCCACATCTATCTTCTTTTAGTCCAGAGAATTTGTCTACCTTTTGCCAGGGGTGTTGAAAGCTGGAAGATGGGTAGGGGTAGCCCTGGGAAGCAGGGAGGGGGCATGTGAAGGTACAAGGGTGGGGAGAATGAGGGAAGAAGGTTTTCAGCGGGGAAAGAACCAGGGGTTTTGAAAGAATCAAAGAACACATGCACTATATCTAAGGTTCAAAAGCCAGAGCTCTCATTTCACACTGGAATCCCAATTTTAGTTATTCTTGCCTGCTACCCACGCCCCAGGCACCAACTTTGACTCACCCTCTTTCTCATCTCCACAGCAGCTAATAAGCACAAATAATTCTGCAGTCGTTGGTAAAATCATCCCAATTAAGCATGCAGTATATATTCAGGGTAGTGTGCTAGAGACTTACAGGATTTTTCCTTAGTGAAACATGCCAAGTCTTTGTGTAGCATCCCCACCACCCTGATCCAGGGATGCCCCACACAGGGCATCATCCTCCTACCCATGCACCGTCACCACCAGCAACCCAAACACACGCACACACACACACTCATTCAAATTCTTTCTCCTCTCTCTCAGCATCCTGGACACTAGTCTCTAATCCTTAATTTGTGAAGCCTCCTTCCCATGCATGATCAAAGTCTTACACACTTTTTCTCTTTCTCCAATGCAGCTTGCTTCTAGCGGAGATGATGGGTTTGTTTTTGTTTTTGTTTTTTTAAGATTTTTATTTATTCATGAGGTGACGGGTTTAACTGAGCAGTTGGGTGGGACCTGTCCACCTCCCACCCCCAGCCCCTCGTGCTTTCACTAAGGGTCTCCCAGCAGGGCCCTTTGAGGTTGATCTGCCAGGACAGAGGTCTCCAGAACTGGCACCTCCAACTCTTCCAGCAGATCTTGGGTTTCATTATTTTAGCTGAGACACGTGCTTGTCCCCGCCTGTCCCCTTAACTCAAATAGCAGCAGGACCCAGAGGGCTGCTGACACTTGCCCACAGACTCCTGTTTTCCCATTCTGCCTCACCACTACCCAGTTCCTCCCAGTTCTTCTCAGCTCTTTTTCTAGTCCGTACATCTCAGAAGCTTACGTGAATAGCCACAGTGATAGAGAGCCACAATATTTGGACAGCTAGAGATAACACTCAGAGTCCTCTAAAGGAGACTTTTCTGTCTCAGTCCTGCTCATCCAGTGGCCCCCACATGTCCTCACCTCAAGGCGAGATGGGGCCCAACAAGGTGGTCACCTAATCCCAGGCTGTTGGGTCCATGAGGCTACAATAGGACCTGAGCCTTGGGTTTGGTCTGTCTGTGCTCCTTCAGAGTCAGCTGGGTCCAGCAGTGACATCCTAGCCTAACCCAATGCTCTTCCATTTTTTTGACCCTCAAACCATGGAAATAGATTCATTTTTCATCTCCACCCAGTACAGATATTTACAATATAGATACAGATATAGGTATAGATAGATGTACCATTGAAGGGAAGAAACCCACTTACCTTTTCTGTAAACGATACACAGAGGGTTTTGTTTTTGATCTGTTGTTTTAAACTGCTGGCTGTAAACCACTAAATTGATTTCACAACCCACTAATGGTCTGCGACCCACAGTATGAAAAACAGTGCTGTGTAAAACAGGTGGTGTGTCTCATTTGGCTTACACCCTGACAATCTTTTATTGTCAAGGGATACCAAGGAAAGTTCCAGATCTGAACTGATCTGAGAGCTCCCGCCCTATGTCCCCCACCCCTTACCTGCCCCCCAAGGGTGGGAAGGCTGTGAGGCTTCCTGCTGCTCTCCAGTGTAGGGAGCTGGGCTCCCAGCAAAGTGTCAGACGGGCCAGGCTTGGCGTGGGAGGGCTTGACCCGCATCCCTCTCGTGGCTTTGTTCCCTGAACCTCCCCACCCGCCTCTCCCCGCCGTTTATGACTTGCTGGCGTGAACGGCAGCTGAGCTGGGGTCCCCGCAGCCCTGGTGGGAGGGGAGCGGGCAGGGAGAGGTGAGCGTGAGCTGGAGGAAGGGAAGGTGCCACCCCAGCCCCAGGACAGCTGTAGGCACGGCAGCCTCGGGACCAGGCTTAGCTCCCCTGGCTTCCCGCCAGGCAGAGGACCTCATCTTTCAGATCCCAACCCCTTGTCTGCACCCAGACGACCCCTTCCGCAACAGAGGCCATCCATGACCCTGAGAGTCCAGAGGAGGTCGGGTATCACCCACACCCTGCATGGCTGGGGTTTCGGGACCTCTGTGAACGGCATTTGGTTCCAGCTTGAAGAGGGTGAGACCTTAGGAATCACTCGATAGTCTTTTAGTTTTGACAGAAGATATTTGCCATCTTCTGGCCCTCCCCACATTGCCACTGGCCCCTGGGGGTGGGGGGCGAAGCACTGCCACCACTGACCCACATCTGCACCCCCCCACTCTTCTCCATTTGTCTCTGGATAGTGAGGGTTGCCCTCTGTTGCTCTGCGGCATCCAGTCCCCTGAGAGCGACAGGATCTGTTGTGTCCACGATACCATTTCCAGCCACACCAGCTTCTCCGCTGACCCAGAGCCGTGCCACCTGGTACCTCGCGGCTCCCGGGAAGCCCAGCTGCGTGTGATGAGTGCTCCTCCACCCAGAGACAGGGACGGCTGCTTGGGCCACACTCTGGGGCTGGGGCAGTATTGGTATTCCCTGTTGACGGGTACTGAGAGGGTCCCCTTGTTCCTCAAGAACACATGGAGCCACCCCAGACTCTTCTTTCCCCTCATCCTTTCTCCCTACTCCTGTCATCTCCACCTGGGCTTCTTCTAGTCTGCACTGGATTTCAGTGCGCATCCAAAAAGCACCCCTCTCCGAATGCAGGTTGCAATCCCCCAGAACCAGTCCTGGGGCACAGCAGCCTTCTGAAGGCCCATCGGTCAAGGCTGAGGCCAATCCATGCCCTCAAGGAATTTACAGTGTCTTTGGGGAGAGAGATGGGCAGAGACAACCATAGAAGGCAGCAGGAGGGAACAAAGCCATCCCTAAGATTCCTAAAGAAAGCGGGATGACTACAGAGGTGGGTTTCAAGGAAATCTGAGTGAAATTTGATGCTTAAGGGAGAAGGGAATGGTGAGGGGAGGGGGAGGCGGGGGGGGGGGCACAAAGTGCTCAGGAACAGTGGAAGGAACATTGAGACAGGCATGGAGGCTGTCTGCAGAAGAAAGACAAGGCAAGAGAGGGGGGAGGCAGGGGACTGCCGACAGGTCACTCACACCAAGTTAGAGAGTTTGGACTTTAATCTGTGGGCATTGGGAAGCTGTCAAAGGTTTGTGAGCCTAGCAGGAGGGTGCTGATGTGGGGGCGGGGGGGGGGGTGCGGGGGGAGAATCGCTTGTCAGTGGTGCATGGAATGGACTGGAAAGGTTGAGCCTGGAGCCTGGGAGACCAGCTGGGAGCCTGTGCACACCTCAGGTACCTAGCCACTGGGGTGGGAACTCTTCTGGAGACCGCAAGGTGGACGTGAGGTAGTGAAGGGCACCTTGAAGGCACCGTGGAGTAGCAACCGATGTGATTTTGTTGACTGTCCTGGGGTCAAAGATGACATCGAGGTTTCTGGTTTGGAAGAACTGGATACTGTGACCCAGTGGGGGATCAGCCATTATTCGCGAGCACAGCCCAAGAGTTCTTTGCAGGCAGGTCATATGGAAATGCTACATTCTTGATGCACTCTTAAAAACCCCACTGGAGGAATGAGTCAGGTCGTGTATTCAACTTCCTCCCTCTCGAATCTTCCTCCACCTCTCACCCCCATTTCTTCAGGCATGAGACAATGTTTTTTCCTTGGACCTGGGTCATTCTGCCCTAAGCAATACTGGTGTTTCTCAGCTGATAGAGTTGGCAACCAGCTGCCCCTCTACCAGGTGGCCCAAGCCGAGGTGAGGCCATACACCCCCCACCCCCACCCCCCCGCCAAAACATAGCAGGGCCTCACGGTGCACAGAGGACAACTAGACTCTGGTCCTGAGGACCCCTGGACCCTGGCACTGACTTGTCCTTGGGGAATGATTAGTGCTAAAAGCCGTCCCAGTGCTTTTTCTGTTGGCTCAGTGGAGTGGCCAAGAGCCCTACCACTCCCTCTCCTTGTGATTCAGTCCTTTGTTCTTGCCAAGTAGGTTGTGGAGAGTGACAGGGATCTCTACAGAAAAGCGTGTTATGCTGGGAACAAGGCTGATCCTATTTCCCCATGGTCTGATCATCTATCTACTCTTGCTTCTCATCATGCACACAGCCAAAGTCTACCTTTACCCAGAGATCAAGGTCACTTCTTGTGACACCCGAGTCTGGCTGTTTCCCCCGAAGTGCCATTTCTATTCACACTCGATGGGTACAAGAGGCCCTTTGATTTGTCAAATCTTGCCCAGGCCCTCTGCCTCTGCCTCTGGAATAGCATCTGTGTGGGCCCTGGAACCACTCAGATTGGTGGGGGCACGGGGCAGGCAGGGGGAGGCAGGCTTGGCAGCAGTTGGCAAGGTTGGAAGCAGGTAGCAGTTGCTCCAGAAGATGATCAGAGAGAAGGACAACCTGACCTCTGGGGACTTCTTCCCCAGTCCAGGGCTTGTTCTCTGGAGGGTAAAGTGTTCTGGAGTAAGTCCTCCTGTGTCTTCCCCTCTGTACTTTGGTCTTAAATGGCAGCCCTCCTGCTACCAAAAATGAGCTGCCTCTGCTGACTCAGGCTCTCAAAGTCCCTTATGCCTGGGCCTGAAGAGGTGAAAACCAATTTGGCCCCACCTGGTGGGAGGCACATAAGCCTTGGAAGCCATTGTAGGCTGTGACTACCCGGTCACAAGGATCTGCCCCTGTTGGCTACACCTGGTGTCAGTGCACACTGGACCCAGCTGCAGGATGGCTTGCTCAAGACTAAGGAAATGCACAGCCCCCGCCCCCCACCCCAGGCCACAGTTGCTTCCAATGTAAAATGAGGTCTTTGAACTTGGGGGACTGGAAGGGGCCCTCCTAGCACTAGCAGTCCATGGTTTTCTGAAACCCATCAGCTTTTTCTTCACCCCACGACTCAATTTTTCCTACCTCCTACACGTCAAGCACAGAGACAGGAGTCCACACACCATGGCCCAGTGCCATAGCCCTGGCACTGTACAATATATCATGATTGTATTTCACATTTGCCTGAATAGAAGAAACCAGGTGACAGCACTAGAAGGACTCCCACTCTGAAGGCACTTTCATCCCCTGCGCATTGGTCAAATGCATCTGGTGGGTATAGGGTGCTGGCTGTGGGGATGCAGAAAGGGACAAATGGCAGATCCCTCCTCCAGACACTTGCCACTCGGTAGGAGAAACAGACAAACCACAGTCTAAACAACATAGTCTTTCCTGGTGGGTCTGAGCCAGGCCCAAGGCCCTACCTTATCCCCAGTTAGCGTGGGATAATGGACTTTCAAGTCCAGCATTGGGGAGAGTTAAACCCGAGAGCCAGAAACACCCATTAAGCTTCTACTTTAAGCTTCAGTGCTTTCTTTCTTGGTTTGCAGGTGATTAGGATCTTTGACATAAAGAAACTTTCATAAGTTTGGCTGATGTACACTGATTCTTCCTGGAACCTAGGCTCAAGGCCCATGACCTTATTGATGGGCATGGACACCTGGGAGCCCCAGCTCCACATGAAACATGAGGCTGTGGAGTCTCAGGGATGGGGCTCTCATCTCAGCACCAGGAAAGCAGGAATGGCGGAGATGGTGGCAGAAACTGTTCTCAGATTTCACCCCAGGACCTCCCAATTTCACCTTTATTCTTTGCCCTTCTCTTCAGCCAGCTTTCCTCTCAACCAGATGCCAAGCTCATCCATTTGGGTGATGTCTTTAAGCTATGGCAACTGCTCCCCTCGCTGGCCCTAACTCTCCTGGGGCCTGGGAGGCCCCACTGTTCTTTTTCTCTATCCACCTGTCCCAGCTGATCATGACAAGGAAGGCCTAGAAGTATGAACAGTCCAGTCTAATAGTGAGGGGGGTGTACCTTCCAGAGATAGCTTTGAAGCTGCCATTGAGCACATGTGCCCTAAGTCCATATGGCCCCTTAACCCCAAACGAAGTGGCTGTAAATGGCCCCAGACACCACCTCCTCACCCTGTGCCTGGATATCAACAGGTGATTGTCTCCCAAAAGTTCGCGGGGACACCTCAATTTCCTATGCCTTCATAAAGATAAAAAGTGACTAGCAGACCGACAGGATCTCCACCCACAGGAAAGCATTAATCTAGAGCGATGAGACAGACCTTCACGAAATAAGGACTCAAGTTCATACTTAGAATTCTAAGAGGTGGGAGGGAAAAATGCCCAGGGTTCTGTGAGCATAGTGAAGGTTAAAGTGGAGAACAGACCTCTAGAAATTTCTGGTTCCTGCTTGTCGCAGCTTAATTTACTAGTCTGATGCTAATGATTTCTGCCCATCTTCCAAAATGTGAGCTAAAAGGGTTCCTCTCCAGCAGATAACTCCTGTGTTGACACAAACCAGAAGCAGCCCCTTAGGGTCTGAATGGTCACTGGGCTTCCAGAGACCACGGGCCCCAGGCTGGCCAGACAGACACAGCAATCACACGACAAAGAACTGACAACCTTGCACAGGGAAGTCTGGGCCCCTTGACTGTTAGGTTAGCTTATTGGGGGCCCTTCTCTGTTCCACATGTCTTATCATTTGTTTTCGGAAAGGCCAGGATGGTTTTGAGCCTGAATCCGGAAATGGAAGCTGAACTCACTTTGTGCCTTCCCCTCCCCAGAGAGGCCCTGCTAGCTTGGGTCTTTTCCCCTCAAGAAGCTTGGGTCCTTTGTCTCCAAGTAAGGGTGTGCTCTGAAATCTCTCCAGAGACATAAGTTCCATCATGGTGTCCAGTTTAATAGCCTATACCCCCTTACCTGTGGCTGCACACCTAATCATGGGGGAATTTACAGCAGGAAGGCAACACTCCTTGGGGTGGATCTAAATGGCAGATAACTCCCAGCGAAATCTGTTGTGCAGCCTGCCTAGGACCCCAGGCAGCTCAGCGGTTCAACTCCTAGAATGTGCAAAGCTTAGTATTAGTCTTTAATTCTTGCCCAACACCCTTTCTCCAGAGGGAGTCCTTGAAAAACACCTCATCAGACAAAAAAGGAGGCCAGAAAGTTTGGCTTCCAGAAGTGGATTCAACAGGTGCCACTCTGACTTGCCCTTCTCTGGCTGATTGTCCTATGGTGGACTATGTGACTCTCAAATGTCACCGGAAAAGAAAAGTGGAGTGTAACCAGTTCTCTCTCTGTATTGGGTCTGACCACCACATGGTATCACCATTGAACATGGACCCTGTGGAAGGTCTCCAGACTTGAGCTGGTCCAGCAGTGATGATGCCCTGGTTGGTCCCTGAGCAGGCTGCAGTCTTCTTCAAGAAAAGGTGGCCTTCCTCCCTGGTGTTAAATCCCATCTTGGGTGCCCCAGCTTTGAGCATACACATAAGCACATGCACCCACACATGCACTCAGTTGCTATTTCCAAAGCACATCCAGTGTGCCTGATTGGCTGTGCTAGGATCCCATTCTTTCTCCCAACTCACCCTCTCCTTGTGCCTTACTTGTATTGAGCCTGGGCCAGTAGTCTTTTCACAAAGTAATACTTTAATGCCTGAATTTGTCCCACCTTTATCCAACCCAAAAGACCTCAGGACTTCAGATATCAGGAATTAGGGTTTGGAGTCTTTCCCAGAAGGTCCTAGCTCTTCTGCAAGTAGATTTACCTCCTCACCTAATTAGCTTTGCATCCAGAAGACTTAGGACAAGTCAAGGAAGGTTCTGTTAAGAGTCTAAATCCATATAAAACAACTGCTTGCTCCTACTACTCTACATAACTAAGAAGGACTTTCAAATGGGTTTTTTAAAGGGGAAAGATTAGGTTCTCTCAATTAAAAAAAAGAAAATTGAAACCAGCTACATTTATACTCCTTCCGTTTGTGTGGTTCATTCTGTCTGCTTGGGGGAAATGGTCTCCTCCAATGATCTTTGATTTCTATTTATTCCACTAAAAAGTTAAGTATCAAAACCTAAATCTTAAGACTTTTTTTAACATAGGCAATGAATGGCCTTGCCTGTTTAGAATTGGGAAAGAGAATACTTTGCCATGAGCTGTTTTTCTAGAAACAGATTATGAATCTAAGCAGAAAAGCCCCCTTACTCATAAATAGCATGAATAGTCTTTGCTACAATACATAGGATACATCTGAAACATAAAAACTAACCTTGTTTCTCCTTGGGGGCCAGCACCATAGATGGTATCCCATTGGGCTGCATTTCTTATGCTTCTTTAAACTTTTGAGGTATGTAAGTGGGATGATTAGAAACCACAATGCAGGAAAGAGTACTGGCCATGTGCTGTTTTGTAGCAGATCCATACAGCTCTCTCCAGTAAACACGTAAGAGCTGTATTTCTTACCTCGCTGCCTATCTAGTAATGGCTCCTTGAACTAAACTCTTTGGCATTGGCTTTGTAAGAACTGTTGAGAACCAGCCTACAGCCAAGAAAAAAATAAAAATCTTCCTGGTCAGAAACTACATCTAATCTTATCACATTGGTATCACAAATTTCTCTTTGCCATAAAAAAAAAATCTCAGATAATATAAGTCCTTGATGGAGGACCAGCATCCATTTCTGAGATCTGAGGAGGAGAGTTGTAAGGGGGAGGGAGGGGATGGGAGCAAGTCAACTAGAGTGCTCACATATTACATACAGTGTCAGATTACTTTGACATTTTTATAGTAAGCAGTCACTTCATGCTTTACTTTTAGAATTCTTCATTTTTTTAGTTTCCATGTCATTTCTTAAGCCCAGGCATAGCTCTTTGGCTCCTGTCATACACAAGAAACAAGGATTTAAACAGTGGTCTAGAGACAAATTGGCTGATTATCATCCTGAGGAGACATCTCTTAGGAACAGCATAAGGCTGTAGCTTGAGTTGACTTTTGGATCTATTGATAAGAAATGCTTTGATATATGCTGAATGAGACCAATTCAGACGCCTGTACTGATGCATATAGGAAGTCTGTGCTTCACCATCAAAACAAGGCATATAGAAACTGTCATTTATCAGATAACAATTTCCAGTGTGGGTACATAGGATGTAGTCTGATGTCCCTATTTATGAAAGACTTGGACCCACTTTGAGATGAACCAGATACAAGTCCCTCAGTGTAGAAGAGTAGGGATAGTTGAGCTCACTGAGCTCTTCTCTATACAGATTATATAACTGCATTGTCATGATTAGAAATACCTTGATAGACAACTGGCCCTGGCCCTACTTTCCATCAGCTATTACAAAATCTGCTCCCACACTTTGACAAATATCCCCATACCTCATGTCAACACTTTTATTTACTGGGGTGATATTTTGAAAACATGTATTTCTTTTTGTTTTGTTTTAGAAAACAAATTTCTTGAAGATACAGGAAACTGCTTTGCTTAAAGTTAATTGAGCATCTTAGAGTAATTTCAGAAATGTGTTTATAGGCTAAGGGGGCATCTGGTTACACCTGTTCTCAGAATGATTCCAGCTAGAAGAGAAAAAGCACAGTCAACAAACATATTTAAATATATATTGTGTTTGGTTTGGAGGAATCAAAAAGATGTAAACTGAAATCTAACTACATGTTACAGCCTGAAAAATAGATCAAAGCTGCAGAAAGATGTAATTCTTTTAATTGTGTGAATTTGCTCTCATAATTTTTGTTTTGGTTCTAAATGATAATGATCACACATAGTCCACATTTCACATACAGCACACTGCAGCAAAGGAAAGCTTTTCCCCCTGCCTCGCTGAAATGCATGTTCATTTTCCTTTAGAACAATGGTTTTTGAGGGGTCAGAGACTTCTTGGTGCAAGAGTACTTCAAAATGCTGTTTAAACTGAGCGATAGTGATGAGATGAATACAATGTGAGGACCTGAAAAGGATTATCCTTCATACATCTGTAGAATAGGTTACATGTTTGCGCTTTGCAGTAACTTGTAATCCAGCATCAGGATTCCCTTTGCTTCCTATTTTTAACTAACAAGTCTATTGTGGGTCTATTGCAAACAACGAGGGACCAAAAAGAAGAGTAGCGACTGTGTGTGTTGGTCAGAAAGCACCAAGGCAGCTGGCAGTGAGAGCCAGGCCACCCAAGTACATAAGGCCAGAAGGTGCTCATGGAGTCTCTCCAAGCTACCCCACAGGTGCAACCAATACATGCCCAGAGCATCCACACTCTGCCTTAAAGGGGAATTGTTTAAAAATTCTTAAAGGTTTTTTAAATTGAGTATCTGTCTCCTTGAATCCCTCCACATGCCTCTCAGAGTTCATGAACCAACAGTTGGAAAATATCCTCTAGAACAACTGATGGTAAGGCACAATGATTAGAACTTTGAAAGGCTTACAGAGGGTTTGTTTGGGGTTGCTTTTTGCTGCATGGCTCTTTTGGGGACAGGGGAAAATTTATCCTGCTGGCCTGTGCGTGCTTTCTCAATCCTGTGCTCTTCCAACCCATAGCCTTATTGTGATTCTCAGCTTTCCTTTGAAGGTCTCTATCCCACTGCCTATCAAAGCACCTAATGAGCATCGGTAGTAACCCTACCTAGTCCCAGAATTCAGCAGAAACCGGCGCAGTAGGGGGACTATCTGGAAATGACAAATCCTGTATATCTGGCACACTAGAACAGCACTATTCAAGCTTTTCAAAACCAGTCTGCATTTTGATAATCACCCCCCACCAAATCACATGCCATTCTTTCAAGTTATTTGAAATTTCAAAATAAATTCAACCCCCCTAACTTTGAAATCCAACCCTCAAGGCAACAGGACCACACATCAACTTGCTTTCACACTCTACAACAGCTCAACAGCTATATACCTGTTAGAAAGGAGGAAACAACGTGTTAATCTGTAGACTATAATATGACTACGCATCAAGATAATAGAAGAGCATCAAATGGAACATTCTTGGTATTTACAGATGTTAAGGAAGTGGCAAGATACATGATAAAACATACCAAAATCTCCCAAATCAATACCTTCCTGATATTCCAGCAACAAGCAGAAAATCTAGAGAGGGAATTATATTTGTGAGAGGATTGAAAAAATTTAGAAACAACACTAATGAGAAATGTTAAAGGCCCATATTAAAAACATAAACCTTATGGTGATTGATTAAATAGAAAAGTGAATGGAAAGACATAACCTTGGATTGAAACATTCAATATATTTATGCTGTTAATCCTCGCCAAAGTAATTGTTAGGTGAAATGCAAGTAACTAAATCCCAATGGGATTATTTTTAAACTTGGTGAAAGATCCTAAAGCTGACTTGGAAGGGAAAAAAAAAGATAAAAATAGCTAAGAGTTGTTTAAAGAATATCAAGGAGGTACTTTCCCTAAGAGGTATGTGACTATATTGTTGTTGATTAAAATAGTGTGCTGCTGATGCAAGATTCTGTAGTCCAATGGAAGTAGAACCACACAGTCCTGAAAGCTATTATATGTTTTCTAAAAACTTAAATCTGAGAAAGGAAAGTAATGGCTAATGGTTGAATTATATCTAGGAGTGAAATTGGAAATCTTGCTGTTTGGGAAGGGGAAGGAACCAAATTTCATCCCCACCTCATAACAACATACACTCAAAAAAATTGGAGGCTCTTCTGCTGGCCCTGACCCTCCAGCTTTCCCATTCACATTGGAATTACCTCCATCCAAATCCATCTGGGTTCCTGCATCTCAGACCCCATAGTGACAGATAAAGTGACGTGGGCACTCCCCTATGCTGTTAATGAGGGTGTAAATGAGCACAACCTTTTTGGGAACTACAAACAATGAAATTATAGTGCACCCTCCTTCAGTAGGATATTGTGTGGTCAGTAAACATCAGGTTTGGGAAAGAGCCCGGATCTGGAAAATACTTGTGTTATAACCTTCCCTGGATAAGGTGAGAAACTATATTGACAGCATGATATCATTGCAACAAACTATCACATATAATAGACCCACAAAGAAAAGACAGACGACAAACCCACCAAGATGTACAGGATGGCTGTGACCGAGGACAGGATTATGAATGATTTTTTCCTCCTATTTTTCTGCGTTTTTTGTATTTTCTGCAGAAAGTAGAGATTATTTCACAATCAGAAGTTGTTGCTTTAAAAAAACAAGATTCTAACGTAGGCGAGAACAGGAGGTGGTGATAGAACTGGAGCCCAGAGTAATGTCCAAAAACCTCTGAGATGGACAGGAAAGGGAAAGGGGGCCCCTGCCCCGGCCTGATAGAAAGGCTGACATTCAGATGACTGGAGTGGCTGTGGCCACAGAGAGGAATTAAGGTGCCTAGGGCATGGCCTGAATCGTCAATGGGACCAAAGGTCTATGAGAAAAGTAACAGGAAATATTAAGAAATAAGTTCAAGTCAGAACAGCAGTCTTCAAGTGCTAAGCCAGTCAATAGAAAGCCTCAGAAGGTTCTTTGGTGTTGCCAGCTGACCAATGCTCCCTTCTCCCTCCTATTCCTCTGAATCCCCCAGATTAAATCCAGAGAAAGCACCCATATAGCCAGAAGCAGCTAGAAGTAGTTTGGGGCTTAGCTTAGCCATCATGTGCTTTTCTGTCTCAGCCAGTGGAGCCTAGACAGCCGTGGGCTCCCCAAGGAAACAGAAACAGGACTGTAGCACTGTCCCCACCTGCTAAGGGAGGACAGGCTTCCCTTGAAAAAGCTATTTCTCGGGATTTGCTTTCCTTCTCTTTTGCTTCACCTGCATTTCAGTTTTGAAGAGATATTTGGGAAGGATTCCATCAGCATAGGTCATGTTGTGGAACACATGTTCCAAGGATGTGACTCTGAACAGGCCACCCAGTTAAGGATGTGGCCGTGTCATCACATTCTGGGATGAGGAGAAGCCCTAGGAAGGGTTACTTTGAGAGTGTAATGCAAACAGAGTCCATACAGATGCCTACCTGGGGTGGTGGGCCTTTGGAGTGTTCTCTCTGGTACAAGCAGACAAGCAGGGCAGGCACCCATGCTTCTCAGTGAGGTCAGGTTCCCTTGCTAAAGAATGGAGACAACATCTGAGAAGGAAATGGTCAAGCACATTTCCACTCTCTCCCTCTTCTCACAAACACTGGGCCCATGGAGACCGCTTCTCACTCAAAAATGAGCAAACCAAAAAAAGAAAAAAAAAGAAAAGTGGGAACAGAAGATGAATCCCCAACTTGGACCTTGAAGACTTGGAGAAAGAACATACTTCTGGAAATTATCCCAAGCAATGTTTCTCATCCACGTGTTAGCCTCTGGTTTGGGTATACCACGACTACTGACCTAAAGATGCTTCAGTCTGGAAAAATAACAACGAAGCCCTGGTTCCCGCTGGCATGTCTATGCTGAGAAGACCTCCCCAGCCGCTGAGACCTCTCTCATGGCTCCTTTTTGACTCATAAGGAATCCCACAGAGCCTCCCTCTGTCCACTTGGCTTTTTACTTTTTTATTCCTGTATCTTATGGCAAGCCTTACCTGCTGCTCTTAGACATGAACCATGAGCTCCGGTCCAGGAGGAGGGTCCCAGCTCCCCAGAGGCTGGCCATTCTAATCTGCCTCCCCCTGCAGAGGAAGACAGGAGGGAAGCGTGGAGCAGGGGAGGCAGGAAGCAGGCCTCCTCTTCCTTCTTCCTCCTCCTTCCAAGCTACAGCAGACCCCTCTTCTAGTTTGTGCATCACAGAGATCCACAGGGATTCTAGAGATGAAGAAAAGCCTGGACATGTCATTTACACTGAATCCCTCTTAATCAAACTCCCAAAGGGCAGCCCCTCTTACCCAGGACCCGCTCCAAGATGTAATGGAGCACAGGGCTCCCGGACAGTCCCTTGGGCCCAGAAAGGCTGTGTCCAAGGACCTCAGATGCTCAAGGGGTGAGGAGGCATAGAGGGCATGCTACACCTAGTCGAGGAAGCAGATGGGAAGGCTTGCCCCTTCTTCTGGGACCCGCCCCACACCCTATTCTGGGCTTGGCACTCACTCTGCACAACACCAGGATTAATCAAGGTCCACTGAGACCCTCTAAGAGGCAATTAAGATATTTTGTGAACCAGGACCACAGTAAGAAGCTCTATTATGTGGGTAACCATTACGCCCACTTGTGTACTCACAGCCGAACCATAAGTTTCACAAAACAATACTTACCCTACTTTGTGAAGTACACTCTGGTACTTTCTATTACCATTTCAATATTATTAAGACCCACTAAACTCTGTCATGGCTCACTGTTGGGTGGTAGCTGGCGGTTTAAGGAGCCCTGCCCTAGGAGACAGGGCCCCGAGCACCCTGACAGCCTCCTCTTGGGTGCTGAAGAGGAACCATGAGAATTGGGATTAGAGACGGGCCTCCCATACTGCTGTTTCTCTGTGCTAAGTCATTGTAAGCAGCCAGGACCCCCAACAGAGCTGCCAGGTCAGGGGGTTAGATGCTGGAAATTTTGATAATGGAATCTGGACCAGAGGAAAAAAAGGCACAACATAGATCGTCTCAGCAGCATACATTCTGTGGATACCATTCCAGGATTTCATATTTTGCCAACATTCATCCCTGAATACTTACTGTCTCTCTTTAGGTGTAGGGGGGGCCCAGGTGGGGGTGAGGGGCCGGTGCCTGTGGAAAAGGCTCTGGGAGGAGACGGAGACTCTGAGGGAACCCACTTCAGAGTATGTCCCATACCCAGGCCAGGGATCAATCTGCATAGCAGGAGCATGGGCACCTGTGTTTTCCAGACCATTTCTGTTCCCATGCCAGGCACCCATCCTCCTCCCTACTAAGGAAAGATTATTTACCCTATGGGATGTCCTTCAGGAAATTCTGGGCTCCCAGGCACCAAGTCTCAAATAGAGTCGAGCTTGTCGCCTGTCCCTAAGTGACCAGAGTTTAGGGGCAGCTGGGACTCCTTTAAATTCCAGCTGGAGGAAGACAAGAGTGAGTTCAGCTGATACTCTTTCACTGGGGACACAAGAGCTAAGTGACTACTCCCTCTCCCGGCACCCGTCTTCACTCTCTCAGGGCATGAAGCATCATCTAAAAGGCAGAGAATGAAGCAGAGAAAGTGGCACAAAGCCCTGCCACCAGCCCTGCTTCAGGCTGAGGGCCATTCTCATCATCCTGGCTTTGCCTTGCCTACCCATCTTTCTGGGAAACTGGTCCTACCCACTGAGCTGAGTGTTTTCAGTAATGTGGTGGTCAGTCTCCAGCAACATCCCTCAGACTGCTGGCCCCAAGCCCCAGGGTGGGGTGGCGGGTGGCACACTAGGCTCTGACCCTGCCAGAACTGGGCTCACTACTGCTGAGCCCAGTCAGAAGCCCTTCCTTCTGTCATGCTCTCCTCTTCTGCTCCTAGCCACCAGGGGCCGGCCCATGGGAGGGCTGTCATCAGTCCCTGACATCCAAGAGTCACTTTCATCTCCGGCTCAAGCCAGTGCAGGGTCCCCCAAGTTCTCACAAGCCACCATCATCATATTAAGTATTTACAGAACATGTACTATACTGCGTGGAAGCTCAAGGAAACAAGGAGACAAGACAGATTCCAAACACTCAAGGAGCTTACAGTGCCACCGGGAAGACAGCAACCCAGCCACATATGAGTGGGGGTGGGAGCTGGGCAGGGTGACTGGAAAGCCATGCATGGGGGATCGGCTCTGAGCACAGGTCCAGTAAGGCAGAACACACAAGTCCAAGAACAATCAGCAACCCCATGAGGCCAGAAATGAGGGTTTGTGGGAGAAAGTTCATGGGAAGGTAGATGGGGATGGGGGGAGAAGGAACACAAGGGGAAGAGAGGGTGGGCGGCCATGCCTGAAGAAAAGATGCTGCCTTTTCTTCAAAATAACAAAACAATAGCTAGCCTTCTAGAAACGCAACCACAGCCAGCCAGAAGCAGCAATTACCAGTCAAATCACTGCAGGGCCAGGGATCCTGTCACGTCATCACTGACACTTCTGTGAGCTCTAGGATAACTCAAGCATGGGGATAGCACCAATCCCAGTCTCCCGGGGCTCTCCCCCATGCAAGTAGCTTCTCCCTCCTCTGTGTTACCTTTTTTGTCAAGTGACAAAGAATGTGTCTGAAAAAAGAGATCCTTCCTGTTTCCTTCCCATAGATTGATGCCTAGCCTTCCTCAATGTTCCAGATCAGGAAGTCAGCTTCAAATCATAATAGGAGCACAGAGCCCTGTGAGTCTGAGGGATTAGTGCTTGTAACTGGGTTGGCCAACAGACAAGGAGACACTGAAGATCTCTTCCAGATCCTCTGTTTCCAAGATTGTAAGGTGTCTGGTTGACGAGCTGCCATCCTGCTTCCCAGTCATGATGTTGGGTGCAGCTGCGTTCTTCCCAATGTGAGCAGAAGGGGTACATGACTTCCAAGTAGCCCAGGAAAGCTCTATGCTTTCCCACATCCCATGAACTGGAATGATGATCAGAAGAGCAACCATGGAAGTCATTTGTTGAATATGGCAGAAGCATTCTATGCCTGGGTCCTACGGGAATGCATTGAGCAGAACTTCCTCCCACGTCTCCAACTCTCCAGGACGTGTGCCCTGGACTATCATGTGAAAATTAAATGTCTCTTGCCCTTGGGCCATGGTATTTGGGTCTATTTGTTATAGTAGTTTGGCCTATCCTAACATAATCTCAAAGACCTGAGTTTTCCTTTATCAAACAAGTGACTCAAGAAAAATTAATAAAACTCAATTACTTATAATTCTGGGTACTGTTAACCTACAGAAAGAGAAACTTAGGTGGTGATTTATTTTTTGGTGGGTGATTTAAAATGAAGGGTTACACATTCACAAACTTGCTCTAGAATATTTTGGAGGTGTCGACCTTAGCTTTGTATATCTCCATTTGAATTTGAAGGCAGATCTGGAAGTTGGTTCTAAGGAGATGTGTAATTGAGGACTATTGATTTCAACTCAGCAAACATCTCCCAAGAGTCTCCCAGGTAAAGGCAGCTCCTGGAAAGGGAGCTGGATACAAAATGGAAGCAGCAGCCAGTTCTTACCCCGGTGAACTTGCCATGTAATAGATAAGTATCAACAGTTTATTGTAGGACTCTGCCCTTTCTTCCAGTTTGAGCCAGCTGCTTCTTGGCTCTGGGCACACCTTGTTTGATTCTGTCTGAAGCCGTTTATAGGAATCTTTGGAGCTAGAGCAGGGCTCTATGAGGCCCGGCTTCACACTAGTCCTTGACATTGTGGTTGCCAGAGAACCACATATATGTTTCAAGTGAACTCCTAGAAACAATAGGACCCTTTATTGGGCTCCAAAAAAGGCACTCAAATAAATACAGTGACCCAACCAGTTCTCTCCTGCCAAGCTCTTCCTCCCGGCCCTGGAGAATACTGACACCATGCAAATGTGTTGTATAGAAGAGAAAAACCAAGGCATTCTGGAAGGAAAGGCAGTGCTCTCCACCCTTAGAATTCTCCTTTGGGGGAGAATTGTGTCTTAGGAAGAAAACTACTGCTGTCAGCACAGCACCAATCAGGACCAGTAGGAATGCAGGGGGATCCCTGGGCTGGGGACAGAGCTGCTAAGATGTCTTCCTGAACCCTCAGGATACTTTCAGAGCTTACATTTTAAAGCACACACAAAGTGTGTGTTGGCATGTTGTATGCTAGAACCTGATATACACCCTCTCCCCAAGTCTCAACTAAAATATCCCAAAAATGTGCTTGCACTGGGGGAGATCCTCACTACCCTCTGTATTCATGGTGGCAGATGGAGAAGCGTGTCCCTGGAGACGCACGGATGGCCCTCTTACCTAGGAAGGCGCAAAACAACCCCTGCCTCCTCCTCACCTGTCTGCGCCTAACTCTGGGACACAGGAGCCTCACCAGACCTGAGGTGACTCCTCCCTGCCCTGGAGACTGTGTTCTGCGGGGGGAGAGGATGGTGCCCCAGCCTTGCCCTCATCAGACCCATCCCTCGTATCCTATCCAGACCGCAGAGAATGGCTGCTGATGCGCTGGCTCGCAGCCAGATTTGGCAGGCAACGGGTGGATTGCGTCCTGGGAAAGCCATTCTAGCTGAGCACACCCTGGCCACCTTTCCCGACCCTAAAGTTCTAATCATTTTTATTACCTCCTCAGTGGAGCTGGCTTGAGGAATGGGAAGCCCTCTACTTTCCTGGGTGCCGTTAAGGGCGAGGATGAGCAAGCTGGTACCTACACAGGAGGACGTTCCCCTTCCCCTCCTGTAGTAGTGGGGGACGGGGAGTCGCAATGCTGTGGGGGAGGCGGGCACTGGTGACATTGCCGGAAACTGTATGTGGCTCAGCGTGACCCGCCACAGAAGCAGCCACATCTACAGAAGAAACCAAGAAATATCCTGGTGTGGCGGGTGGGGTGGATTGGCTTACCCAGGGCAAAGATGAAGGGGCTGTGTTTCACACTTGTTGACATGGACAGCACGAATTCAAGTGGAAGTCAGAGGCCAGGGGACAGGGAGAAGACCCTTTCCAGAAACTGGCAGAACACTTACAAGGGTGTGCTTCGGCCGTCTGTAGAACTGTAGCCTGGAGCAGGGCTGATAATGCGGTCCCCCAAGCTGCAGCTAGTGCCCCTCCTGGTCTGGGCAAGAGGGACGTGTCCTGCAGACCAGCCCTCCTGCCTCAAGCCCCCACCCCCCGCCGCCCCCATCCTGCAAGGCAGCCTCATGTCTTAAGTGACAGGCATGTCTTAAGGGCGCTCTCAGTCACTCACACATCTTGAGAAGTGCTAAATTGCAACCATGCAAATATGTTACACATCCCATTTCTTAATCCATGTAATGGAAAGAAAATGCAAATGAAAGTATCCAGAAGAAAAAGAAAAAAAAAAGAAAGAAAGTATCCAGAAGATATTGTGACTGCATCAAGTCTTTTTTCAGTTGCCAGCCTTCTGAAGATAGACCTCTAAACCCCAGCAATGCCACGACCCTGGGTTCTAACCGTCCAGCTAAATGAGCTTTGACTGTAGTTCTCTTAGCTGGCATCTGACCCCCGGCAATGAGTAGCTCACAGCCCACCCCCCAGCCCTGAAGTCCTCCCTGGATGCAAGCCTGCTGGTGCCACCCTGGAGCTCTGCTGTACCCCACAGAGGGAGCTGCCCGGCCCCACAAGGCTAGTGATAGAAGCTAAAGAAACTTTGCCCACCTGGATTGGCAAATACAAGTCCTGGAGGGGATGGTGATTTCTCAAGAACAATTAACCTTGGGTGGGAGGTGATGGGAAGGAGCAGGATTCTAGCACAAGGAGGGGGGAATCCAACTCTGATTATTTAGGAGAGTGAAAGATTCCTACATGCATCCTCGTGCAAGAATATTCCTGAGAATGTTAAATCTACATAAGCAGGGTTTTTTGGGGGGGTTGTTGTAGGTTGGTGTGTCCTCAGTGCCCCAAACTGGACTTGGCACATAGTAGGTGCTCAGTAAATATTTGTGAAATGAATGAATGAATGAATCGATCAAGATGGGTTCCTTACCAACTGAAAGTAGAAGTGTGGAATTATGAAGTTGAAGAGGGTCCATGCCAGTTAAGCAGCCCAAGGCAGATACCAATAAGGCCAGCTGGCTCACCACCAAAATGCATGTTTCCCTCTAGAGGCCATGGGAGAATGGGAGAAGGAAGGAGGACCCAGCAAGCTGGGTTTCTGCAAGCTCAGAAACCTGGTTTTCCTGGGTATCCAAAATTGATAAATTCCAAGGCCAAGGGTAATCATTAGGAAAAAAAAGAAAGACTTCTGTCCCAGGTGACATGAGCATGTCCTGCAGCCATACCTCCCTAGTATCTGCACCCTCCTCTCTGATCCTCTGAGGTCTGAGGTCTGCAGTGCCTCTACCGCCCAGGAATGCCCCCCCCCTCCCCTCTTGGGCTATCTCCAGGAGAGCCAGGAGATTTACCTTGGGGGGTGGGAAGTGTGGAATCAGGACAAGGTACATTAATGCGGGGCACTTGGGCAAGCTTTACATCATCGAATGTGGCTCCTTAGAGTGCAGAGTGGTAGGAGGAACTGCCTAGAAAAAGCAAAAGCGATGATTTTATATACCAAGAATCTTTGCCCTCCATGATCCCACTTCCAGGAATCTATCCTTAGAAGTGATGAGAGAAGGTGGTCGTAACACACCTGCAAAAGGATGTTTTTCAAAGCATTAATTATAATAAGAAGTTGGAAGCTACATGAACATCCGGGAGAGAAGGGGTAAATCAGAGGTTGGTCCTTAGGAAACCCACCCATGCCCTCAGCACGCCAGAGGACCAAGAGATGACAGGAACCTCCAAATGTAATTAAACCATGCCTGCAAAGAATTTTCTAAATTTGCAGGCAGTGTAGGGGTTTGCAGAGATGACTTATATTGCAGCTTGCACAGCACGTTACTCCAAACAGGAAAGAAATTCCTATAGTCAGCTTTTGGCCCCGTGTCTCCCTGGGCTCACCTCCAGCCTCCTGGGCTAGACTATGGGCTAGACTCTCTGGACTCAGCACCCCCCATGGCCTCTCTCTTCTTCCTTATTAGATATTTATAAGAAGAGAGACCTAAACACAATGTACCCAGGGCGAATTGAGGCGGGGGATGGGGGTCATTGGCACATCACTTACAAGCCATGACAGAAACAAGCCACAGTCAGAAGGCATTATATATATATATATATATATATATCCTTTAGTACATGTAAAAGACATAAATATATGAGAAAAGAATTGAGGTGAATTTGAAGAAATATAAATGTAATTTGATTTCCACATGGGCCTCTTTTTCTATACCAATGCCTAAGTTCAGAAAAACACAGAATACCCTACCTAAAGGCCTAGGTAGGAGTCCCCTAGAAATATGCCAGCTCTTTATATCTGCAGGCAATTTTATCCCTCCTCACTGATTCTCTATGGTCTGCAGGACCCTCCAGCACTCCTCACTCCTCCTCTCTCCTTGGGGGCTGTCCTTGTCCCCAAGAACCCTTGGAGAAATACATACTCACCAGCTGGTGAATGAGGATGCCAGTGCTGGAGGCTCCCTTCCTTTGGAGGCTCCAATGCCAGACCCTCCAAGCCTTCCCGGGAGGTTTGGGCTTGAGGCTGTACCTCCTTAGCTCTTCCTCCTCTCAAAGGCCAGGATACACCAGGCTCAGCCCCTGCCCCAGAGCCCAGCCAGCCTTCCTCCCAAGTTCCATTTCCCCAGGGTGAGCATCTCTCTCTGAAGATGAAGGAGAAGCCTATGGCCAGGAGGAGCCTAGAGAAGTCACTAAGGGTTCAGCTGCTGGAAATGGCCCACAAGGCCATTGAATTAACCCCAGAAACAGTTATTTAAAAAAAGATGAGATATTATAAAAGAAAGACTCTTTTTAAAGGCATCAAAGAGATGACAAGATAGTGAGGAATTATTGAGCAGAGTCGCGGAGAAGAAAACCCAGAACAGTAAACCCAGCTCTTGAAGCTGCTTTTGCCTTGAGGGCACCGGAGGCTCCAGAAGAATCTGCTCAGAAACTGACCTGTGCTTCAAATGGGCTCAGGGACAAAAGTCACAGGCCAGCGACACCCACTGTAGTCTGGGGCCCTGACGAGCACCCCCTTACCACCACCACCTCCTTCACACTGACCCCAAAGGGCTACATCCCCAGAACCAAGGAAAACTAGGAGTGAGTCAGACCTCCTTGGCCTCTGGCTGACCAGGAAACCCCAGGCCTCAAGCCACCATGGTGGCAGCCCCACTCCTGTCCTGCCAGCAGGCATTTCTCAGGAGCAGAGAAGAGTCTTCTCTGAAAGAAGGTAACATCACCCTGGGCCTCCAACTGTTCCTACAAAGAAAGAGCCAGCCGTCTTGAAGTCTTTCCTCCCCAGGAACTACTGACAGGCCACCTCCCTAAAAGGACATGGTGGTCACCTCACGAGGACACTGGGGTGTGTGCCCCACAGGAACGGACAGACACAAACAGAGCCCCTCCCCACGCTACAGTGAGCTCTCACTGTGCCCTTTTCTGGGATGAAGCTGGACCCAGATGCAGGCTGTCTGTGAAATCAGCTGCGTCCATGCTGGAGGCCTCTTCTCAATGAGAGGACGTCAAACACTTAAAAAAATGAGAAACCACTAAAACCCATGACCATCTTATCCCCCGGTTTTCTTTGCAGGGAGCCATGAAGATCTCTTAAGAATTGGGTGGCTGTGCCTGGGGAGGGTGTGAGACCCTGGGAACGGGCTCCAGGCTCTTTGATGGGATAGTATCCCTATGATAGGCTGGGGACATTTCTCCAAAGCCTCACTCCCAGGCCTCCTCCCCGTCCTATCCCTTCTCCGCCTTCCACTCCCATTCGGGGCTGACCACCACCTTCAGCCCTTAGTGTTCTCACCGACAGAAGGGACTTCCTGGCTCAAGGTCTGCCTTTTGCTTAGTCCAAACCCCAAGGACACCCAAGCCAAGTCTATTTTGTCCACGAGGGTGCTCCCAGCCCCTAAAACAGCGCCCTGACATGGGAGTAGAGCTCAGTCACTTTTTTTCCGAGTGAATGAATGAAATCACAGCATTCCCTATGAAGCCCAGAGACTCGAGACAGTCAAGCTTACAGGGCTGCGCCCCTCCCTCTCTTTGCTTCAGTGATGGACTTCCTCCTCCTTCAGGAATACTGGGGGGGTCCTTCTCCTCACCCCCCTTCATTTTCCTCTTCTTTTGTCTCCTTCTTTTATATGAGGCTTTTCAGGGCCCTGGCTCACTAGGTGCTTTTAGAGTACTCTTTATAGTAAAGTGCTAGTTGACTCGTTTCTGGCTTAAGAACCCTCCCAGATCCATTTACCAGCGATGTCCTCATATTACCCTCATTGTCACTATCAAAAATGGTCACTGCCTTGCTGTCCCAAGTGCAAGACCCCTATTCTGAGCAGAAAGACAACTAACGGTCTGGGTTCACCCCGCAGAAACTGGAGGGTTGAGGGGGAAGGCTGGGCCAGTGAGCGCTCTGATGATGTTGCAGATGCATTGTCAAGGGCCTGGGGAAGAGCAGACCAGCTGGCCCTCCCTAAAGGAAGCAGGCTATTTGCTTGGGGCAGGCACGGGAGTTTGGAGAGGCTTCGATCCATGCTTGTGGCAGCAGGTGAGGTCCCAGAGCCTGCTGGTACAAGGAAGAGGTGAGCACACAACAAACAGGGGGACTGGGGACTTTTTTTGGTTGGGGGAAGGGATGGGAGGAGTGAGCAGGGTGAGGCAAGAGGGGCAGGGGAGAAAGAGGACAACTGTTGGCAAGAGTATGAGGCTGGATGCTGCAGACCTGGGCCAAGGGGACATTCCAGTGGCAGAGGGGCAGAAAGAATGCTTCCAGGCAGGATGCCCAAGGCACCCCTTGTAAAAGTGTGTGCATGTGTTTGCGGTGCACAAAGTCAGGCCTCTCGGGAGCGTCCCCAGCTCCTCCAGAAACGTTGAAACCTTGCCCCCAACTATGTTACATGATTGGGTTTTGGTGGCACCTGACACCCAGGATGATCTGGTAAAGAGAGCGCAGATGGACAGAAGACAGAGAAAGCAGGAGGCAACCATGACCCCACGGTCACAAGTCCCTGGGCCTCCAAAGAAAGCCCACAATGGTGGTAGGATTGTGTCTGAGTTCCCTAGATCTTAAATCTCACCGGGGAGAAGACAGCTCTCAGGAGATAGGGCCCTGGGGGGAAGCCAGGGCACCCCGTAAAAGTGGGGCTGGAACCGGACCTTGCCTGGGAGGGGCGGGGCATGTGGTGTGTCCAGGAACCCTTGAGGACAAGGCCTGCACAGAGACTAGGGGGCAGCTAGCTGATGGAGCGGACTGTAGAAACCAGAGCAGGCTGCAGATTGCTTCCTAAGCTAAGTTAAAGAGTTTGGACTTTTAATCTGTTGGCAATGGGGAGCCAGTGAAGGTTTACTGACCACAGAAGTGCCTCGGTCAGAGAGTGCTTGAGACCAACCCCCCACCCAAGGGTGGGGGTTGAGAGACCCTGGGGCCAAGCTGAGCTGGGGGGAAGGGGTGGTGCTGGAGCCCAGAGAGCAGTTGGGAGACTCTGCATGAGCTCAAACTAGGGGAAGGAGGGCCTGGAGGGGAGGAGGGAGACTAAGGCTGACAATGGCAGGGGACGAAAGGAAGTAACAGGAACCCAGAGGGAGCAGCTGGCTGGAGGCCGGAAGATGGGGGAGGAGGGCAGACATTGAATCAAAGATGATGTGGATGACCTTGAAGCCTGGGAGAGGTCTGGAACCTCAGGGGACCCTGGAGAGAGGCAGCTGGGGCTCGGGGAAATGTGCCAGGTGAGCACACTGGAGGGAGGGAGGCAGGGAGATCTTCTTGACTCACGCTGCTTTTTCTCAAATGTAAACTTCCTCTCACTCATCCTGTGTCCTCTCAAGTGCACAGAGACTTCAGGCCATGTGGCCTTGCCCTAGGAAAAGCCTCTACGTCTCACTGGATGGAGACGCACGCCACTCCAAAATGCCCCACTGGGTGCCACCCACACACCCCAGCCTACAGCACTAAGAGTGGAGTGAGGCCTCACCTGCCCTGTCCAGTAGCTCACTTCCTCCTGGGGGTCAGGCCAGGGGCCCAGCACCCTGCTGTCCTCCCGACCCCACTCACAGTCTTGTGCAGCCACCTGGCTGCCCATTTGCCTTTTCTTTTGCACCAACAGACAAAGGAAGCATGGGGGCGGGGGAGGGGGGCAAGTGTCTGAAACTCCCCGCGACATTGAAAATGTTGAAAATCTCCCCAACAACTAGTTTACAGTCCTCTAGCTCTGGGTTCATGATTCTTTACCTCTACTTGCAAAGTTTGAACTCATAACTTTTCAACTATCGTGACTGAAGTTTTGGGGGCAACTTCTCTTTCTCCCCTCTACATCTATGTCTTCCTCTGGCCATTTTGTGTGGTTACTTGGCTAGTTTCCAAATACTTTGCTCTGTTCTTCCTCTCCATGCTCAGCATTTCCCTGGACACGGTGGGAAACCACACTGTGTCTTCCTCTCCCAAAAGTGAACTCTTCGCACCACACATGCATCTTGTAGCACCTTTTTACATTTTTAACTCTTCTCCCGCCCAAGTGCCAATCTGTCCATGCCACAGCAATGACTGCAGGTCCCGGCTGTGGCCCCTTTAGCCTGAGACCTGATCGTGTCACACTTGGAAGGCACTAGGACTGGAGCTGGGACACCAAGGCGAGATCGATCACCTCTTTGACAATCGTGCCTGCCATGTCCAGGGGTCCCTCAAGGGCTAGACCCTCGCTTCCTGAATGGGAGAGGTTTTTCACTTGTAGGTTGCTAAGAAGAAAAGGAAATTAATATATATATGTATATGTTCGCCAAAGAGAGCCACATATCCGCGTGGGTTGACAACAAACCCTCCTCTCCGGCTGCTTCTCAAATGTCAAGGTCTCTTCCTGGAGCAGAGAATTCATCGCAGAGAATCCATTCCTCCAAATAAGGTGGCCCTCCTGGGCATAGGAAGGAAACCGTCACCCCACTCGATTCCTTGGTCCCTGCACTCCTTCAGGGCACCAGGGATAGCCTCATAACCTTCTGCCCTTGGGTCTTGAGGATGGTCTGTGGAGTCAGCACGTGGGACTGTCTGGCCAGAACCTCCGTGTGATTCTAATACAGCAGGCTTCATGGTATCGGGGACCGTTGCAGAAGCAGGGTCAGGTCAGGGGTGACCTCAGAAAACTGAGGAGCAACAATGAGGCAAGGTATGGGGAAAAAGCAACCCAAACCACTGCTCTTCAGGACATGTTTCCCTGGGCCAGCATCACTGGCCTCTCCGGGGAGATTGTTGGAAATGCAGAGTCTTGGGCCACAGGCCTGCTGAACCTACCTGGGCTCCTGCAGCAGGTTCCCATGCATCTTCAATGCTGTGTGGCCTTAGCCCAATGGACCTCACAGCAGTCCCCACGTGGGCCTCCTGTGGGGCCCACTAGGCTGGCTGTTGGCAGTCCAGGGCCTGGCTGCCATCTCCTACACAGAACACCCAGCCCTGGCACCTCCTCCTCCCGGCGCAGGCACATGCTGGTGGGGCCTTCAGACTGCAAAACCTGCAGCGGAGCCCCAGCAGCAGAAGCCAGCATTGGCCACAGCCAGTGGGGCAGGGTCACTACTCTCCACAGTGCTTCCTGGTCCCCCTCAGGATGAAGTTCGAGGCTTTCAGACTCCTGGGTCCCTTGGCCACTGAGCTGCTTTCAGGATACATCTGACTTCTTTTGGTAGCTCCACATTGTGAATCTGCATTTTTTGTTATTTCTTTATATAGATGGGCCCAAATCCACTCTCTGCCCCAAGTACAGTGGCCACACCTTCCCGGTCTGGACTCTCATGAGGTGTGCCCACCCAACTGACTCACGCGTCTGTACCCTCACCTAAATGGAGCAGGAAAAACCACGAGGCACAGGTGTAGCCTGGAGGAAGAGGAGGCCGGTGGCTTCCTGCTGAGTCTTGCTTAGGGCTCTGAGTGTAGATGATCTGGCTTCAGAGGGAGCCTTACCCTCCTGTAGAGAAACAGTTGGAATACTCATAAATTCTGTGAGCCCCAGTTTCCTGAAGTGTAGCACGAGGACACTGGACTCTGTGACCCACCCCTCCCCAGCACCCCATCTGACCTGAATGCCCACACGACAAGTCCCCAGGTGTCATCCTGCACAGCAAGGCTCCATCTTCCAGTATGGAGGACTTCAGGTTGGACCTTTCCAGGCCCTGGACCCAGTCCCATGAGTAATTATTAATACCACAGAGCCCAGATGCAAGGGCTTTAAACATAAAACTTTGACACAGAACTTAGGGTATTAGAGATAGTGTCTGAAGTCCGTGCTGCAGGGACAACTAGAAAACGGATAAGATTGAATCCAAATTTCACACGATGGCTGTTTCAGGCTGGGCAGAGAGCTCACTGGTTCTGAACCCCATCTGCACATCAGAACCCTGGAGGCTCCCAGGAGAGAGAAAGGGAACCATATCTATGGGGAGTGGACAGAGCTGGGAGGGTTCTGATGGGTGTGGAGCTCCAGCTCACTCCCTGGGCCTGCACCTGCCCTGGCCAGCAACTGCCCTTTATGGGCTCCACTCCGTGCCACATTGAGGGTCACTGAGTGGCCGTATGCCAGGGGAAGGACAGCAGGAGGTCAGGACTGCACACAGCCCAGCCATGACCACCAGGTCTGGCCACCAGCAGAAGCTCCCTGGTCACATGGAAGCAATGACGGACTGCGGTAGGCTGAGCTCTTTGCTCACACAGGCTCCATCCTCCTCTAGGCTCTAGCCAGAAGTAGTGAAAGGGACATAACAGGGAGAAGAGAGGAAGAGGAAAGGGAACTAACCATCATCTGAGCTTTACTTGGGAGTCAGGTCAGACCCCAGAGGCCTCACTCCTTGTACTTGGCATGGGGCCTCTCCCCTCCTGTAGCTTATGCCAATATAGGTTAGAGATGGGGTCATTCTGTGGCAATCCTACAAAATACAATTCTAAGGCCCTCATTTAAAGAATTTTTTTAAATATTTATGGATGCCAGAAATGCACATAATAGTAACACTGGAAACGCTCATAATATTAAGCCAAAAAATCAGTTAATATGACCCAATTTTGTGGAGAAGACTGTGAAAGTCACCCATGCAGGAGTCCAGAAATCACTCGCCATCCAAGCAGAGCTCGTCCCTTGGTCATCAGGGCTTCTGAGCCCCTACCCCACCTCACAGTGCCTGTAACAATCCTTTCTTCTCTGTCACCCCTGGAGGTCGTGTCTGGTCTTTCCCTAGACTCCACTTCCTGAACCTCTCAAACTAACACAGCCTGGCATGAGTGGGCATTCAGTAAATGTCTGCAAATGATGAGTGAATAACTGATGGATGGATAGAAGGGAAGGAGGGAGGGAGGAAAGAGGGAGGGAGAAGGGAGAGAAAAAGGGGGAGGGAGGTGGAAGGGGAAGAGTAGGAAAGGGGAGTAGGAGGAGGAAGAGATTATGTTCAGAGGGGAACACACCAAAATGTTGAGGGTTATTATTCTCTGGGTAATGTATTTTATCTTCTTTATAATTATCAGTCTTCCAAAATTTCACCAATCAAAAAAATCACTTTTATAATACATCCACTTTTTATCAAAATTCTATTTAAATCAGTTTGAAATGTTTTCTTTAAAAAAAAAAATGTTTTCTTATAACTTCCAAGTCCTAGTTTAGGTGAATCTAGAAGACACCGGAACAAGGTTGTATCTATAATACAGTCACTTCTTCCAGAGCCAACATTGGGACATAGGATCTCCTAAGTTCCCAAATGCTCATAAAAGAAATGGAACTGGGGCCCGTTGAGTGTCTGCCTTCAGGCTCAGGTCATGATCTCAAGGTCTTGAAGTGGAGCCCCACTTCAGGCTCCCTGCTCAGCAGGGAACCTGCTTCTCCCTCTCCCTCTGCTATTCCCCCTGCTTGTGCTCACTCACTCTTTCTCTGTCCAATAAAAAATCTTAAAAAAAAAAAAAAAAAAAAAAAAAAAAACTAGAACTGAGTAGTTGGAATCAAGGTGCCTAACAAATCTGGGCAAGATCCCCACATCTAAGGAACAGGCAGTAACACTGAGGGTGTGGCGGGATCCTTTGGGACAGTGGGCCCATTTCCCCCTGAGGCTGGCCCCACTGTAAGATCCACAGTAAAGATGGGAAGAGGGAGACGTAAAGGAGAAAGACACCCTACCCAGGTCTGATCTTCCTTCCAACCTGACTTTGCTTCTCCACTGCTGAACTCCTTCTGCTTTTAGGAAATAAATCTTGTCATCCCAGAGGAGGAGCTGCATTTTCCAGATCAAGAAAGGTGCTTCTGCAGCCTCCTGCCCCAGCCCCATGCTCACTTCTCCTCTCTGTCCAGGGGCTACATCTGTGGACCACACATTCTCAAGCACCAAGCACCTGTTGCCACAAACGCTTTGCCCAGGGGAAAAAGAACAGCCTGAGGAGAGCCCTCCATGGACAGCATCCTCTGTGCCTCTGAAACTGTGCTCTAGCAGGGCCTCCAGGCAGCCCTGCTCAGACCGAGACCCAGCACCTGGTAGTGATTCAGCACTGTGCACAGCACCCAGGGCTTTGGAGTTGGGCAAGTCTATTACCATACCCTGGTTTCCTAGCTTGTAAAGCAGAAATACTAACAGAAGCTACTTTCGAGGGGAGCCATATATGTTAACATGTGAGTGCTCTGAGCCTGGTGGTGACCACAGAACACCCACTTCACAAGGCCCAGATGAGGAGGATGCTATTATTATGCCCCTTTTACAGGTGAGCAGAGGGGCTCCCAGGGAAGTAAGAGCCATCCCCCAGATCCTATGCATGGTAAATACTAGAACCAGCCCTTGTGTCTGGCTTCAGAGCCTGAGTTCATAAGACAGTGTTGCCTGGAAGCTATTTAAAGCACAAAAAATTGTAGCTGATGCTCTACTGCCACAGACATCTTAGAGGATGTGTGCAAACCTCTCTCCTCCTACTCCAAGCCTTACAAGACAGAAGCATACCTGTTCCATTCACCTCTGTGGCCCAGCAGACCCTGTGTCATGCCTTGTGGTTCCCTGAACACCTGTTGAATGTGTAATACAATGACATCCCATTTATCAGGTATGTACCATGGGTACCTTATCCCATTCAATTCTCTTTCTCTCTCTCTCTCTCTCTTTCTTTCACACACATGCGCACGCGCGTGCACATACACACACACACACACACTGTATGGGCAGCTGAGAATTGCCTCAGCCAAAAGGCCCGAGCCAGGTGCCAAGTGTCCCCAGGATGGCCTGCCTCCCCTCGCAGCCTCTCCACAAGGATGGGTGAACATGGACAAAGGGAGACTGATTCTCCAGGCAGAGCGACATGCCCCTTGGGTAGCTTTCAAATGAAGAGAGATTATCCATTTCCTTCATTACTTTATGCAGTACTAGTACAACTCTGTTCTTGTTCACTTTCTATTCTGGAAGATTTGTAGCAATTGTTTCCATGGATAGTGACTCCAAGTAAAATAAGGAAATAAAAGTACCTGATGCCTCAGCAAGACCTCGAGAGAATTGGGAGGGACAGCAAGAACATCGGAAAATGAGGGTTGATGTCAAGGCCAGGTGAATTGACCACGGCCTCACATCATGTAAGAGAATAATCACAAAAAGAAAAAAAAAAGCAATCACAAAACACTGACAAACTTAAAGCACACCCCTACTATATCTTTGATTGGAGAAAAAAAAAAAGACACAGAAGATCCCCCTGTGAACCAGACTCCACAATCTGACAAATGGTTCTTCCTAACCCCACAGGCACCTAGAGTGGGCTTGTCGGACCTGCTTATCTCCCCACCATCAGTTCTAACGTTGTTGTACAACAATGCTGGGGAGGTCAGAACTAGAATGAAAGCCAAACACTATCTTTCCCAACGCACAGCCAAAATCAGGTTCCATGGATGGAGCCAATCCACTGCCCAGGTTTGTCGCACGCAGGTCAGGATTCCAGTGCAGGCCCCTGTTCAGCATCCTGCTCCCCTGCTCTTACCATCTCCACCTGGTCTGTATTGTGGGGGGCCCCTGTGGACACACCAGCCTGCACACCCTTGTCCCAGGCACCCCTGGCCACTCTTCAGCCAAAGTACAGGCACGCAAGTGGCCCTACACAGGATGTCCTGGGAGCCAGGGACACTGAGGCACAGAATTCTAGCAGGGGATCTGGAAAGGGAAGAGCACGGATCCCCTGAGGAAGCCACAGCCAGAATGGGGCTCCCTAGACTGTGGGGTGCCAGAGTCCTTGACCTAGAGCTCAGATGTCTTATGCCATCCTACGAGTAAGCTGCTATGGTCTCTGAAAACACGCCCCCTTGCCTCCTTCCTTCAGGGGAAAGTGCTGGAAAGGGGAGGAGATTCAGACCCAAGACCTGTCCCTTTTAAGGAGCTAACCCTGCACAGCAACAAAACCATCCTGGTCCTGTGCCTCCAAGTAGAAAACAAAGACCATCACCAGCCTTCCCACCTGGTTGGCTGGACTCCCAGGCTGTGAAAGTGCTGGGCCAACATGAAATGTGTTTTCTTAATGGGGAACCAGGGAGGAGGTGCAGCTCTGGATGGGAGCAGCCCAGGACCTGTGGAAATGACAGAAGTACCCCAAGTCGGCTTCAGGATTGACACCTACAGAGAGGCCTCCAGAGGAATGGAACAAGAGACTGGATGGATGCAAACACACCTGGCCCACAGGGAGGACTCAAACGTTACCATTGATGGGGGTGGCAGCAGTGACAATTTCCTGAGTGACTCCGTGCCAGGCACATGCAGCATGTGCTTTGCTAGATTACTCTTTTAATGATCACAAAAATCAAAGAAGCAGACTTGCTCCCAGGTGGCCATTGAAGGAGTGAGGCCAGGCCCATACAGCTTGTTGGCAGCCAGGCCAGGAACCCCTCTACTGGTCTGTCTACCTCCTGATTCTTCTCACCAGGCTCAGCACCTGGGCTGGCTTTCCTGTAGACACGGAGGAAAACTCACTACCCTCCCTACCTGCCCGCAGCTCCCATGATGGGTCAGTGGTTAAACCTTGCAGCCAAGATTCTGGACACCCTGCTTTGCCAACACACTAGAGCTCTCTGCGTTCCCATCATGTCTACATAGCTCATCAAAGACCCATCCCTGGGAGAACAGAGCTTGCTGATAAGCCAACCAACCACACCCAGAGAAGACCTAACACAGTATCTCACCTCAGCACATTTAGAGTACACTTTCCAAGGAGACCTACACCCAGCTACTTGGTGGACCAAAGACTCAGGTAGTGATGTAGAGTGTGGCTCACGATAAGCTCAGGAATGTTGGAGTCTGTCTGGTTCCCCAAAACAATGCAAAATAGAGGCACCTGGGTGGCTTAGTGGGTTAAGTATTTGACTCTTGATTTCAGCTCAGGTCGTGATCTCAGGGTCATGAGATCAAGACCCACATCAGGCTCTGCACTGGGTATGGAGCCTGCTTAAGATTCCATCTCTCCTTCTGCCCCTCCCTACTCTCAAAAAATAATAAAAAAATAACAATGCAATGTGTGCATTATTGCATTTCACATGTGCACTTGAGTCCACATGTTCTGGAGTCCATTCATAAAGCCACAAGAATGTTTCAAGATGCCAGCACTGCCAGGCCCAAGGTCAGCCCTGGCCCCACCGGTCTCAGGAGCCATCTGGGAGTTTGCTGGGGCAGACCTTTTCTCTGCCCTGGTGGGTTGCAGCAGACACCTCCCCAACCCCAGAGCTCACTCGCCCATCGCCCTCAAAGGATGAAACCACTTAACTACCGAAGACAAGACCTAACTCCAACACCCTCAGAAGACCCAGGAGACCATTAATGGTGAGAAATGTAGGCAATGTTGGGTCCTGCAAATTCATGACTCTGCTCCAGGAAGAAATGCGCCAGGGGGAGGTGGCTGCAGGGGGCACAGTCAGAGAGGCAGCATGGGGTCCTCACAGAGCCCGGTACTACCTCTGGCTCCAGAGCTGATCCTCTTCCCTCCCCTCCCTCCCAGTCCTCCCCTATCCCTCTCCCCTCCCCTCTCCTCTCCTCCACTCCCCAGTCCTTCAATCCCCTCCCCTATCTCCTCCCCTTACCCCTCCTGTTCCCCTCCTCCCTTCCATTCCCCTCCCCTCCTCCTCTCTCCTCCCCGCTCCCTCCCCTCCCCGCTCCTCCCTTCTCTTCCCTCTTCAGGACAGGGCAACACCAATGTCCAATCTGCTGACATGGTCACCACAGTCTCGCTGGCAGGTCTGGGGCACGGGTATATCCCATCCCTCGGATCTTGCTCTTCAGGGCCATCTCCCTCTGATTCCACTTAAATGGAATCCAAACACAGGACTCCCACTGGAGAGGGCAGGGAGAGGAGACAAAGACTTTCAGGGACAACGTGCCAATTCCTTATAAGAAGTCCTTTGGCAGGACTCCTGGGTGGCTCAGTGGTTGAGTGTCTGCCTTTGGCTCAGGGCATGATCCTGGGGTCCTGGGCGAGTCCTGCAGGGAGCCTGCTTCTTCTTCTGCCTGTGTCTCTGCCTCTGTGTGTATGTGTCTCATGAATAAATAAAATCTTTTAAAACAAAAGTCCTTTGGCATCAAGACTCCCATCTCTCCCCCATCCCACACGCTGTGGGAATAGCTCTGTGAATATACTCCTGAAAGAACACTCAGGCGGTAGGGGGAAGGGCTCTGACACTAGGAGTCACCTTTCCCCTCAGGCTCTCTGCAGGCCCCACATGACACACTGGGAAAGACCAGTTTTGTCTGCGTAAAAAGGGGCACTGTGGGGGCTGATCCCCCAACTGAATTCGCCAAAATAAAAGGCAAGGGTGCAGCATGGGCCAACTCTTGGGGCCCACCAACTCTGGAACACCCTCTCCCCCAACCAGGCTGGCCCCTCCCTGGGTGTCTGAAGGCCCCTACCCCCAGGAGACCCTACCCAATGGGACCTTCCCACAGGGGCTTGCTTCCCCATAGCCCCACTGGGAGGAGGAGCCACCCTGACAATTCCAGCTGCGAGAGAAGTGAACGAGCTGCTTCTCTGGGGAGAGTAAGGTAGAGCACGCTGCCAGCTCCTCCCTAAGTTCCAAGGACCCCACGTCGGGATGGAAGCAAATGAGCTATCCTTTCTGGCGCTCACCCACAGGCCTGCTGACCCGGCTTGGACTCCGCCCGTTCCTGCTGTTCACAAGCTGAAGCCAAGCCAGGTAAGGAGGAGGCAATAATCAGCCGGCACTTTGACACAACTGGTTCTTTCTTCTCCGGAGATACCCCAAGATTCTCCAAACACATTAGGTCTCAGTTATGTTCTTGCCAAAGCGGCAGCCTCCAAGAAATGATCAGATGCACCTACACATGCATCTGGAAGCATCCACCATGTGTCCTCCTGTCCTCCAGCCCGAGTGCATTCCTAAGCTGTCCTCTAAGCCACCAGGACCGGGACGCCTGGGTGGCTCAGTGGTTGAACATCTGCCTTTGGCTCAGATCGTGATCCTGGGGTCCTGGATCGAGTCCCACGTCGGCCTCTGTGCAGGGAGCCTGCTTCTCGCTCCGCCTGTGTCTCTGCCTTTCTCTCTGTGCCTCTCATGAATAAATAAAATCTTTTCAAAAATTTAAACACCAAGACCAGGCATCTCCCCCTGAGCCCCCCACCTCTGCCCTCCTCCCAGCCTTGAGCCCATACCCCTGAGCCCCAAAAGGCACCTTGCTGGTGCCTCCTCAGAAAACATCCAAACTGATGCACACCTGGGTCACGCCAAAAGGGTTTTATTTAAGAGCCTGTAGTGCTGAAGCTCAAGAATTTGGAAGGTCACTCTCGGCCAGCCAGCAGGTGGCCCGGTGTTGATGTGTAAGGCGGAAGAATCCAGCTTTCCCGCATGGAGTTCCAGTTCCAAGGTTCAGAGGGTGCCCAGCTGCTGGCGGCTGGTCCCCCTGAGTCACCACTCTGGCCCAGGAGTACCCTGTGGAGGGGAGGCAAACAGGGCGGAGGAGAGCAGAAGGAAAGCAAACCAACACATGAGACAGAGTGGGCAGAGGGACAGGTGGTCGTACAGGTGTGTTCTGCACTGCACTCCGCTCGAGCCGTCTCCCCGGGCACCCCCTCTTTCCTGCAGAGGCCCTCACGCCTTCCCAAGAGTCAGGGCCTCAGGAACCCAGGGACCCAGCAGACCTGATGGCCCTTCTAAGAACAGGTGAATCAGAAAAGCCTACAGAGTTTTCATCCAAAGCAACAGGGCAGACTACCAACAGGCAAATGCACAAACCCTGCACAATGCCAGAAAAGAAACAAGGGGATAAAAAAAAAAAAAAAAAAAAAAAGCAAAACCCCTCTCCAGAACAGATTGCCAGGACCCCAAAGGCACTGCTAAACAGAGCTTTAGCAGAAGCAGCTTGGCTGCAGCAGATAACCTCAACCCTTAGGAAACAGCAAAATGCAAGGTCTTCACCAACCTGAGAGGTCAGCCCTGCTTCTGGAAGCCCACAGACGTCTGGGCCCACAAGCTCTGAAACAAGCCACCGCCCACCATCCCCACCCACACCTGCAGGAGGAGGCTTGCTGCTGTAACCTCCTGGGTTCAGGAGGATTTCCAGGACAGCCTGGCCTACACCAACTTCAAACCTGGCCCCCAACACTGTGCCTTTTCCAGCCAACCCAACCCCCATTCATCTGAATCACCACAGTGATTTTTTAAAATTCCATTACCAAGAGCAACAGTGTAGAACAGGGCAGAGAAACACACAGAGGATGTTCCTAACGAAAAGTTGCCTTATACTCCTCTTCTCCCCCCAGAAAGGGAGAAATTCTAGGTGTACAGACACACACACCCACACACACTCATGCATGCACATGTACACACGCATACATATAGGTTTTTCCCTGATATTCAAAATTCTTTGTGAATTAGCTCTGATTCTGCTGAACCCTTCTTTTTAAAAAGGAAAGAAAAGGAGCCACAAACACCAGTATACTTCTGCAAGGGCTGGCCAGCTCATGACATTTCAACTGAACTTTCACACAGCCATCACCAAAAGCAGGCCAGAATTTGGCCAAGCCCGGAAGACCACCAAAAGGTCAGACATCTAGAATGTTGTAGATCCAGGAGAGCAGAATGTCAGAAAATTAAAAGCTGAATCCTTCAGGCTTTTTTTTTTTTTTTTTTTTTTTTTAGGTTCCTGTTAACTTCTGATCTTTACTCTTTACTTTTAATAACAGTTACCTTATTTTTTAAGTCAAAGTGTTTTGACCTCTGCCCCTTAGCAAGGCAAAAGCCTTCTTGAGGAGGAAAGGGTGGCATTTTAAAGGGGCTTCCAGAGCGTGGTAGAGGAGACTCCTGCAGTGATATTCTGAGCTGATGTTCGACACAACTGTGCCAGAGTTTCATCAACAACATTTGTTTTGGTTTCAACACCTCCAACGAGACAGATTCCAGATCCTTCACACCCCAGGCTGCAGCTGACCAACGTTCCACAGGATGCCAACATGCTGGAAATAGGTTTTACCTGAAAGAAAAGGAAGAACCAGTCAGTGCCCTCAGCAGAATCCTGCATCCATTCTGAGCCTAAAGTCTCCAGCCTGCAGGTCACACTCACCAACCACAGGATTTTTGAACATGCTGTCTGGAAGGTAACTCCTTCATTCCCTTCAGCTCCTACCTCAGGATCCTAGCTCCCTATGCAGACTCCCTAGTACATCACTTCTTTTCTCCTTGCATCCTTCCTTCCTAGCAATTCAACCAGTGTTTACATCGGGGCTCAGCAAAAGTTTTCTGTAAAACTCCAGAGAGTAAGTATTTTTCACTTGCTAGGTCCTACATTCTCTGTAACAACTACTCAACTCTGTTCTTGTGGATCAAAAGCAGCCACAGAGAGCATGAAAATGCTTGAGGGGCACCTGGGTGGCTCAGTTGGTTGAGCATTTGCATTGACTCAGGTCATGATCTCAGGGTCCTGGGATTGAGCCCCATGTCTGGCTCCCTGCTCAGTAGGGAGTCTGCTTCTCCCTCTCCCTCTTCCCCTGCCTGTGCTCTCTCAAATAAATAAAAATCTTTGATGGGATAAGCACTGGGCGTTACACCGTATGTTGGCAAATTGAACTTAAATAAAATATTAAAAGAAAGAAAAAAGAAAGAAGCTTGAGCATGACAGTGTTCCAATAAAACTTTATTTGTGGACACTGAAATTTAATTTGTAAACAATTTGTACATGTCGTGAACTGTTGTCTCCTAATTCTTTCTCAACCATTAGAAATGTAAAAATCTTGGCTCGTGAGCCACACAAAAACAGGCAGACCACCAGATCTGACCCACAGGCCATAGTTTGCGAACCCCTGGTTTACATCATTACCTGCTTCATATCTGACTCATTTAGGCTGAGAGCTCCTCGCAGGCAAAACCCTTGTCTGAGCTCCCTCACCTTTAACCTCCAGCACCAAGCACACAGTACCAGGCAATGTGGGGATACGAAAAACATTCATGCAGCAAGTGAAAGAAAGCTTGGAAACCAGATCCACTCAAGACCTCATTCATCCAAAGAGATACAAGAAAGGAGGGGAAATCCGCAAGGTCAAAGCCACCAATGTTCTCTGTTCACGCTGGATCATGGGCATCACAAAATCACACATATAAAAACAGTGGGGATTTAACAGAAGTTACAAAATAATGAATTTCTTTTCAAAATGTTACATGACCCCAAATATAAATATCATCATTATTGGGTGACTGTCTTTTAAAGGACATGGACATCCTAGTTTTAGGAAATATTTGCTGGAAAAGGGACATGATGTATGTCACTTACCCTCAAATGAGTTCAGAAAAAAAAAAAATCCATATGCACACACACAGAGCCATCACCAGGTAAATGAGGCAAAATGTGAAACCAGGAAAATCTGGGTAAAGAGTATACTATTTTTGTTCTTGCAACTTTTTTTTAAGTTTGAAATTACTTCTGAATAAAAACTTCTTTTAAGAAAAGAAAAAAAAAAAAAAAACAGATAAGGGTATCCTCATATTGGCCACTAGGGTATCTCCCTCAACAGACTGGAGGGTGAACAAGGCAAATCGCATAGCCATGTCCAAGCCGTGCAGGGTGGCTTTCCTCCAACACCCACAGGCACTGCCCCCCAGGCTGGGGTGGGGGTAACCTCCGAACGGCTGACATCCAGGGAGCCCAGGTATTCGCCCCCCGCCCCCATTCTACAGATGTAGCCTGCAGACCTCAAGTGTTCAGACTCCCACCAGGCCTCCCCACAATTATCAGGCTGCACCACTGCAGGTTCAACATTGAGGATGGGGCAGTGGGGGCTAGGGGAACCGGGGGACAGAGGAAAGAGTTTTCAAAGCTTTCAAAGACCAAACCATGAATGGGCATGCCAATATTGCTGATGTGGTGACAGCACATCTTGGGGATGCTACAAGAGCCTGTCCCCGGGTTTTCCGCCAGGATCTCTATCAGTGCACATCCTCCCAGGCATCTGTTTACACCCCTGTACTTAAATCTTTTTTTTTTTAAATAGAGTTTATTTGAGAGAGAGCACAAGCAGGGGGAGAAGCAGAGGGAGAATGAGAAGCAGACTTCTCACTGAGCAAAGAGCCGGATGCGGGACTCGATCCCAGGGCCCCAGGATCATGACCTGAGCCAAAGGTAGATGCTTCACCAACTCAGTCACCCAGGCACCCCACACTTGTGCTTATAGAATAAATGCACACAGTGGATGGTAGAATGGAGCAGACACAGGGATCCCCCCTCCCCACGAATCACCACACTCAGCACAATTCCTCGGTTCCTCCACAGCAGAGCTAAACCTGCAGGGCTGCCACCAGAAAGGAGAAAACAGAGCTTCCACACACCTGCACAGGGGAGCAGTCACTCTGGACACATGCAGTTGCCTTTAGGGGTCACCAGCTCCTTGGCCTCTTAAGAAGGAGGGGAGCCCCATGGCGAGTCTGAGCAGTGGGTTTAGCTTCAGACTCTCCAGTGATGCTCTGATTCAGGAGGTTCCAGGAGACCATGGACACAGACACTACGTCTCTTCATTTCATCCTGCTGCCTCCCCAAGGTCATGCAGCTTTGGGGTTTTCCTCTGGAGAGCTCTGGGGCTGGGGGGCAGAGGCTCACAGCTGCAGCTCACCTGGTGCTCCCTCCACTCGCTCAAACTTGCACACTTCACACATGCTATTAACTCCTCCTGCAACGCCCTCGCTCCTCCCTGGCCCTCAATCTGCTTTGGGGTGCTTCCTTTCAAACCCACCACCATCTTCCTCTCCTTTGGAAAGAGCTTCTTGCCCAAGAAAGGCACCCCTCCTGGCTGTCCACAGCACCCCATTCTTTCCTCCCCTGTGGTTCTCAGGCTGTCAGTGCTCCTGCTGTCTCCTCATCTCAGCACCAGCTTCCCAAGAGCAGGTTGGGCTCAGCCTGCCTCACTCATGGCCAATGGAACAAGCAGGCTCCCAAGCTGGACACATGGAGTGCGGGGTGAGCAGAGATGTTTTTTTTTTAATCTAAATTCAATTTTCCAACACAGAGTATAACACCCAGTTGAGGAAGATTTTTAAAAGGACTCTTTTAGCCTCCTTCTCTCCTCCAGAAGAGCCAAACTGCTACTGACACTCCTGCTTCATCATTAAAATAAACCCGACAGAGTCTCGATGCTGAGCCCACCCCCATCCTCCTTTGAAGCTCCCTGAGAAGTGAAGGCATGGTTAGGCGCCATGCCTCATGCCTGTTCCCTTCAAAAACTTCCAAGTGTCCTTCTTGCCCAACAACACTGGGTTATAACCATCATGGAGAGAGACGTGTCCCAACCTGTCCATGTCCCTCCCATGCTTTGTTTGGCAGCAGAAAAAGTCCTCAACACAAGAAGCCCCTGGCCAGCACCCTGGCAGCTGACCTCTCAGTGCAGCAGTGAGGGCCACCTCAGGAAAGGGCACACCGGCCACAAGAAATAAATGACAAAGGAGCAAAGGGAGGAGCCCAGGCCCTTGCTGTGAGGATGTGTGAGATGGAGACAGACGGAAGGATCACCACGACCTGTGAGCACTCCTCCAGCTTTCAACCCAGGACGCCAGAGAAGGGAACAACTGAATAATGTGGCTAGTTATTTTTTTAAAAAGCACTGCTGGTGAGAATTATTTGTGCTGGGTTCTTGTTTTTGTTTTTTCTTTGTGCCTGATTCTTACATAGATCTATATAAATTCTGTGTGTGTGCGTGTGCGTGTAGGCAAGAAACTGAGTAAGTCATGTTCACTTAACGGTAAATTTTCATTGCTGCACAAATTCCTGGTTTTTTTTTTTTTAAGATTTTATTTATTCATGAGAGACACAGAGAGAGAGGCAGAGACACTGGCAGAGGGAGAAGCAGACTCTATGCAGGGAGCCCGATGTGGGACTTGATCCCGGGTCTCCAGGATCAGGCCCTGGGCCAAAGGCAGTGCTAAACCGCTGAGCCACCCGGGCTGCCCCACAAATTCCTATTTGCATAGGTTCTCCCCTCATAGACCTGAAACTCAAAGAGTTTTGAGGTGCATGATACCTTATCAAGAACTGACCCCAGACTCCCAATATGGCTTTTCAAAGAAACAAAAATGTCTCATGACGTGCCCATTTTACACATATAAGCTCGGCATCCTATAAGGAAGATGACTAACAGAGCTTCATTCAAACTGGTCCGGGAAGGACTCCTGTTTGTTGTTTCAGGTCCAGGTAGGATACTCCCCCAGCATCCTCAGTGGGTGGTAGGGGCCTGGGTCACCGATGCCTTCCAGGCCTCAGAAGTTCACAATACCCATCGCCTCCACAGCTGTCCACATGTTGATGTTCCTAACAGTGCCATTCCTCACTCTAAAATCTTCGTTCCAGAAGATGAGGAAGCACGGGATAGGGAGAAGGGCCTTCCGAGTCCAACCTTGCAGAAGTCACTGCTCTGAGTGTGCTTAGCAAGTGCCATGGGTGTCCATGGGGACTCTGAGCCCTGGGGTTTCAGTCTAGGACAAGCAAGTCAATCTGTTTCCTCCTGCTCTCAGCCTAGCCTCCTGGGGCCTCTTGCTGCAAACAGCCACCAAATGCCCTTTGTTCCAAAGACAAGATGCCAGGCACAGCGCCCGGCATCACAGCAGAAATCCCACTGGTTTCTAATGAGATTCCCACAGGAAGCTCTACCCACAAGAGGGTGGGAAGCAGGCATTTCTAGGATGCATGACAGTATTCCCACAGGCCACAGCTTTTCCAGACCTAAGAGGCAAAGGAACAGGGAATGGAAGCATGCAGGTAGGAGCAGTGTGTCTCCCAGCCTCCCAGCAGCCTCCCTTCGGGCTGCACCTGCCACGGCCACTTTTACCACCCACGGAAGACAGGACAAAGGGCAGCATCTGCCTCACCTGGGGGGGTGGTGAGGGGGCACAGAAGTCTCCTGTAATAAAGCATAGGGGCACATGGGATCCCAAAATATCAGCCACAGCTGCACACCAGGCCAACCAAGCTCAAAGCACAAAGAGCCAGAACTCAAAACACCATGTGAAATCCAGAATCATTCCAAAACCCCAGGGTTCTCCATAATCTGTTCAGCCATCAGTTCTTTCCTCTAATTAGGCTTCTGAAGTGCAGAGTTGGAAAGACACTTCTACAGACTTTTTTCCCTCCCCACCCCTCCAAACCAATCCCCACCACCACATCGGGGGTCTTACCTCGAGGATGAGCACATCCCAGTTGCGTCAGAGCCTAACAAGAGGGCTCTGCACAGAAGCCTCACTTGGCCACCTCCTCTTCATTCCCTGCCTGGCTGATGCGTCCAGGCTCTAAGTCACAAAATGTTACCAAAGAACTGGCCATGCAACAGCATGGACCAAGTTACTGCCTCACCGCTCTGGCATGAAGAACACAACTCTCCTCTTTGTACTCACACAAAATAACCCAAGGTCCCCATTCAGCTGCACCAATTTAAATATGGCCCGTTTCCCAGAGGGAACCTCAATACTCATCAGCTACATCTACACAGAAAAAGACAAGTACCTGTGAGCAGATTATCAGGTGCAGACCAGGAAGTTCTCAAAAATGCTAAAGCGAACATAAAACTGGTCTTAAAATTCTTGTTCTTTCAAACTTACTGACCTATAAAGTTGTTTGCAATATGCTGTTCTGATGGAAAATGGTTTCAAAACAGCATGTGTAACCTGGTCCAACTTCTACAAAAAAGAAAATTCACAGATACAAACTCACACACACTCTAGTGGTTACCATTAAGCAGTGAGATTACAGGTGATTTTATTTTCCCTTTCTCTTATCGGCCACATCTACAGCATACATTACATCTATACTAGGAAAGGTCTTGCTCCGTCTTCCTGAACCATCCGTCACCTTTGGGCCTGAGGACCAGAGCAGGCTTGTGTCTAGTGACCTGGCTCCAAGTTCATGCGCATCCTGGTATCATTTCAACCACGAACAACACAAACTTCTACCCGGAGCTGCTTGAAGCACAACACACAGGGAGGCAGGCGAGCGCCTGGCAACAAAGAAAGCCTATGGGAGTCAGCAAATGGAGATATTACGGGATAAATGCTGACACCAGGAAAGTAAGCTGCAAATTAAGAGCTCACTGCTCAATGGAAGACACTGGAAAAGATAATGGAACACACCTGAAGAAAGCTTAGGAAGGGAGGCAGAGCCCCCGCCCCCTTCTGTCTTCTCCACACCAGGAGCAACTCTCCTGCCATCCATCCCTCAGCCCTTGAAAACAGACACCTGTGCCAAGTTCACCTCCACCTGCTTCGAGGATGGGAGCACCTCTCACTGTTGGCAGTGGTGCTAAATTCACCGGAGACAATGACAGATGAGAGCCCCAGCAGCATGATAGCCTCATGTCCCCTGACCTCACTCCTTCCCAACCAGTGCCATTTCAAGGACCTTGCACAGCTACCAAGTGCACTGGGCCCGGGGCCGCCATGGTAGGGGTGACTGGCTCTGGGGGTGGATTTAGGACTGTGTTTGGGAGCCTCATCATAGGTTAGGCCAGGAACCCCTCTCTGAAGCAACAACTCTTCTCCTATGCCATCCTGGGCTTTGCCCTCCTGGAGGTCATGGGGCTTTTCTGCCTGATGGTGGCCTTTCTCATCCTCTTCGCCACGTAAAAGAGCCATCCACGCTTCCCATAGGTCTTTCTCCCGTGTCTCGTCTGCCCAGTATGTTCCGTTCTCTCTACCTCCCCAGGCAGCCTGGGGAAAGTGCTTGGCTCAGCATTTGACAGAGGGAACACAAACAAATACTGTATTAATAGAAGAAAGAAGAAGGAAGAAGAAGAAAGAAGAAGAAAGAAGAAGGAAGAAGAAGAAGAAGGAGGAGGAGGAGAAGGAGGAGGAGGAGGAAAGAAGAAGAAGAAGGGAGGCATGAAGTTGCAAATCAAAGAAGCCAAAACATGGTTCTTTATGTAGATAAATAAAATTAAACTTCCAGTAAGACTGATCTAGGAAACCAAGAAAAGGCAAATATAATCAAGAATTATTAAGAATGGAAAGAGGATTGTGTCTGTACATTACCAAGATTAAAAAGATAGGAGAATGTTGTGAGCAACTTTAGGGTAATATATTTGAAAACTTAGATGATGTGGACAAAGTCCAAGAAATACAACCCATCAAAACTGACCCAAGAAGAAACAGATAAAGACTATATAGTCCTATCATGACTCAAAGAACCAAACGTCAATAGTTTTTAAAAAGTCTTCGCACTAAGAAAGCATCAAGTTCCAGTGGGTTTCAGCATGTTTTACTAAACATTTAGAAACAAATAATTCTAATCTGACACAAACTAGTCCAGAGACAAGGAAAATAAAGAATGCACCCTAACTTCTTTTATCAGGAAAACTTGTTCTACTACTAAAACTCTTAACAAAGCCTACCCAAGACCTTGCAAAGTAGGAAAAAGACAAACCAATCTTGGTCACTCAGAGAACCAACAGCATCCTAAACAAAATATCAGCCAACTGGAGATAGCAGCGTGCATGACTGGGCACCACAACCACAATCAAGCTCATCTTATCACATGGATGCAAAGCCAGTTTAGTATCAGAAAAGCCAACAAAGATAATTTCACCACCTTAACAGACTGAAGGTAACGATATGACCCTCCCAATAGAACTAGAAACAGCATTTAAATAAAATTTGACATTAGCTAACCAGGAACAGAGAGGAGCTTCCCAGAAAAGAAACTCTACCTACCACCCTACTGTGACCACCACTCTTAGTGGTCAGTATGGAAAGCATGCGCTTTAAGGTAAAGAATAAGATGGAATAGGGCGCCTGAGTGGCAGTCGGGTAAGGGTCTGACTTTTGGTTTCTGCTCAGGTCGTGATCTCGGTGTCAGGAGATCAAGCCCCTTGTTGGGCTCTGCCTGAGATTCTCTCCCTCTGCCCCTCCCCACTCCTCTCTCTCTCTCTCAAATAAACAAATAAATCTTTAAAAAGAAAATCCAGAATGTCTATTATCATCACTTCTATCTAAGTGACTTAGAGGCCAAAAGTGAGTACAAAAAGGCTTAAAAAAGAGATGAAATGTTGAAGGATTTGTGGGGGGGCTCTCATGAGTCCAGGTTGATATATCTACATAGAAAACCCCCAAATCCCCATTTATACTACTACAATTAATGAGAGTTTGGTGAGGTTTCTGGATTGTTTAAGAAATCAGTATTTCAAAAAATCAACCATAATTCCAGACACCATGAACAAAAAATGAGAAAATTATATTTTTTAAGCAATATAGGAGACACAGTCACAAATCATGTGACAGTGGATTGCAGAAGAACCTGTCTTTGAAGCTGTCCCCAAAGTAGCAGGAGAGAGAAGCCAGCAGCCCCGGAAACAGAAACCCAAGCATGGACAACAAGCCTGCTAGACACAGGCTCATTAGGGCTAATGATCTGGGACAGAAGGCTAACACAAGTGGATTGGCTGGGACCTGAGTCCAATGGGACCTTAGGTCCTTCCTGATGTCTTTCCTCTACCCCCTAAAATGGATTAGAATGGTGGTGGAGGAGAGACATCAAGGTGCCTTAGGTACTTAAGGTAATTCCTGTATTAAAAATTACTGGGACATGTCTTTAGCCCATTTCATGATTGGATTGTTTGTTTCTTTGCTGGTGAGTTTATTAAGTTCTTTATAGATCTTGGAAACTAGCCCTTTATCTGATAGGTCATTTGCAAATATCTTCTCCCATTCTGTAGGTTGTCTTTTAGTTTTGTTGACTGTTTCTTTTGCTGTGAAGAAGTCTTTTTATCTTGATTAAGCCCTAATAGTTCATTTTTGCTTTTGTTTCTCTTGCCTTTATAGATGTATCTTGCAAGAAGTTGCATGGCCAAGTTCCAAAAGGGTGTTGCCTATGTTCTTCTCTAGGATTTTGATGGATTCTTGTCTCACATTAGATCTTTCATCCATTTTGGGTTTATCTTTGTGTGTGGTGTAAGAGAGTGGTACAGTTTCATTCTTCTGCACTTGGCTGTCCAATTTCCCAGCACCATTTATTGAAGAGACTGTCCTTTTTCCAGTGGCTAGTGTTTCCTGCTTTTTCGAATATTAGTTGACCATAGAGTTGAGGGCCCATTTCTGGGTCCTCTATTCTGTTCCATTGATCTATGTGTGTTTTTGTGTCAGTACCACATTGTCTTGATGATCACAGCTTTGTAGTACAACCTGAAATCCAGCATTGCGATGCCCCCGGCTCTGGTTTTCTTTTTTTATGTTCCCCTGGCTATTTGGAGTCTTTTCTGATTCCACACAAATCTTAAGATGATTTGTTCCAACTCTCTGAAGAAAGTCCATGGTATTTTGATAGGGATTGCATTGAACATGCAAATTGCCCTGGGTAGCATAGACATTTTCACAATATTAATTCTTCCAATCCATGAGCATGGAATATTTTTCCATCTCTTTGTGTCTTCCTCAATTTCTTTCAGAAGTGTTCTGTAGTTTTTAGGGTATAGATCCTTTACCTCTTTGGTTAGGTTTATTTCTAGGTGTCTTATGCTTTTGGGTGCAAATGTAAATGGGATTGACTCCTTAATTTCTTTTTCTTCAGTCTCATTGTTAGTGTATAGAAATGCCACTGATTTCTGGGCATTGATTTTGTATCCTGCTATACTGCCGAATTGCTTATGAGTTCTAGCAATTTTGGGTGGAGTCTTTTGGGTTTTCTATGTACAGTAGTATCATGTCATCTGCAAAGAGGGAGAGTTTGACTTCTTTGCCAATTTGAATGCCTTTGATTTCTTTTTGTTGTCTGATTGCTGAGGCTAGGACTTCTAGTACTATGTTGAATAGCAGTGGTGAGAGTGGACATCACTGTCGTGTTCCTGATCTTAGGGGGAAAGGCTCTCAGTGTTTCCCTATTGAGAATGATATTTGCTGTGGGCTTTTCATAGATGCCTTTTATGATGCTGAGGAATGTTCCCTGTATCCCTACACTCTGAAGAGTTTTGATCAGGAATGGATGCTGTATTTTGTTAAATGCTTTCTCTGCATCTATTGAGAGGATCATATGGTTCTTGTTTTTTTTCTTGGTGATGTGATCTATCACGTTGATTGTTTTACAAGTGTTGAACCAACCTTGCATCCCAGGGATAAATCCCACTCGGTCATGGTGAATAATCTCCTTAATGTACTATTGGAGCCTATTGGCTAGTATCTTGTTGAGAATTTTTGCATCTGTGTTCATCAGAGATATTGGTCTATAATTCTCCTTTTTGGTGGGGTCTTTGTCTGGTTTGGGAATTAGGGTAATGTTGGACTCATAAAATGAGTTTGGAAGTATTCTTTCCCTTTCTATCCTTCAGAACAGCTCCACCAAAGAAGACATACACATGGCCAACAAGCACATGAGAAAATGCTCCGCATCGCTGGCCTTCAGGGAAATACAAATCAAAGCCACATGAGATACCACCTCACACCAGTGAGAATGGGGAAAATTAACAAGACAAGAAACAACAAATGTTGGAGAGGATGTGAAGAAAGGGGAACCCTCTTGCACTGCTGGTAGGAATGTGAACTGGTGCAGCCACACTGGAAAACTGTGTGGAGGTTCCTTCCTCAAAGAGTTAAAAATAGAGCTATCCTATGACCCAGAAATTACACTACTGGGGATTTACCCCAAAGATACAGATGCAGTGAAAAGCCGAGACACCTGCAGCCCAAACTGTGGAAGGAGCCTTGGTGTCCATTGTAAGATGAATGGATAAAGAAGATGTAGTCTATATATACAATGGAATATTACTCAGCCATTAGAAACGATGAATACCCACCATTTGCTTTGACATGGATGGAAGTGGAGGGTATTATGCTGAGGGAAGTAAGTCAATCAGAGAAGGACAATCATTATATGATTTCACTCATGGGGAATATGAAAAATAGTGAAAGGGATTATAGGGGAAAGGAGAGAAAATGAGTGGGAAAAATCAGAGAGGGTGACAAAACATGAGAGACTCCTAACTCTGGGAAACGAACAAGGGGTAGTAGAAGGGGAGGTGGGCAGGGGGATGGGGTGACTGGGTGACGGGCACTGAGGGGGGCACTTGATGGGATGAGCACTGGGTGTTATATTATATGTTGGCAAATCAAACTCCAATAAAAAATATACAAAAAAAATTACTGGGATGGGGTGCCTGGGTGGCTCAGTGGTTGAGCATCTGCCTTTTTGGTTCAGGTTGTGATCCTAGGGTCCTGGGATTGAGTCCTGCATCTGGCTCCTTGCAGGCAGCCTGCTTCTCCCTCTGCCTATGTCTCTGCCTCTCTCTCTGTGTCTCTCATAAATAAATAAATAAAATCTAAAAAAAATTAGCATGTATTGAGGGGCTCCATGCTATTGTCATGTCAGATAGAGGTGGAGTGCTCATTATTAAAGTGGCCAATGACAGTGCTCCAGAGCATGCCCTGAGACATAGTTTCCTACCTGCTCTTGCCTTACATCAGACCAGGGAGCAAACTCAGACTTTCAAAAAACAAAAGTATTAATATGTTACCTTAACATCTACCAGGTGGTTCAATTTAATCATTTGCTTTTAGAAATAAAATCATTATGTTGAAGAGATATCTGCCTCCCTGCATTACTGCATCAGTATTTACAATAGTCAAGACATGGAAACAGCCAGTGTCCGTCGACACATGTACAGATAAAGAAAATGCAGTATAGGAGCACCTGAGTGACTCAGATGGTTAAGCCACTGCCTTCAGCTCAGGTCATGGTCTCAGGGTCCTGAGATTGAGCCCCGCATGGGGCTCCCTGCTCAGCGGGGAGTCTGCTTCTCCATCTCCCTCTGCCCCTGCCCCTGCTCGTGAGCTCTGAAAAGAATAAATAAAATCTTAAAAAAAATAATAAGGGAAATGTGGTATATATACACAACAGAATATTATTCAGCATAAAAAAAGAAGGAAATCAGGCCATCTGCAACAACATGGATGGACCTTGAAGCCATTATGATAAGTGAAATAAGCAAGACAGTGAAAAATTAATACTATATGATCTGACTCATGTGTGGAATCTAAAACCAGAAAACAAAACAAAACAAAAACAAAAAAAACCACCTCATAGAGAAAGAGATCTGATATGTAAGTGACCAGAAGCAGAGGGCTGGGGGTGGGGGATTTGGGTGAAGATGGTCAAAAGGTACAAACTTCCAATTAGGATATAAACAAGTCCTGGAGATATAATGCAGAGCATGCTGGCTGTGGCTAGAGCTACTTTACAGTATATGTGAAAACTGCTAGCAAGGTGCCAGCGTCAATACAGCACAAAGTGTCAGCCTGGGAAAGGCACTGGCTCCATTGTCTGAAGAACCAAGATGAGCTGGGAAATGTTCATAATCCGGTGGTGGTTTCAATATGCACTTTCTTTTCATGATCCCAGCCTCAGTATCAACCCAGCAGTCTCCAGACCACAATAACCCCTGTATCCAAGTACTCAAGAAAGGGCCCCTTTTTCCACCTTGCACTAAAGTAGGAGTCTAAAGATAGAGTATCGGCACAGATTGATTGTTATATTTCTTTGTTAGGGTCTTTTTCCTGTTTGGTGAGATGGAAGGCTTCCACCTTTGGTTCAATCACTAAGCATGGATGAGATTCTATTCAGTATCTCAGAATCAAAACAGTACATTGATCCACTTAAGCCCTCAAGTGCTCTCTATTGTATGATGCTCCTGGCCTGTGGGATGCAGCAGGACCCTCTTCATCGTGGCTAATAATGAGGACATAGTTTGCTTCCCATTAGGTTTCATTTCTGTGCAATGAATGTGAGACAGATAAAATGGCTAAGCAATAAAACCAGGACAATCACTGACTTTCTGATGTGTCTATTATGTTCCAGTATGAATGAATACCACCAATTGTTTTGATTCTACTCAAAGAGTGCTACTATTTACCTAACACGCAAACTACAGCTAACGGTTTGCTCTGCTGCTCACAAAAAAGCAATCTGTGTTTTAATGTTTGCGCGTTCTTAATAAAATTTAGGTGTGATTCATTGACAAACTCTGTTTCTAATATTGGTATGTATATAAACATGATAATGCAGCCTTTTTTCAGACGTGAGGATAAAGAAAATAGTATTTTTAAGTCAAAAATACACACAACACATATATATACTTACACCTGCTTCTCCCTCTCCTGCTCCCCCTGCTTGTGCTCTTTCTCTCTCGCTCACTCTCTCTCAAATAAGTAAATAAATAAATAATCTTTGATAAATACCTAAACAAATGACAGTCATTTCATATTCATGGATTGGAAGATTCTCATAAAGGGACCGATTCCCTCTTAAACTGATGCATGGAGTCAAAATCCCAAACATCGTTTTGTTGAATCTGACAATTGATTTATACAGGAAAGCCAAGAACAGCAGAGGCTGTGCTGATGGAGAACAAGTCAGGAGAGGTGTGGAGGACCTGCCTTCTCATGTATAGCAAAGCTGTGTGTGCTGGTTAACCTTTCATGTCACCTTGACCAAGCGAACGGGTGCCCAGATATTTGGCCAAACACTATTCTGAGTGTGTCTGTGAGGGTGTTTCTGAGGAGATTAACAATTTTAGCAGTAGCTTGAGTGAGGTAGATTGCCCTCTCTAGTGTGGGTGGGCCTCATCCAATCAATAGGAGGCCTGAGTAGCACAAAAGGTAAGTAAGACGAATTCATTTTCCTTGCTGACCATTTTCAAGCTGGGACGCTTGTCTTCTCCTTCACGTGGACCTGGTTCTCAGACCTTCAGGCTTGGACCTTTATAATACATCTTTCTATTGGTTCTGTTTCTCTGGAGAACTCTGGCGTAGAAAGTTCAGGATGGGGTCCAGCCCAGATTTGTGTCTCCCCTTTGTTGGTAATAACTGGAACATTGGGCAAACAGCTTCCTCTTCTCTGAGGCTTTGAGCTCTCATCTCTAAACTACACTCACCCCCAGCCTTACAATGAGAATCTCATATATCAAGAGGACACTCCTAAAGGATCCCAAAACCTAACTACAACCCTGAAGTCACAGTCATTCTGACTTTCCTATGGGCTACCTTTTTAGGTCACACCCCTGCCTTTGGAGCTCATTGGTAAATGCCATCCACCGTTTTAGGTCCACCCCATCCCATGCTCTCAGCCATGAGTTTTAGAGCAGCTGAAAGAAAAGTGTCCATTTGTGTGCACCGTGTGTAACACATACAGCTGCTGGGACCTGATCCCCCCAGGCAGCATGTGACAAGCTCTCTGTCTGACACTCAGCCTTCCTTGTCTTCATGCAAAGTGGATTTCTCCAGCGTTCATATCTGGGGAAAGTGGGAATAACCACATCTCTGCAAGCATTTCTCTGCTGGCTTTCTGGGTGCTGTATGTTCTAAGAGGGGATCAAAGGGGTCCCCTCCATACACAGAATGTCCCAAGGTTAAACAAGTAACCAAAGCACAAGGACACACAGACACCACACCTGGCCTCATGTTGTTTTCCAAGGTGAGCCATCCACCACCCCAACGCCTGAGAGACCAGGAAGAAGCTTCTGTCCCCACCCGATACCTGTATTTGATGTCAAATACTGTGGAATCCTCATCCTCATCATCCTCCTCATTCAATGGGGCCATTTCCACTCGTTCAGCTGGAGTAGTGATGATGTCATACTTACGGGTCTTCTTCAACCTCTTTCCCAACCTGGAAGAAGAGAAACACATTCCTGAGAACTATGATCCCCCAGGGTAAGTCACGTAGCCACCTCCAACCCGCTCCCAGAAGCCCTGGCAAACCTCCCAGCTACCGCCCTTTTGGCCATGGGACTTCTCCAGACTCCTGACCCCCTAGTCCTCATGGTCCTCACCTGCAAAGTAGAGATGATTATGCCTGCCTTGAGTACTGCAAAGCCCCATCATCAAGATAAATAATATCCCCAACGCAATATTTTTAAGAGGGCAAAATTAATGCAAAGAAAATCTGAGATGAGCAAAAGATCAAATTGTTCAATGAAGGCAGGATCCAGCACTGCATTTGCAGGGGTATAACACACCTGTCCCCTGGCCCCCTTGCTCCCTCACCCTCATCTTGGCCCTGCTGTGTCAGTGTGTCACCACTGCATGCACAGATGACACAGGTGACCCAGGCAGCATTGAGAGCAGTGCCCGCAGGTAACCGGGTGGGATCTGGGTCAGGGCTTGGGCATCCTCTACCTGTGTGATCACAGACAAGTCAGTTCATCACCCAAAGCCTTAGTGTCCCCCTAAATAAAAAAGGATAAGGATAGTATTTATCCCTCACAGGCAAGAGAAGATTAAATGAGATCATGTATGGAAGGAGCCTATACACAGGAAGCTCTTGGCAAAAATTACCGTTAGTAATAATAATAAATAAACAGAAGTGCTATAGCCTCTCTCGTATGACAAGGACTTGTAAAAACAAGTCAATACTGTTTCTATCACGAGGATTTACGAGGATAGTGAGTTACAACACTACGCTTTTACCTCTGGGATGGTAAAGGGCCACTGTGGGCCACAGGGAAAGTGCTAAGACAAGCCTTTCAGCCTCTGGCATTAGTTGCTCTGCACAAAGGATACAATATTTATCAGGGCATGGCTGAAAGCGTATGACGCCACTGGGAATAATACTATTATCCTGACTACCGATGCTCTTTGCATTTATTTCTTCACTATCTCAAATGTTTTCCCAAATGCCTTGTATTCAATGATGTCCCTCCTCCTTTTTGAGTACATTTGATACTATGAGAAACCAGCCAAGCCCCTTGCCCCACCAAAAAAAGTCGTAAATGGGGCACTGAAGAATCATATGCTCCTGCTGACAGAATAGCTCCTGTAAGCTATTCCCAGGTGGCCGCCACATCCAGGACACACACGAGATCTCCTTGTCCCCAGCATACAGAAATCCTTCGCTGAGTTTATAAAATGATGAAATGAGAAGCTCGCTTTCAGGTTTCTCAAAATTTCTTCGTGACAACAGATTGTTCTTGTCTTACCTAATACACTTTACCAAAAACATGAAAGTGTCATTTATGTAGAAAAATATGTTTATCTGTATGTGCATCTGTATCTTTGGCAAAAAGCACCTGCTCCTCATGGTCCTCTGGGCAGAGACTTTGAGAGACAGGAAGAAACCAGCTATAAAGCCTGATGATCCCCACACCTGATCATAAAGCTATCCGTCCTACCCTGAGGCACGTGCACTCGTGTGCACGCACGCACGTACACACAGGCATGAGTGTGTGTGAGTGCCTGGATTTCAAATAAGAGATAAAGCACAGTGTCAATGTCAAGCTTGGAGTCAGAAGGTAAGAGGGGCAGAGCCTATCGCCTCCCCAGTGGCCCTGCGACAGTGGCATTTTAGAAGCAGGTTCTGTGCAGGAGTATAAATGCTAACCTTGTAGACACCACTAGTCCTACATGCTCACCATCAACAGAATCTTTTTCTCTGTCCACCTTTCCGCAAAAGAGCAAAATAAGCCTTTGCATGCTGCCCTGGCTGACTCATAATCCCTGACCAATCCCATCTCCAATACTGAATGGGAGAAATGAGAAACTGCTCCATATACCACAAGTCCCCCAAGACAAAGCCACAAGGAACCACCTATGTCCCCAAGCCCTCAAGACTAGAGTCAACACCCCCTCCCATGGATGCAGACCCGCATACCACACCTTTGTCAAGAAAACAGCCCACATGTCCACCCAGATGATTCACAACTGTTCAGAGCTGTTGGCAAAACGTAGCTTTGTAAAGGAGCAGGGCTTGCCCTTCTGCTGACCCCACCTGTGCCTGGGTCACCCGTTCCAAACACACATCTGAACATTAAAAAAGGAGATGTCCCATAAACCTGAGGACTTGCAAAAGCCCCCTGTGGATGCCAAAAGGGACAGACACACTGATGGTTTCAGATAAAGGAATCACAGTGCTGTTTGTAACTCTTTTCCAGGGATCGTGAAGCCTAGAAAATGCAAAATCTGATTTGAAAACCTCATTGCACACTTGGAACTTCAAACCTAGTTTAGTCATTGGCCCTGGGGCAGGACTGACAGCTGACCCTAGAAGAAGGTCCAGGAGCTCTGACTTTAACTCTGCTTCATGGGAGTGGGTCCCTATCACCTATAAAGTCACCTCCCTTCTTTCTGATTGTTTATAGTCTTGTCATGAGAAAATTAACCTATTTAGGGGGGGCGGGACCAGATGCGGAGGAGTAGGGTCCCCAAGTCACCTGTCCCCACCAACTTACCCAGATAACTTTCAAATCATCCTGAAAACCTACGAATGTAACCTGAGATTTAGAGAGGACAGCTGGAACGCTACAGAGGGAAGAGTTTGCGCTTCTAACAAGGTAGGAAGATGGAAAAAGAAAGAGAAAGAATCCAGTGGGGGAGGGGCCCCGCGAGGAGCCGGGCCAAGGGGGCGGCGAGAGCCTCGGGGCAGGAGACCCCAGCCCCGGGGAAGCAGGAACTTTAAAAACCCGCACCGGGTTCTTCCCGGAGGGAGAGGCCCTTAGCAGGGAACCCGGGCAGAACCCAGGAGGGGCAGCGGAGCCCCCAGGTTCCCGGGTCACTAGCAGAGGAGGTGCGCCCGGGGAGAGCGCGGCTGAGGGCTGGAGCGCGCCCGGCGGGGCCTCGGGAGAAGCGGGTCGGGCAGGCGGCGGCTCCGCGGAGGGGGCTGCGCACCCCGGGGGGGTTCCAGGCGCAGGCCCCGGAGCCCAGGGCGCGGGGGACACAGCCCAGGATCCGGCCTCCCCCGGGACAGGCGGAGGCCGCGAGGGCCCAGGACAGCAAGGACGCTCCTGCCACCAGGCGCCCCCGAGCTGTGCAGATCGGTGCCGCCCACCCCAGCGCCCCCCACACCCGGAGCATCCAGGCTCCCGCGGACTGGGAGCTGCGGGAGTTACTGGAGAGCTGACTCCAGGGCTGAAGAGCTGGCCGCTGCCAGGGGAGTTGTCCCTCCTGGTGTCACCCTGAGCCTGGGACGGAGCAGGGCCGCAGGGAACAGGGTAAACAGCTCCCACCTAGTGGTGCACCAGGCAGGGGCGAGGCAGCTCCCCAGGTGCACACACCTGAGAATCAGCACAGCAGGCCCCTCCCCCAGAAGACCAGGTGGAAGGACAGGGGAAAAGCAAGTTCTTGGCGGAGCAGCCCTGGAAAGCTCCAGGGGAAGTCAAGGGATTTACAGTATATAGAACCAGAGGATACCCCGCCTTGTTTTTGTTTTTGTTTTTGTTTTTGTTTTCTTCCTTTTTCCAATACAATTCATTTTTAGCCACTGTGCACTAAGCAAAATGACTAGGAAGAAGAACTCACCACAAAAGAATCACAAACAGTACTCTCTGCCACAGAGTTACAGAATTTGGATTACAATTCCATGTCAGAAAGCCAATTCAGACGCACAATTATAAAGCTCCTGGTGGCTCTGGAAAAAAGCATAAAGGATTCAAGAGACTTCATGACTGAAGAATTTAGATCTAATCAGGCCAAAATTAAAAATCAATTAAATGAGATGCAATCCAAACTGGAGGTCCTAACAGCGAGAGTTAATGAGGTAGAAGAGTGAGTGACATAGAAGACAAGTTGATGGCAAGGAAGGAAGCTGAGAAAAAAAAGAGAAAAACAATTAAAAGACCATGAAGAAAAGTTAAGGGAAATAAATGAGACTCAGAAGGAAAAATCTACGTTTAATTGGGGTTCCAGAGGGCACTGAGAGGGACAGAGGAAAACATATTTGAACAAATCATAGCTGAAAACTTGCCTAATTTGGGGAGGGAAACAGGCATTCAGATCCAGGAGATAGAGAAATCCCCCCCTAAAATCAATAAAAACCGTTCAACACCTCAACATTTAATAGTGAAACTTGCAAATTCCAAAGATAAAGAGAAAAATCCTTAAAGCAGCAAGAGACAAAAGATCCCTAACTTATATGGGGAGAAATATTAGATTAACAGCAGACCTCTCCACAGAGACCTGGCAGGCCAGAAAGGGCTGGCAGGATATATTCAGGGTCCTAAATGAGAAGAACATGCAGCCAAGAATACTGTATCCAGCAAGGCTCTCATTCAGGAGAGATAAAGAGCTTCCAAGACAGGCAGGAACTGAAAGAATATGTGACCACCAAGCCGGGTCTGCAAGAAATATTAAGGAGGACTCTGTAAAAGAAAGAGGAAGTCCAAAGAAATAATGCACAAAGACAGGGACTGAACAGGGATTATGATGACACTAAATTCATATCTTTCGATAGTAACTCTGAACGTGAATGGGCTTAATGATCCCATCAAAAGATGCAGGGTTTCAGACTGGATAAAAACACAAGACCCATCTATTTGCTGTCTACAAGAGACTCATTTTAGACCTAAGGACACCTACAGCCTGAAAATGACAGGTTGGAGAACCATTTACCATCCAAATGATCCTCAAAAGAAAGCAGGGGTAGCAATCCTCATATCAGATAAATTAAAGTTTATCCCAAAGACTGTAATAAGAGATGAAGAGGGACACTAAATCATACTTAAAGTGTCTATCCAACAAGAGAACAATCATGAATACTTATGCCCCTAATGTGGGAGCTGCCAAGTATATTGATCAATTAATAGCCAAAGTTAAGACATACTTAGATAATAATACACTAATACTGGGAGACTTCAACATGACGCTTTCTGCAAATGACAGATCTTCTAAGCACAACATCTCCAAAGAAACAAGAGCTTTAAATGATACACTGGACCAGATGGATTTCACAGATATTTACAGAACTTTACATCCAAATGCAACTGAATACACATTCTTCTCAAGCACACATGGAACTTTCTCAGAATAGACCACATACTGGGTCACAAATCAGGTCTTAACTGATACCAAAAGATTGGGATTGTTCCCTGCATATTTTAAGACCATAATGCTTTGAAACTTGAGCTCAATCACAAGAAGAAATTTGGAAGAAATTCAAACACATGGAGGTTAAAGACCATCCTGCTAAAAGATGAAAGGGTCAACAAGGAAATCAGAAAAGAATTAAAAAGACTCATGGAAACTAATGAGAATGAAGATACAACCATTCAAAATCTTTGGGATACAGCAAAAGCAGTCCTGAGAGGGAAATACATCGCAATGCAAGCATCCCTCAAAAAAATTGGAAAAAACTCAAATACAAAAGCTAACCTTGCACCTAAAGGAACTGGAGAAAAAACAGCAAATAAGCCTACACTCAGCAGCAGAAGAAGAGAGATAATAAAGATTCAAGCAGAAATCAATGAAATAGAGACCAGAAGAACTGTGGAAGAGACCAACAAAACCAGGAGACCAACAAAACCAGGAAAGAATTAATAAGATAGATAAACCATTAGCCAGCCTTATTAAAGAGAGAAAGACTCTAATTAATAAAATCATGAATGAGAAAGGAGAGATCACCACCAACACCAAGGAAATACAAACGATTTTAAAAACATTATGAGCAGATATATGCCAATAAATTAGGCAATCTAGAAGAAATGGGCGCATTTCTGGAAAACAGCAAACTAACAAAACTGGAACAGGAAGAAATAGAAAACCTGAACAGGCCCATAACCAGGGAGGAAATTGAAGCAATCATCAAAAACCTCCCAAGACACAAAAGTCCAGGGCCAGATGGCTTCCCAGGGGAATTCTATCAAACGTTTAAAGAAGAAACCATACCTATTCTACGAAAGCTGTTCCGAAAGATAGAAAGAGATGGAGTACTTCCAAACTCATTCTATGAGGACAGCATCACCTTAATTCCCAAACCAGACAAAGACCCTACCAAAAAGGAGAATTATAGACCAATATCCCTGATGAACACAGATGCAAAAATTCTCAACAAGATACTAACTAACCAATAGGATCCAACAGTACATTAAGATTATTCACCAACCATTATCCCCGGGATGCAAGGTTGGTTCAACACTCATAAAGCAATCAAAGTGATAGATCATATCAACAGGAGAAAAAACAAGAACCATATGATCCTCTCAATAGATGCAGGGAAAGCATTTGACAAAATACAGCATCCATTCCTGATCAAAACTCTTCAGAGTGTAGGGATACAGGGAACATTTCTCAGCATCTTAAAAACCATCTACCAAAAGTGCACAGCAAATATCATTCTCAATGGGGAAACACTGAGAGCCTTTCCCCTAAGATCAGGAACACGACAGGGATGTCCACTCTCACCACTGCTATTCAACATAGTACTAGAAGTCCTAGCCTCAGCAATCAGACAACAAAAAGAAATCAAAGGCATTCAAATTGGCAAAGAAGAAGTCAAACTCTCCCTCTTCCCAGATGACATGATACTGTACATAGAAAACCCAAAAGAGGGCAGCCCCGGTGGCGCAGCGGTTTAGTGCCGCCTGCAGCCCAGGGTGTGATCCTGGAGACCCTGGATTGAGTCCCACGTCAGGCTCTCTGTATGATGCCTGCTTCTTCCTCTGCCTGTGTCTCTGCCTCTCTCTCTCTCTCTGTCTCTGTCTCTATGAATAAATAAATAAAATCTTTTAAAAAAAAAAAGAAAACCCAAAAGACTCCACCCCAAGATTGCTAGAACTCATACAGCAATTCAGCAGTGTGGCAGGATACAAAATCAATGCCCAGAAATCAGTGGCATTTCTATACACTAACAATGAAACTGAAGAAAGAGGAATTAAGGAGTCAATCCCATTTACAATTGTACCCAAAAGCTTAAGATACCTAGAAATAAACCTAACCAAAGAGGTAAAGGATCTATACCCTAAAAAACTATAGAACACTTTTGAAAGAAATTGAGGAAGACATAAAGAGATGGAAAAATATTCCATGCTCATGGATTGGAAGAATTAATATTGTGAAAATGTCTATGCTACCCAGGGCAGTTTGCACATTCAATGCAATTCCTATCAAAATACCATGGACTTTCTTCAGAAAGTTTAAACAAATTATCTTAAGATTTGTGTGGGATCAGAAAAGACCTCAAAGAGCCAGGGGAACATTGAAAAAGAAAACCATAGCTGGGGGCATCACAATGCCAGATTTCCCACTGTACTACAAAGCTGTGATCATCAAGACAGTGTGGTACTGGCACAAAAACATAGATCAATGGAACAGAATAAAGAATCCAGAAATGGGCCCTCAACTCTATGGTCAACTAATATTCGAAAAAGCAGGAAACACTAGCCACTGGAAAAAGGACAGTCTCTTCAATAAATGGTGCTGGGAAAATTGTACAGCCACGTGCAGAAGAATGAAACTAGACCATTCTCTTGCACCATACACAAAGATAAACCCAAAATGGATGAAAGATCTAATGCAAGACAAGAATTCATCAAAATCCTAGAGAAGAACACAGGCAACACCCTTTTTGAACTTGGCCACAGCAACTTCTTGCAAGATACATCTATGAAGGCAAGAAAAACAAAAGCAAAAATGAACTATTGGGGCTTAATCAAGATAAAAAGCTTCTGCACAGCAAAAAAAAAGTCAACAAAACTAAAAGACTACAGAATGGGAGAAGATATTTGCAAATGACCTATCAGATAAAGGGCTAGTATCCAAGATCTATAAAGAACTTATCAAACTCACCAGCAAAGAAACAATACAATCATGAAATGGGCAAAAGACATGAGCAGAAATTTCACCAAAAAAGAGATAGACATGGCTAACATGCACATGAGAAAATGCTCCACATCACTTACCATCAGGGAAATACAAATCAAAACCACAATGAGATACCACCTCACACCAGTGAGAATGGGGAAAATTAACAAGACAGGAAACAACAAATGTTGGAGAGGATATGGAGAAAGGGGAACCCTCTTGCACAGTTGGTGGGAATTTGGTGGGAATGTGAGCTGCTACAGCCACTCTGGAGAACTGTGTGGAGGTACCTCAAAGAGTTAAAAACAGAGCTACCCTACGACCCAACAATTGCACTACTGGGGACTTACCCCAAAGATACAGATGCAGTGAAACGGCAGGAAACCTGCACCCCGATGTTTATAGTAGCAACGTTCACAATACCAAACTGTGGAAGGAGCCTTGGTGTCCATCAAAAGATGAATGGATAAAGATGATGTGGTCTATGTATACAATGGAATATTCCTCAGCCAACAGAAATGACAAATACCCACCATTTGCTTCAACGTGGATGGAACTGGAGGGTATTATGCTGAGTGAAGTAATTGAATCGGTGAAGGACAAACATTATATGGTCTCATTCATTTGGGAAATATAAAAATAATGAAAGGGAATAAAGGGGAAAGGAGAAAAAATTAGTGGGAAATATCAGAAAGGGAGACAGAACATGAGAGACTCCTAACTCTGGGAAACGAACTAGGGGTGGTGGAAAGGGAGGTGGGTGGGGGGTTGGGGTGACTGGGTGACGGGCACTGAGGGAGGCACTTGATGGGATGAGCACTGGGTGTTATGCTGTATGTTGGCAAATAGACTCCAATAAAAAAATATATACAAAAAAAAAAATCAACCTATTTAGTTTAAAATAAGACCCCTGAACAGTGAAGCTGGGAGAAGGGAGAAGGGAGAAGCTGGAAAACACCACCAGTCTCTAGAATGCCACAGTCTACTTGCTTTCACACCAACTATTCCAACCACAAGACCTCAGAAAAGAATTTTAAACCCCAAGATTACATAGAAGATATTGTGGTTAATTGTATTTGTCAACTTGACTGGCCACGGGCTGTCCAGACATTTCATTAAACATTATTTCTGGGTGTGTCTGTGATGGTAACTCTGGATGAGATTAACATTTGAATTGGCAGACTAAGTAAAAGTAGACTGCCCTCCTTAGTGTGGTGGGCCTCATCCAATCAGTTGAAGGCCTGATCGGACTATAAAGCTGCTCCTCAAAAAAAAAAAAAAAAAAAAGCTGCTCCTCACACAAGTAAGAGTTCCTCCTGCCTGACTGCCTTGGGGCTGGGACTCTCTTTTTTGTTTGTTTCTTCCCTAGCCTCAGACTTAAACTGAAACATTAGCTTTCTTGGGTCTCAAGCCTGCCAGCCTTACGATGGGAACTTATGTCATTGTAGACTCTTGGGTGCCTAGAATGCAGATCTATTCACCCTACAGATCTTGGAACTTGTCAGCCTCCACAAACTCATGAGCCAGTTACTTAAAAGATATGTATTAATCTATTGATCATATTAATATGAATGATTAATTTATATTGATATAATTCATTTGTTACATATTGATATATACCCATTTATCTCTCGATAGATAGATAGATAGATAGATAGATAGATAGATAGATAGATAGATATACAGATAGATAGACGGATCTATGGATATATACATCTTCTTGGTCCTTTTCACTAGAGAACCCTGACAAGTGCAAAAGGCCATTAGCAAGAGCCCTCACATGTGCTTTATTTTTTTTTAAGATTTTATTTATTTATTCATGATAGTCACACAAAGAGAGAGAGAGGCAGAGACACAGGCAGAGGGAGAAGCAGGCTCCCTGCAGGGAGCCTGACGTGGGATTCGATCCCGGGTCTCCAGGATCACGCCCTGGGCCAAAGGCAGGCGCCAAACCACTGCGCCACCCAGGGATCCCCTCACATGTGCTTTAAATGCCAGTTTTGACCTCATGAGCTGAAGAAATTACATTTCAAACAATCAACTCTCTGAGACCCAAAAACCCTTCACAAACAAGTAGCAATGTCACTGTCCACTGCTGGACGTGTGATCAGGGAAACTGGGACCTGTGTAAAGTTGCAGAGCCTCAGACTCACTGGCAGAGGCCTCCGTGGACAAGTACCATCATGGGCGGGCAGGTGGGTGGGCAGTCACTGTCCGACATATGTACACCCTGCATCGGAGGCAGCAGGATGGGAGGCTCCCCACATATTTCTCACCATAGAAGGCGACCCCTCCTTCCATAGCTGTACAAAAGTAGGAAGTGAGGAAATGTCTGAACCATCAAGGAGCCTTTCCCACAGACTGTGTCCTGGGGCTGCAGAACAGGGCCATCCAGAGAGAGAGAGAATGTGGGAAAACAGAAAATGGACAGCTCTCCAGTCTAAATAACCTCACCAAGTCCTGCTCTGTCCTCTCCGAGTGTGGACACCCTACCTCATCTTTTCAAATTAATGCTAGTTCATGATAGTTGGGCTCTTACTTGGTGCTAGCTAAGTCATTCACATATACAATCACGTGTAAAACTTAAAAATCACTCTAGAAGGTGCTGCTGTATGCTTCACAACTGAGGAAAAGGAGGCTCAGGGTGGTAGATATCACCATGGCCCTGGCCAAAGGCCACCCCAGAACAGAGCTCCTTGAGGGTCACCTTGAACCACCCATGCCTGCCAAGAGGCAAGGTGCCAGGTGACTCTTTCTACTTCTCCATCCAACTGCAGCCCCACTCTGCACCCCCACCAGACTCCACACCCGCTCAACCTTAACACCAAGAAACTCTCTCTCCCATCGGACTTTCTGGAACTTGCCACTTAACACAGCTCCCACATTTCTACTTGGAATTGATCAGTGCACACTTCTAATAAACTCTTTCTGAATCATGGATCCCTGAGGACAGGAGTTCCTTTGAGGCAGGCTACCTCTGCCTTCCTTTTGGCATCTGTGTCTTCAGTGGCTTGGGTGAATCCCCTTCCCACAAGGGCCCCGTGGTGGAGGAGGCCTGGCCACTGACCACACGCCCAGCTCCAGGAGTAGACACGGGACCAAAGCCGGAGCCAATAAGTGTGTCACAATCCCCAGGCCAGGGCAAGAGAGTGGGGAGTGGGGGCCAATCCGAGCCAATGGGCCTTTGCCAGCAAGGCTAGGACAGGGCAGTAAGTGTTCTGTCCACTGGCCTTGAGACCCCAGTGAAGTAAGCCATCCTGCCACTTTCTAGAAATGGAAAAGAAAGCCAACATAGCAGAAGGCAGATAGGGAGAGAAAGAGACCAAGTTCCAAATCTACTAGAAAGCCAGACCTCCTTGACAGCTCCCAAAGCCAATCTGGGCCAGGGTTTTTATGACACACAATGTAGAGAATCCAGAATGCCACAGGGTCTGGAAGGAAAGCAGGCAGCAGGCACAGCATGCTGGGAAACCAGTGCTGTCACACTGCACACCATCTTGGGATTTTCTGACATTCTAATAGTAAAACTTCCACATGTAAATATCATTTTCTCACTTCATCAAACCCTTTCAAATTTTGGGACTCATCCCTGCACTAGACACAAAGAACCACACAAAGTGCTTCAGTGACAATATCACAAAATTTTTTGCTTTAGGGCCACCAGGCAACAGGTTTTCCAAGAAGACAAACATCCCGGTGACTCCTTCCCACAGGGCAGTTTATGAGGCCGGAGGAGAAGGCAAAGGCTACATGGCCACAAAGACTCTGAGGTCCCCTACATCTCTTCAGGGGACAGCGGGTCAGCCTGTGGACACGGCCCTCCTCTCAGTCACCAGCCCAAGGAAGAAGGCTCTAGACACCTGGTTCTAGGGCCCAGGTGTAGAGTCAGACCTGAGTTGGTAACCCAACCATCATGGTGGGGGGGACACAAGGCAGGACAGCAGCTTGCCCAAACTGTCGGCCATATAGCTTCTGGTTAAGGAAGGAGATCTGGAGAATCAAAGAAGGGAAAAGATACAGTTGGCCTGTGCTCCCCAGCACGGCCCCTTGACACTATTTCTCCCTCCTGGAACAAGGTCCCTTTAAACTGAGTGGCCTCAACGAAGAGATGGCAAATGGTGGCTTTAAGTCAATGCTCACATTGTGCTTCACAGAATAGGCAAGACCAGAGAAGTTCTAGGAGACAAAGGACCCTTCCACACAAGCCAAAACACACATTTTTAACAAGACAGAGGAGAAGTTCAAGATTCTTGTCCTCGGAAATGTAATCCGAAAGCCAGAGGATTTGTTTACTCAAAGGCCCTTTCAGCATCTGGTCAGAAGTGGGTTTCCCAGAGAGACTGAGCCTGCCCCGCCTGTGCAAACACGAAGGCCCGGAGCAGAGCATCGGAGCCCAGCAGGCCAGCAAGGAGTGGGGCCTTCTGTCCCAGCCCTGCCCCATAAGAGGAACCCAACCACACAGACCTTTAAAGGGTTAGCTTGTAATGAGATGTTGGCTTGGGGGCACAGAGGGAAGATCCACAGACTACACGTCCCGAGGTGGGGTTTGGACCTCAGCTCTGCACTTCCTTTGTTAAGTGCCTCTGGGCGACTCACTCACCCGAATCCTACCTTCATATCAATTTCTACCACTTGCCAGGTTCAGTTGGGGCTCCAGAGATGAATCCTCGTGGTACCTCCCTACCCCAACCACCAATCACCCCCTGGAGCCACAGCTTTCCTGTTTCCCTGACAAGACATCCCCAGGACACCCAACACGAGTCTGGTTTACCCCTTCTTCAGACTCCTGGGATCTCCATTCATGGGCCTTGCCCCCACTGTGGGGCACCATCTACATGCAACTCTGAAACCCACGTGGCCCTCTTGCCTCATCACTGCACCGAGGTGACAATAATGGCAGCCACCACGATGGGGCACACTCAGAGCCAGGCATCACAGGCATGGTCTTAACGGAGCCTCCAGCCAGCAAGGCCTCGTGGAGTCAAGGACACAAAAGCCAGAAAGCGCTGAGTGACCCAGCCCACAAGGGGGACTCAAATCTAGGCCTACCACATGCCAGAACCTCCAACTCAGGAGAACAGGAAATGCAGCCGAGACACCTGGTGTCGCCACGTCATTCTCAGGCAGCTGATCGTCCAACAGTGAGTGCCCGCCACCTCCTGCCACCGCCAGAGGCCACCAGCAGGATGACTGTGTCAACAAAAAGAGGACACGCTGTACTTTTGACAAGAAAGTTTCAACCTCCGTACTGATGTCAGGGCTCCTGAAGTAATCTACAGGTTTAATTAAATCCAATAAAATACTGACAGATTTTTGCTGGGGAATCTAGGCAAGTTGATGCCAAAGCTCAGAGAAGGAAAAATTTTTAAAACGTAGTAAGAACAGCCAAGAAAATTCTGAAAAAGAGGAGTATGAAAGGAAACCAATCCTAATTGCATGTTTACCCAAGCCTGGGGGTTGGGAGGTAAATGGGGGTTCTGCTCATGGCCTTAGAGCTTTTTTCTGAGGTGATGAAAACCCTCTAAAATCTACTGAGGTGATGGTGACTGTGCATACACTAAAAACCATGACTCGGACCCTCTAAATGGGTAAACTGTATGATATGGGAATTATATCTCATAATGCTATTATTAAAAATAGGGAAAGGGGATGCCTGGTGGCTCAGTGGTTGAGTGTCTGCCTTGGGCTCAGGGCATGATCCCAGATCCTTGGATCAAATCCCACATCAGGCTCTCTGTGGGGAGCCTGCTTCTCCCTCTGCCTGTGTCTCTGACTCTCTCTCTCTCTTTCTCTGTGTGTGTGTGTGTGTCTCATGAAAAAATAAATAATAAATCTTTTAAAAAAATAAGTGAATAAATAATTAAATAAATAAAAATAGGGAAAGGTACATATATATTTATATGAATATGTACACACGTTACATTCATTTCTACACTTTAAACCCCTGGAAAGATTCACAGGAAACTGATAGCATCCAGGGAAGGAGGCATGGTGGCTGAGGGAATAAGAGGTGAGAAGATTATTCAAATTATATTCTCTGGCTTCTCAGGAATTTTGAACCATGTGAATATACGACCTATTTTTAAAATGAACAAACAGGGAAGTAAAAATTTGAAGTCACTAATGGTATAACATTTTTTTTTTTAGATTTTATTTATTTATTTGACAGAGAAAGAGAAAGCAGGAGCAGGGGAGCAGCAGGCAGAGGGATGGGGAGAAGGAGATTCCCCACTGAACAGTAAGCCCAATGCAGGGAGCCCAATGCACGACCCTGGGATCATGACCCGAACTGAAGGCAGATACTTATCCGACTGAGCCCCGCAGGTGCCCCGAAGATAATGTTTTTCAATGCAGCAGCCATGAGTCAGGCCTGCTCTTCCCTGGAGCTGGCCCAGGCCCCTCTACTCAGCCCAGAGACTGCAGGTCACCTCTGCACATCCCATGACTTTAGGAGTCAAACCCAACAGCCACACCTTCCCTCCAACCTGGCTGATTTTGTTTTTAAGCCAATTTGTTTTAAGTGGTCCTTTGGCTCAAGGACCAGTCTGTGGCCAAAACCACACTACTTGTCACAGAGGACATATGTCCCCTTTGACATTTAGAAAAATTAATAAAGAAAATGAGAACAAAATGAGGGGGAGGCCAGATCAAGCAGCTGCTGGTGGTTGGCTGAGCGGCCACGCAGCCTTCATGCCTGGTGGGGCTTCTGCTCTGGGGTCAGAGGCTTTTCCCATTTTTCACTCTGATCTCTACTCCGCACCTGCAGCCCCAGAGCCTAAGACATAACTGAGCCTTCCCTAGAAAACTAAGGAAACTTGAAGAAAGAAAGAACCCAATTCTAAAACCACCTTGCAGCTTCCCTGCAGGGAAGCAAGTGCCAGGAGAGGCAGGGATGACAACGGGGTCCCTGGAGAATGGGCAATCAGTAGGGGTGACTCCAAGCTCCAGCGGTGAGGCCACCACTGCCTCCCACCATGGCAGGTAGTCAGGATACAATTCCCAAGTCCAACCTTCCTTCCCACCCTGCCTTGGGGGGCCTCTGTGCTCCACCCCACACCTTCTTTTTAAAGTAGTTTAAGCGAGGGCAGCCCTGGTGGCTCAGTGGTTGTTGCGCTGCCTTCAGCCCAGGGCGTGATCCTGGAGACCTGGGATTGAGTCCTACATTGGGCTCCCTGCATGGAGCCTGCTTCTCCCTCTGCCTGTGTCTCTGCCTCTCTCTCTGTGTGTGTCTCTCATGAATAAATAAATAAAATCTTTAAAAAATAAAAAATAAAGTAGTTTAAGCCAGCCACTGAATGCGGTGAACCCAGTGCAATATGAACCTTGTCTCGCCCTGCTCCAGATGGGCATCTGCCGTTCAGTTACAGGAGACACAGCTTTTCCTCCAGTTGCAGCATGAGCTTCAGGGTCACCAGGGACCCTGCCCTAGGACGGTTCTGGTCAAACCATCCAGAACACAGTGAGAACCATCCAGACATGGTCAGAAGCACCTCCACACCTTACCCCTGTGCCAGCACTGCACCCTCCCCACCATGCCAGGGCTCCTCCATTCCAGCACCCAGATCCCAGGCAAGCACAATGCCTCAAAGCACCATGTCAAAAAAAAAAAAAAAAAAACAACCTCAAGTGCCCCAGAGCCCCACAGGACACAGGAAACCCAGGAAGCAGGTCTGGTGTGACACAAACATTTGAACAAACAGGACAACCAATCCTCTGTCTCAGAGCCAAAGACACAAGGAACGGTGCTCAAGAGCCCGGCCGAGACGGATGCCCCCCGTTACTGTCACATGGAACACAGGCCCTGTGTTTCCAGATATTCTGATCTGTCCAGAGAAGCAGACCTAGATTTTTATGCAAAGACTTCTGAACCATCTCAGTTGTTAAAAACACTGTGCACATTAAAACAAAACAAAAAGAACTCATCTGGGGACCATGAGTTTGCAACCCCTGACTCTCCTGGCCATAGTCACAGACGCCAAGCATGGGTGATACTGAACAACTCAACTAAAGATCATGAGCCCAGCAAGATGGAATGATACACCTGTTCACCAGAGGTCTTCCTCGTACTTGCTCACCAGCAGTTCATTTGATTAAGGGGACCAGTCATTTATACAACCTATCTGCTTCCCTCCCCTTTGGGCACCACCCCCTTGGGGTTAACAGAGAGGTGCCATTTCTGACTGAGCCTGACACTGGCATCCAGCACACAATGCACATTGTGCCCTGGGCGCGCTTACAGTTCCTATAAGCACAGATCATACAACATGGACCACGCAACCCCAAAGAGCTCAATCACAAGCCTTAGGGCTTTTCTCCAGTAACAACGCTACAGCTTCTGGCCTCCATCTGCTCTCCACACTTGTTCCTCTTTCCCTCTGTCAATACCTGAGGGACACATCAACTTTCATTCTTTCAAGACAAAATAAGCACTCCCCGGATTTAAACCTGTTTGAAGAGTCACATGCAACATGAGTACAACAAATACACCAAGACCTGTTTCTCCGGCTCCCAGGTGTGTTTGCAAAGGGCTGGGTCCTCCTAGTTTTTGTATGAGGTGCCAGGTGAGGGAAGCAAGGCATGCAACATGTGCCCTCTAGAAGCGGCTCCCTTGGTTCAAGGGCAGTGGCAAGATGGCCAAGAGGGACACTTTTGGACCCTGCAGACCCAACCACAGCTTGGAAACTCTGAGGTCACTATGCTTTAGGACATATGTCATGAGCAACCTTTTCTGCATCCACTTGTCCCTGTCACATGGTAGAGGAGACGTGGGAATGTCACTACTCACCGCCACCACCCCCACTTCAGGGACAGTCACTTCTCACAGAAGCTCCCAACCTCCTCACCCCAGGCCCAGATGTCCGGATGTGTGGCTGGCACTTCTGTGAGCAGTTCCACAGCACACCATCCTCTGCTTCCCCTTCTGCCCTATCTGACCACTCCCTTCACCTTAGCCCCTCCTCCAGGACCTCCAGGGAACTCCCTGACACTCCCCTCTCCCTCTTTCTGTTCATCCACTCAGGCATCCAGTCCTCCCCACCTGTCCTTCCGGCACCTTCTACCTATCTCCGTGGCCATCCTGAGTCCCCACTATAAGCCACATCCCGATTCACCCACTCACTCAGCAAATACTTATGAAACCCCTAGCAGGGTTGGCAGTACTAAAAGCAGCACTTGGATTACTCCATCTGCTCCTCTGACCCAATACAAGTCCCCGTATCCTACAACTAGAATCTGCATCTTCCAAAATCAAAATCCAGCTGCGAAAGGAAAGGGTGGGGACCGCTGGCTCCAAAGTCAGACCCTGACCCTTCCCCAGCTGCTTGGCCTTGAGCAAGACTCCATCCTCTGTGCCTTGATTTACTTATCTGTAAATTGAAGAGGCTCCAGCGGCACACCGATCATAGGAATGAGGAAATGCAGAGAAAACATTTAGTACATAGCCTGCTATATAGTAAGAGCTTAATAAGGATCAGCTGCTACTATTATTAACACCATTTCCTTTTTTTTTTTTAAGGATTTTATTTAGTGCTCATTTTGGCAGCACATATACTAAAGAATTTATTCTTGAGAGACAGAGAGAGAGAGAGGCAGAGCCATAGGCAGAGGGAGAAGCAGCTCCTCGATGCGGAACTCAATCCCAGGACCCCAGGGTCACGACCCAAGCCAAAGGCAGACGCTCAACCACTGAGCCACCCAGGTGTCCCACATCATCACCATTTCCAAGCAATCCCTTTCCTCAACCCTCCCCATGGCAAATCCTGCTTGGCCATCTGGTCCAGGAAGAACTTCCTCATCCTATCCCTGCACCAAGCCTAATCCTCCTCCTCCCGCATTTTCCTTCCCAGACCATCCTGTCCCCAGTCAAAGCACCTGAGGCCATCCTTTTGCAATTTATACTTTTGTTTGCAAATATTACTTTTGATACATCCTTCCCCAATTGAATTGGAGTCCTTCTTACCTACCCAGTAGAATCATCCAAGAGCATTATCCCACCTCCCAGATTGAACTGGAAGCTCCTTAGCCTCTGGGGTGTTCCCCATAGCATGTGCCCCCTATGCTCACAGTGAAAAGAAAGCTCCATCCATTCAGCCACGTTTTCTCCTGGGTCCTTGGTGGAGAGACCCAGCTGTACCAGACCAAAATCCAGCCCACCGCAGCTTAGAGGCCCAGAAAGGACCAAGCTGAGCATCAGAACACCTGTGCCTTAGTTCTGCTTTTCCTACAAACTCACTGGATGACCTCAACAAACCCTTCCCCCTCCAGGGCCTCAGTTTCTTCATCTGTACAATGGAGTAGAAGGAGGGAGGTCAGGAGAGCTCTGTGTGCTACAGCCTCTCTCTGCTCCACACTTGCCAGTGGGCATGGATTTCCTCTCCCTAACCCCCGCCCCACCCAGGGGAAAATAAATACCAAGTCCAGGTTCCTGGCAGATCACCCTTAGATTAAGCACAGATTTTTTTTTAAGTGAAACCATGACAACATGATTCTAAATTCATGGTCCCAGAAATTCCCTCTGCAAAGAATAAGAACTAAAGCATCAGCCATAAGACTAAAATACCAGCACAACCCCTGAAGCTTTCTCTCCTTAAACCCAGGAGTGTGCTATGTAGACGCTAACAGGGAGAGTCCCACCCTAGGGGTGCCTCGTGTGCCAAGAAGGATCTGCGTTTGCAAAGCCCTGTGAAACCAACGCATTTGTGGGCATGAGAGTTTACGGGTAAAGAAGCCATATAAGGCAGAGGGCTCAGGGTTAAATTAAAGAGGGATTTTTTTTCTCCCTTTCCAATCTGATAGAAGAAAGAGGTGACAGGTGCCAGATCCTCACAGGCGCATTTATAAGGGTAGTCATGAGGTACCTCCTCCACCCAGGGTCCGCCGTGTCCAGGGAGGCTCACGCAGGTTAAAGAGTCACCAATTACATTTGAAAGAGGCCCAGAGGCAGATGCACCTGCCTGACAACTTTGGCCATATGGCCATATCCTCATTTACAGGCAGAAGCAAGACCAAAAGGTCTGGTATAAATTACATCTGTTTTCAGGTCTGTATTTTTAAATATAATAGGACACTTAGCTATTTAACAGGGAGCCAGGGGCTTGGTTGACTCCATGTCATTCTAAATAAGCCCGATAGGCCTCGGAGGCATGTACTGCAATTAGAGCTAGCCCGTGAAAGCCCGGAAAGGCTCAGTAAACCGCTCATGTCAGACAACCAACAGCCTGCAGCCCGGACTCTCAGGGAGCGTTGGCACTACTGACATCTCAGGCTGAACTGTTCTTTGTTAAGGGGTTGTCCTGTGCACTGCACGATGTTCTGCATCATCCCTGGTTCTAAATACTAGATGCCAATAGCATCCCTCATCGCAAGTCATGACGATCAAAAATATCTGCAGACATTTGCCAAGTGACCCCAGGAGGGCAAAAGTCCTCGCTGGTTGAGAACAATTTGAGGGAACCTCTGTGTGCTATGACTTTGTTTTTTTAACTTGGTGGAAAACAGAATCAAAGGACCACTCTACACTCTTTTTTTAATCTGTATTTCTGCTGTCTTAGATTTATTTAATGTTCTTTCTTCTCTGTGGTATATAAAATTAAATGTGGGAGGGAAATTGGATGGAAAGCGGCCAAAAAGTATAAACTTCCAGTTATAAGACAGTAAGCCCCAGGGGTGTAATGTAAACATGATGTTGTACTTTGTACCCAAGAGCTGGTAAACGAGTAGATCCCCAAAGTTCTTATCATAAAGAAAAATAAATGTTTTTGTTTGTTTAGTACCTCTGTGAGGTGACAGATGTTCACTAAACTTATCGTGCTAATCCTTTCACAATAAATGTAAGTCAAACCACTAGGCAGTCCACCATCAACTTACAAAGCACTACGTCCATCTTATCTCAATGAAATGAGAAAAGCAATCAAGCAGAAAACCCACTAAAAATTAAAATCAAATCAGGATAAATAGGTTTCACTTCTATAGCTTTTCCCTCAATTCAAAACCTTGGTCACATCATCAAAAAATAACCTGACACTACACAAGCTCCCGAATCTCTCTTGAACTCATAAAAAGTCACTTCGCTTGCTAACCACGCTCCGCTTCAAGCTCTGGTTTATTAAAATAATATTCTCAGGACGCCTAGGTGGCTCAGTGGTTGAGCATCTGCCTTTGGCTCAGGTTGTGATCCCAGGGTCCTGGGATCAAGTCCCACATCAGGATCCCCATGGGGAGCCTGCTTCTCCCTCTGCCTATGTCTCTCATGAATAAAATAAAATCTTCTAAAAAAATAAAATAAAATAATATTCTCATATTAACAAGCCATAACTAAAAACATGTCAGAATGGTTAAGTCTCCCCAAATCCCAAAAAGTATGAAGCTGTTACGTTTTCTCTCAATAACATTTGTTCTTATTATAAGTGTAAATACACAGATGATGGGAAATTGGGAGAATCTAGGATAAGCAGGAAAGTCTCTATTCCTTTCCAAAGTGCTGGCATAGGAAAGTAAATGAGCTTCTGCAGTCCCAACACCTTCAGGACGTGGTGGTACACACCTGCCACCAATGCAAGTGCGACAGCCAGGCAGTGTCAGACCACCTAGGATTCAACTGCCTGCCCATCCCCCAGGAAGCACCAAAACCCTCCTTCCACATAAGAGGATTTTACAAAGCTTTTGAAATAAGAAGTGGCTGGGAAAGCAGCCAGCAGAGATCTGGGAGAAATGTGGCCTGGGCAGCAGAGCTCAGAGGCTTGCCAGGATGGAAAAGGAGAGTCGTGGTGGAGGTAATGGTTTCCCTGCCTTGTCTCTGCCCTGTTCTGTTCGTAAGGTGCTAGAGAGTCAAGTCAGACTCCTTCCAGATCTCGAAGGGTAAAGCTGGACCCCAGAGAGCAGGTGGAGAGGGGCACCTGGGTGGCTCAGTGGTTGAGCATCTGCCTTTGGCTCAGGGCATGATCCCAGAGTCCTGGATCGAGTCCCACATTGGGCTCTTGTGGGGAGCCTGCTTCTCCCTCTGCCTGTGTCTCTGTGTCTCTCATGAACAAATACATAACATCTTTTTTTTAAAAAAAGAAAGAGAGAAAGCACCTGGGGCACAATCCTGGCTACATTGTACCATCCCCAACTCCACGCAATCCACTGGATATTTCTAAACATCAAAAATGAGAGGAATTGCAGTTTTCTACTTCCTAGACACAGCCTCCTTGTTGATTTCCTTCTAGCTCTCAGAGAAACATATCAGGTATCAGACCTGGGGGGCAGCCCCATTGCCAGCTGTGCAGAACCGCGTGCAAAGACATGGGTGAGGGGCACGTGAACACATGCATACGCACACACACACACACACACACACACACACACAGAGGGTACCCTGCATACAAACTGCCTTTCTCTCCTTCCATTTTGCCACCAGCCTTAAAACAGTCTTCCTTAATTATTCAGATACATGAAAAAGGTGTCAAGGATTCTGCAGATGGAGAGATGTTCTTGATTAATAAGTACAGGAAAGAGGGCGCTGCTCAATCTCAGTAGAAAATGAGAAAATGCCAAGCAAACCAACATGGGACCAAATTACACCACCTAACTGGAACAATGAGAAAGTCAGATGGTACTAAGCATCTCCCATCTCTGACGGGGGAACCCTTGGGCACTGCAGGAGGGAGGGTTGACTGGTACAGTCTCAAGAAAATCAAGGATGAGCAGCCCTGAGACCCAAAAATTCACTTGTGATGTATAACCCAGACTCTTTCATACAGGTCCTTAGGAAGGCACAACCAAAGACACAGCCAGGAGCCAACAGTACAGACAGGGAGAGCAGTAATGAACATATGCCCATTGTACAGAAATTCAGATCATGTAAAAAGATGACCTGAAAAATAATAATTACCCACATCCACAAATGTGCATGCACACATGAATTTCTTTGCATATTCATCATATGTTTATTATTTAAATGAAATCATACTAAATATGCTGCTTTGGTTTTTTTGTTTGTTTTTAAATCTTAGATTTTATTCATGAAAGACATAGAGAAAGAGGCAGAGACACAGGCAGAGGGAGAAGCAGGCTCCATGCAGGCAACCTGACATGGGACTTGATCCTGGAGCTCCAAGATCACATCCTGGGCTGAAGGTGGCGCTAAATCGCTGAGCCACCCGGGCTGCCCTAAATATGCTGCTTTGTAACCCATTCCACTTGATAATATATAGTATCAGATCAATGTCATCATTTCTTTTAAGTAGGTGCCATGCCCAGGACGAAGCCCAACACGGGGCTTGAACTCATGACCCTGAGATCAAGAACTGAGCTGAGATCAAAAGTCAGACACCCAACTGACTGAGCCACCCAGGCACCCCCATAGTCACAATATTTAAGAGCTGTACAGTATTGCGTACTTTCCATAAATTATTTAACCAAGACCCAATTATTACTTAGGTTATCGAAATATTTTCACTACCAAACAGAACTTCTCTGAACTTCACTAGCCATGCATCTTTGCTTCCTCTTCTAATGAATAAAATTGGAAGAAAGATATAGTACATGAAAAACATGTGTACCTGGGGGATGGAACTGCTCCATTAAGAAGTATACATCTTGGGGCACCTGGGTGGCTCAGTGGTTGAGCATCTGCCTTTGGCTCAGGGTGTGATCCCGGAGTCCTGGGACCAAGTCCCGCATCAGGTTCCCCGCATGGAGCCTGCTTCTCCCTTTGCCTATGTCTCTGCCTCTGTGTGTCTCTCATGAGTAAATAAATAAAATCTTTTTTAAAACGTATATATCTTTTTCATTATTACATATATTCTGTGCTTTCAATTTTAATAGTTTCCTTGGATCCACATTGTTTCTGTTGTCTGGCAAGGTAGCTCCTTCACGGAAAAGACAAATGGGCTTGGGTTGCTGCTTTATAAGCAGTAACCTGACTATACTCTTCCTCCCTGGTCTGCGTTGCTAAGGAAATGGAGGGTCACCATCCAAGCAAATACCTACCTCGCAGGCTTCCGGCATCAGCCATGCATTTGGTCACAGAGGACTTTCTGAGGAGGATCAGTAACATAAATTACTTACGAGTTCAACATTCATTTGCTAAAAATATCTTCATTAGATGCCAGCATGTGCTTGGAGGCTACCTGGTGTTAGAGAGACACAAAATGATCAAGGTCCAGCTCTGCTCTTGGGAGCCCCCAGGCTGGAAAGCAGAGGGACATATGTTCAGTGGCTGTTACAACTACACATGGGAACTTCAAAACTCCAGTATGCTCTGGGAGCCCTGGACTCCTGGCTGTGGAAGCTTTTCTTTTTTCTTTTCTTTTTTTTTTTTTTTTTGTGGAAGCTTTTCAGAGGGAACAGAGGAGGGCAATGAGCTGGCCCTGTAGTCATGGTGGCAGAGACCCCAGGCAGAGGGTCAGAGTGGGGCAAGACATGCAGGTCCCGGGCCACGTGATACCACTGGAGAGCCTCTGGAAGCCCAGCAGGGCTGGAGCTGCAGGCAGAGCCGACTTAGGGGGCTCGAGAGTGAGGCAGGGCCCTGTTGATGAAAAGCCAGCATTGTCCGTAGACTAAGGAGCTGTGCTTGGGGGTGCAGATGGGCAGAGGAAGGATGAGACCAGGGATGGAGGATGGGCAGGGACAGGGCTGGCAGCAAGAACAGCAGTGTACATGAAGGCTCTTGCTATGACTTGGACACAAGAAGTGGGGAGACAAGCCAGGCCGAAATGCTGGCAGGTGGGGGCACTACCACAGGGGGAGAGATGTGAGCACAGGCCAGAAAGCCTCGCGGTTACACCAAGGGTGGAATGGCCAGGACTCAGTGACTAAAGGAAAGCAGGACACCCAGCCAGGGCAGCAGGTGGTCTGGAGTCCTGATGAACTGACCCTGCTGAGGACCATGGAAGAGGAAAGGCCACAGTACAGACCAACAGCAAGATGGGGCATGGGCCCTGCCTCAGCCACAGATTTATGCCACGTTCTAGAAGATTCTCTAAACTAGTGGGTGGGTAACTAACTCTGCTCAATGTGTGTCATTGAGGCCCCTTCCAGCTGTAAAATGCTGGGAGTTCCTGTCTGCATCAGAAACTAGAGTGGCAGCGGTCCACCTGCACACTCACCCCAACAACAGCATCTTCCCTGGAAGAAGAGGTAGATCATGTACATAACCAGCTTCTGTGAAATCAGAACCTCCTCCCAACACTGTGCCAACAAGTCAATGAGGGCTGAGTATCAGCTCCCCCTGCCCCCCTCAAACACGCAGCTCACATCTGGCCACATGCTGCTTGCTTTTCTCCTCCACCCCTGGGTAATAAGGAGCAGACTGGCAAAATAGTTCAAATACCTTCTTAAAAAGCACACTGCCTTGTAGGCTGGGAGGCCTATTTTGAGCTAAATGTTTCAAACCTCCATGCTCAGAGCTGCTCCGGGCATCAAAGCTCACCTCCAACTGAACAATCCGGAATCAGTAAAGGTGCCTCCACTGAATGCCAGGCTGGCATCAGGCACCGAGACACAAGGAGGACAGGACACCCGTGTCCCCCAGGGCTGTCTGCTGAGCATGGGAGCTTGGCACTAAACCCAGCCACCCAGCACAGCGTGAGAAGGGTTGTGCAGAAGATGCGCAAGGCTAGGGCTGGGGCAGGCCAGAAAAGGAAACAAGGGCCTCACTCGGATGTCCCAAAAACCACACAGAGGAAGGAGCATGGGAGCTGAGCCTTGGTGCCCTCATGGCGGATACACAACAGAAACTGACCCGGGAGTGGGAAAGCAGAGGCTTATGCCATGGAGAATAAGAAAATAAGCAAGTGGCAGCAAGGAGGCTGAGAAGGGCTGGCTGATGGCTGCCAGATGGGCTGGGGAGGGTTTGTAAGAGCCCTGAATGCCACACCCAGGTGACAGCTACACCGGGAGCTACTGAAGTTTTTAAGTAGAGGAGTGAGGGCAGTGGAAAGGATGGGGCAAAGGAGGGGGGCAGCAATTCAATGCCAAAAGCACACAGAGGAGGCCAACACAGTGAGGAATGTGAGCTGTGCCAGGGCAGGGGATGGGGGGATGGATGTGGAAACACAGCACCCCCTTCCCCATTTTCTCAGGACCTCTGACATTTAATCCTACAGACCCACAAGGAAACACCTTGACTCGGAATCACATGGCAACAGCAAAACCTCCACAGATAATTCCAGACCCTGCCTTTCCAGGTCTGGTTTCCGCTGCTATGCTGAAAATGTTCCCCCGGGGAGAGCCAGCCCCTGGCCCCAAACCTCCCAACAGCTGATCAAACAGCAAAGGACGCTGTGTACACTTGGAATGGGGCGGTGGGCAGTGAATAACAGACACACACACCCAGACTTCCCAGCAGCACCGCCTAAGCAACAGGATACATTTGGTTCATTTCCTGCAAAAACAGGATCTCCCGGGCATTCTGGGACGCCCTCCTGGCATCCCAGGTAGCTCTGCCTCGACTCCAGGGACCCAGGTCCTCCTTCCTCATTGCCCAGACACTTTCTCCCTGAACTTAAGCAACCCACAAAAGCCTCTCCAAGACCCCTCAGGCCCTTGTGAGTCTCGAGGGGGCAAGCTCTCAGGCAGGAGCACGGAGAGCCTCTCCATCGGTATCCCCCGCCAACAGAAAGTCGCTGGGACCACCCAGGGTCACCAAGCATCCTGGAGTCCAGCTGGGATCCCCAGCGCCGAGCGCACATCCAACACAGGTCCTGGGCACATCACCGGGCGCTAGACACTGCTTTTTTTGGCAGCACAGGGAAGGAAGAGGGAGAAGGCAGCTGGGGCATTGAGGGGGCGCAGAGGCAAGGGAGGGAACAATAGTAAGGTGGGTAAGTTAAAGGCACACGGACCTGGGTCAAATTCTACCACCACCGCTAAGTCTACTTGCATAAACCACCCCTCCTCTCCCGGGCTTTTTTTTTTTTTTTTTTCCTCCATCTGTCAAATGGGTATAAAAATAAATTCCGTGTAAATATGAATGCTTCGTTGTCCGAATTGGTGGCGCTACTGTTAGCACTAAGGATCGGCGGAGCTCAGGATCCAGGATTCACGAGAGCCGTTGCTAAAGGCGGCGAAACCAGACGCGGCGGTCCCGCGAGCCAGGCCGGGACGCTCCCCCGCGGAGCCTCGGTGCGCGCAGGTGCGGCGGGAGCGCGGGGCCGGCGGGGCAGGGCGCGGGCGGCCAGACCCACCTGAAGACGCGGAGCAGCAGGCAGGCGATGAGCAGCGCGGTGAAGGCGCACGCCACGATCACGGCCGCCTTCAGGGTGGGCAGGTCGCGGAGCAGGCTGGACAGGCGGGTCACCAGGGCGTCGCCGCTGCTGTTGGAGCCGCCGCCGCCGCCGCCGCCGCCGCCCGCCGGCGCCCCAGACCCCGTGCGGGTGGCGTTCCCGGGCCCCGGGCCGGCCGACGGCCGCGGCGGGCGCTCGGGTCGGGGCTGCGGCGCCGCGGCGGACTCGGCTCTGCGGGCGCGGGCGGCGGGCGCGGCCAGGAGCGCGAGCAGGAGCAGCAGCAGCGGCGGGGGCGGGGGCGGCGCGGCGCGCATCGTGCGGTCGGCGGCCCGGGCCCCGCGGGGGTGCGCGCGCGGCTCAGCCCGGGGCCCCCTGCGCCGAGGCCTGCACCCGGGGCTTCCGCGGCGGAGGCGGCTGCGCGGTGCGCGGTGCGCGGTGCTCGGCAGGAAGCTGCGGCGCCCGGAAGAACCCGAGCCGGAGCCGCCGCCGCCGCCGCCACCACGTTGCACCGAGTCATTCGACGGGCCGCGGCCCCACGTGGGCGGGGCAGGCCCCGGGGCCCGGGTGCGCGCTGCGCCCGCTCCCCCGGGGCCCCGCCCCCTCCCCCCCCCCCCCCGCTGCGCCGCCCCGGGCCCTGGGACCCCTGCCCGGCAGCAAGCCGCGGTCGGGCTCGCTATTGTGCGAGCGCTGTGCTGCGGGGTTTACCTCTTCTTTCTTTCATCGGAGCCTAAAACCCCTTTAGGAAACAGGTATTTCTTCATTCTCATTTAACCGTTGATTTAGGACTCAGAGAGCCAGCTCACAGCAGCCTAGATTGTGGCGGACTAAGAACCAACGTCCATGGGACCTGGAGGTAAACCCCCGCTTTACAGACGACGAATCAAGCCTCCCGAGGGAAGGGGTTGCCCCCATGTCTATGCGTTGCATTATATTTTAGCATCTCCCCATTTTCCTTGTTTCTCTCAAAAGAGTTCCTTGTCAATTTTCAGACATGTTGCACCTCTACTTATGAAATGGCTTGGGAGGTGCACTTCTGCCTTCGTCCTTTTGCTGCGGGACAGCGGTTGGGGGGATGAATAATCTCCATCCCAGGCTGAAGTTTTAAGGACTCAAGAAGTAACTCACTTGCTTCCATCTTAAGCTAAATGATGCTTAAGTGGAGAAAGACAGTAGCGGAGGGTTCCAGTGTGGGTACTGATGGAGGGCACAGAGGGCTTTCCTAGAGCATTAGCAACTAGGCTGAGAACCTTCCACCTTTGACCTTGAAGATGGATCCTGACAGGATACTTTGTAGTGGTGGCCGAACAGGTAAAGACATTGAAAAGAACTAACTTCAAACAGCTCTCTCCTGATCCTGCTAGAGAAAGACACAGATAAATAAAGCTACTAATGTGTATCAGTTACCTGCTGCTGCCTAACAAGTTACCCCAAAACTTTGAGGCTTAAAACAGCACACAATATATTATCTCACAGTTTGTGTGGGCCAGGAATCTGGACATAGCTGAGTTCTCTGTTTTAGGATCTCTCGCATAGGTGTACTCTGGTCTTAGCAGGTGCTGGGGTCTTGTCCAAAGGTTCAACTGGGAATAAAGGAGCTGCTTTGAAGCTCAATCAGTGGCTGTTGGTCAGATTCGACTCTTCCCAGGCTGTTGGACTGACAGCCTCAGCTCTTCCCTGATTGATGGCAAGAGGCTGCCCTCTGTTCCTTACCACATGGGGCTTTCCTATGTGGCAGGCTGCTTCATTAAAACGTACAAATATGCAAGCCAAGAGTCTGCTAGCAAGGAAGAAGTCACTATCTTATGACACTTATCATAGAAGTGACATTCCAACACCTTTGCTATATTCTATTGCTTGGGGGCAAGTTACAGCTCTTGTCCACGGTCACAGGGGAAGGGATGACACAAGGGTGTGAATATCAGGAAGCAGGGATTATTTGGGCCATCCAAGAAGATGCCTGCCACTGTATGTGATTCATTTTGATTTAGTGGAATGAGCAATAATCGGGTTAGCACCCAGGGAATGCTATTTGAAATGTGTGTTGAGTATTGGGGCATGCGCCAGTGGTGATAAATTTGGACAGAATCTCTCCCAACTCTAAAATACCACTTTATGGTATGTCAGAAATGTTGCTTTGGTAGAAAGCCAGCATTATCATATCACCATGAGAGAATTTATAAAAGAAGTTCCTTAAAGTGCTATCTCTGACGCCCATGACTTTGCGACACCACCTTCAAAGGCATAAACCTCCTATGTCATGGGCTCATATTTGTGTCCTTATCAGAAATTCCTATGAAGTAGAGCAAAGAGGTCCTGGGCTTTAGAATCTCTCAGCCAGGGTGAGAGGTTTGACCATAAGTGGCCTTGGCCAAGGTACTTAACCAGCAAATCTAAGTTCTTATTAATGTCTAAAATAAGGACAATAATACTTAGCTCCATAAGATCATTTGAAGCACTCATTAGAAAGGAGAAAAATATTAGTACCCTTATCCTTATTTTGCCACAATTCCTGGACCTATGTAGACTTATTTGATTATTTAACATTGATTTAACACCAATACTGTAAAAAGCATAAATGTTAGATTTTTTTAGTAAAATGAAACTTTAGAATCTTTCATCCTTCCTAATTATTTGCTGTGCAAATCATTATAACAAAGGACACACTTATAAATTGCCCTAAATTAGAGCTCCTTAAACATTTAGATTCAACCATCCATAAACAGTGACATTTTTAACATGGAACACTGGTGATATCAAACAGAAACCAACTCTGGCTGATTTCAGAAAAAGGGAGTTAATCGGCAGCATATTGTGTTGCTTCTAGAATCAACTGTAACCTATAGTAGAAGTTCTAAAAGTGTGGTCTGTGGACTCCTGGGGTCTCTGAGACCCTTCCAAGGAATTTTCTAAGTGAAAACTAATGCCATTATGATAGTAAAATGTTATTTGAGTTTTTCATGGAGTTAACATTTGCACTAATGGTGCAAAAGCAATGATGATGAAAACTGGTGGTGTCTTATTTCTCCAAAGAGGACATCCAGATGGCCAACGGACACATGAAAAGATGCTCATCATCACTTATCAGGGAAATGCAAATCAAAACTACAATAAGATATCACCTCACACCTGTCAGAATGGCTAAAATCAACAACTTACAAGACATGACAGGTGTTGGTGAGGATGTGGAGAAAAAAAGAACTGTCAGGCACCTGGGTGGCTCAGTGGTTGAGCATCTGCCTTTGGCTCAGGTCATGATCCTGGGGTCCTGGATCGAGTCCCATGTCAGGCTCCCCGCCTTCTTCTCCCTCTTCCTATGTCTCTGCCTCTCTCTCTGTGTGTCTCTCATAAATAAATGAATAAAATCTTTTTTTTTTAAAGCAACCTTTATGCACTGTTGGTGGGAATGCAAACTGGTGCAGCCAGTGTGGAAGCTCCTCAAAAAGTGAAAAATAGAACTACCTTACAATCCAGCAGTCACACTATTAGGTATTTACCCAAAGAATACAAAAACAGTAATTCAAAGGGATACATGCCCCCCAATGTTTATAGCAGCCTTATCTACCATAGCCAAGATATGGAAGCAGTCCAAGTGTCCACTGATTGATGAATGGATAAAGAAGATGTGAGATAGATTGATATACAATGGAATAGTATTTTTCCATAAAAAAAAGGATGAAATCTTGCCAATCTCAAGGACATGGATGGAGCTAGAGTATATTACGCTAAGAAAAGTAAGTCAGGTAAGAAAGACAAATACCATATGACTTCACTCATATATGGAATTTAAGAAACAAAAGAAACAAACAAAGGGAAGAAAAAGAGAGACAGGGATGCCTGGGGTGGCTCAGCAGTTGAGCATCTGCCTTTGGCTCAGGGCGTGATCCCGGAGTCCAGGGATCAAGTCCCACATCAGGCTCCCTGCATGGAGCCTGCTTCTCCCTCTGCCTATGTCTCTGCCTCTCTCTCTCTCTCTCTCTCTCTGCCTCTCATGAATAAGTAAATGAAATCTTAAGAAAAGAGAGACAATTCAAGAAACAGACTCTTAACTATAAAGAACAAGCTGGGGATCCCTGGGTGGCGCAGCGGTTTGGCGCCTGCCTTTGACCCAGGGCGTGATCCTGGAGACCCGGGATTGAATCCCACGTCAGGCTCCCAGTGCATGGAGCCTGCTTCTCCCTCTGCCTGTGTCTCTGACTCTCTCTCTCTCTCTGTGACTATCATAAATAAAAAAAATAAAAAAAGTAAAAAGAACAAGCTGATGGTTACCAGAGGGGAGGAGGTGGGGGATGGGTGAAACAGGTGATGGGGATTAAGGAGGGCAGGTGTCATGATGAGCACCGGATGATGTATGGAAGTGTTGAATCACTATATTGTACACCTGACACTACTATAACACTGTCAACTAAAATAAAATAAATTAAAATAAAATTTAAACCTTAAAACTGATGGTTTCTTATCGTGTATCATGACAAACTATACTCATAGTAATTGTATTCTTCACAACCTGCACAATTGCTAAAAAAAAAAAAAAGAGCCAGTTTCACTTTAGAATATCCTTGATTTAGCCATGAAATTATTAAATCTTGACCCCTGAGAACAGAACATTTTAATACTACATGTGGTTAAATGGGAAGTATGAATAAATCACTTCTGCACACTGAAGCATAATGATTGTCTTAAGAAAAAGCACATGTGCAGTTCTTAGAGTTGCAAACCAAACAGCCAGTTTTTTCACAGAATACCATTTCCAATCAAAAGAGTCCTTGACAAACTTTCAGACCTAGTCTTTGGCAGGGATTTTCTCAAAAATGAGCAGGATGAGCCTGTCACTTCAAGGACAACAACTGACAGTATTGTAGCCAATTAAAAAATTCAAACCTTCAAGTGAAAATTTGAATTCTTAGAAAACTTGTCAATTAGGATGCTTTTTGCAGCGAGCTAGACTGCTTCCCAATCTTTCAAGACTTTTTCTGATTAGCTTTCTGATTTAGAATTATATAAGGAAATATGTAAAAATTTAGAAGATCTGCATAAATCAACAAGCCAACTTTTCTAAATGGCCAATGGGCAATGTTCTAAAAATCGCGTGTGGGTAACAGATCCATTCACAGTGTGAGGTACAGAAATGGATTTCAATGAAACAAAGCACAGAAGTTCATTGTCATGGTTTTAGATTTCATGTTGCAACTGATCTCTAAGAAACTACCAGTTGCAGGGCACCTGGGTGGCTTAGTTGGTTAAGCATCTGACTCAACTTGGGTTCAGGTTTTGATCATGGGATCAGCCCCACATTGGTCTCCATGCTGAGCATGGAGACTGTTTAAGATTCTCTCTCTCCCTCTGTGCCTCCCCCCTGCTCCTGTGCTCACTAGCTCTCTCTCTCTCTCTCTTCCTCTCACTCCCTGCCTCTCTGTCTATCTCAAAAAAAGAAACTTCTAGTTGCAAGTTTTGGTGTAGTATCAAAGAATGTTCATACTCTCTGAAAAGGCTATTAAAATTCTCCTCCCTTTTTTGACCATGTATCTGAATGAGGCTGGATTTTCTTCATATTCTTCAACCAAAACAACAAATCATAACAGATTGAAAGCAAAAGTAGATATGAAAATTCATCTATCTTCTCTTACGACAGACATTAAAGAGATTTGCAAGGAATAAAGTTAAAAGAATGCCACTGTTCAATTTTTTTTTGAGAAAGCAGTTATTTTTCATGACAATGTTGATGTTAACATGTTAATGTATTTGTAGTTTTGTTTTTAAATGAATTAGTAAGTATTTTTAAGTTTTCTCCATTTTAGTTTTTAAAAGATTTATTTATTTATGGGACAGAGGGAGAGGGAGAAAATCTCAAGCAGACTCTCTGCTGAGTGCAGAGCCAGGCACAGGGCTCGAACTCATGACCCTGACACCACGACCCAAGCCAAAGGCAAGAATCAGATGCTTAACCAACTGAGCCACCCAGACACTCCAGTTTTCTCAATTTTAAAGTTCTAATGCAGTTTCCTGGCTGACTCAGTTCATAGAGCAAATGACTCTTGATCTCAGGGCCGTTAGTTCAAGCCCCATGGTGGGGAGTGGAAATTACTTAACATAAAATAAATTTCAAAAAAAATTTAATTTCTAATGCAGTAAATACCAATAAGTATAACCTACATCACAAAAGCTCTTTGAGGTCCTTCATCTTGATTAAGACTGGAAATCAAAAAGAAACCAAAACATTCTGAGACTAAAAAACTGTTCGAGAAAGGTTGAGCCTAGAGATTCAGTTCTGGGGGGGACAAAAAGCAAGATCAGTTAGGATACTTGCTGCTATGGAAAACAGAAAACTCAATTTGAACTGATTTAAACAAAAAAGGAAATCTCTTCTCACATAAAGGAAGTCCCAGATAGGGATGCTCCAGGATTAGCTGATTCAGCAACTACATAATGTCGAGGACCCTGGACCTAACAATCGCTCTGCCCTGCTACCATAGTTTTGGTTTCAACCCTAGGAAGGTGGCCTCCTGAAGATCACTATCAGTGATCAGGGGGGCATGTCCTCTTGTCCATATAGAGCAGAGAAGAAAGAAGAAAGAGAGCACCTTCTTCCACCATGCCATATAAACCCTCCTCTAGGTCTGACTGGTCCATCGTGAGTTAGTGCCACCAGGGGAATGCTGTGCACTCACTGGACTGGACCTGCCTTGGAGCTGACGTTGGGGCAGCCCCCTGAAATAAACTAAAGGAGAGGGAAGTTTCTTAAGAGAGCAGCAAGGGAAGAAGTAGATGCTGCATCGGCTGCAACTCTCATTCCAACGGGTAGGAAGCAGAGGAGTGATACTGGCTGGGCTGCTAGCACCAAAGTCAAAATCAGACTCCAGGAAGGATCCAGTTAGCCAGCCACTCATCAGTGGCACTGTCCAGCAGATGTTGTACCGGCTCCAGCACAACTACTGGACCATAGATGCCACTGCCATTACCACTGCTGGAAAAGTGAATTCTAAACTGCCCTCGAATTGTATCACTTGCTTGGAAATTCAAAGTCCTGGGCTGGAGCATCTGATTGATTTACCTAAGCCACATATCATTCATTGTCCAAGCTGCTCCTGGTGCTGGAGAGGGTATATCCCACAGCTTCCTACTGAAAGGTGGGATCCTCTTCCATCAAGATTCACAATGCTGGGAAGCCCATCAAAATAAGGACATCCACATGCGGGGTAGCCAAAAATGACAAATGCTCCCTTTAGACAGATGAAAATTCTTAGGAGAAAACTCAGTTCAAACAAAGATAGGTAGATAGATGATATTCTTTCTTTTTTTAAAGATTTCATTTATTTATTCATGAGACACACAGAGAGGGAGGCAGAAACATAGGCAGAGGGAGAAGCAGGCTTCCTGTGGGGAGCCTGATTCAAGACTCCATCCCAGGACCCTGGGATCACAACCTGAGCCAAAGGCAGATGCTCAACCACTGAGCCATCCAGGTGCTCATAGACATTCTTAATATACTCATGCTTTATATATACACACACAGATCTATGCTTATTTGTTTATTTATTTATTTATTCATAGCAAACGCAAGAGAAGTCATTTAATTCCGGTACACCATTTACTAGCTGTGTAACCTTGCTTAAGACTGCCAAGCCTCAAAAAAAAAAAAAAAAAAAAAGACTGCCAAGCCTCTGTTTGCTATCCGCAGTATAAGGATAATAAGAAAACCTACCTCATAAGAGTATTGCAAGATCTAAAGTATTCATAACGTGCTTAGCACAATATTTAAGATGCTAATTATTAATATCAGAGCAATGAAGAAGAAATATTGACAAGGTAGAAAATATTTATCTGTAAATTGTTTTTCCAACCTTCAAGGCACACCAATAGCCAAGGGGGGTAGTTTCTGATTTCCTGCTGGGGACAGTTCCAGAGTCAGTAGCTGAGAGGCAAAGCCAGTTACCTTCGTTACTAAGTGTGTATATCACCTTTCATTCAGAGCAGAAACAACCTTTGGACATGTCTCACCTACTTACATGTCAGCCCAGAGGAAATGGGTCTCAGACAAGTAACCAAACCCTTTGGAAGATAGGCAATCTCAGTTCTCTGGTACTAACAGCTAACTTAACATGGAAGAGCACCAGAGAAAAAAGACTAGAAGGAAAATATACCAACATATTAATAGTAACTACCCCTAAGTCTGCAGCCACAGGGCATGTATATTTTCCTTACCAGAATTTTCTAGTTTGTAAAATAAACATGTATAAATTTTGTAATTTTATATGTAATAACATATAATTATGTATTCATATATTGTTTATCACATATAAAATATGTGGTACATATTTTCACTCTTTTATTGTCTAAAACTGATCACGATAATCACTCTTGTTAATATAACTTTGGGAAAATGTTTACACAGATGACCAGAGATCAAACATCAGGGTGAACGTAAGGAAAACGTGAAAGGAGGGCTCAGGAACCTGAGGGCTGCCACTGCCACTTCCGGCACCACCTCATCCCCACAACAATCCTTAGTGAAAATAATTTTTAAGGAAAGACGTAATGAGGGTAAAGAAGTTCAAGATGATGGCCACTGTGGATTGAGCTTTACATGCATAGCTGTACTTAACTTCCAACCCCCAGGGTAAATAAGCATCAGCAACCCTATTTTGCAGATGGTGATTCATCATCTTGAACTTCTTTATCCTCATCTCAGTTTCTCAATTTAGGCACTTGAGAGGGGTACGTACACTTGGGCTGTGGGAGAAAGTTCTGGCTTGGGGAGGGGTCCCCTATGGGCCTTGGGGAGTGATTGCTACTCCCATTTGGAGAAGCAGCTCACCAGCCGTCCTCCTGACGGGCATGCACAGCAAAGGACTGGAAGCCAATGCGGCTCAGCCAAAAACCCAGAGAAGTAACCCACACTGTCTCAGCCAGGCTTTCCCTTCTCTTTATTCTGCCAACAGAGCTCATGTCATCTGGAAGGCTTTTTTCCATAGCAGATTTGTGTGTGTGTGCTCCTGTGATGAGCCAGCCACTGTAGGGAATGAAGAAGCTTGTGACATGTGGCCTTGGGTCTTAACAAAAGCCATTCTGATTTGCAGATGAGACCTTTTGGTCACTAATCTCATCACTAGTGAATGAAGTTTCCAGACCTAAGAGAAAGGGGTCAGGGAGAGAGGATCATAGGCTTCGAGTGCAGTAGACAACCACTGCAAGAGGTGAACAGGAAACCAATTATCGAGTGCTTACTGTATGTAAGACTCGCCTCACTCGCAGTGTCTTCCAATCCTCGCAGCCACCTCTGTGGTCTGCGGTCTCCCTGGGGCCTGAAGCCCAGAGGGGTCGGGCAACCGTCTGAAGCCACACCAGTTGGTGCCAACGGGCAGACAGAGCCTGATCTCCACACACACACACACACACCGGTCTGTCCCACTCCTAACCAAGGCTGAGACTCTCCAAATTGTCTGCCAGTCAATTAGAAATGTCCTGTGAGCCTCCATGGTGCCGTGAATATCAGAGTGCATGTGGCAGAGCAATACTGGCTTAGTGGGAGAAGGATCTGGAACCCTGTTCAAAACCCCTTCTACACAGGTCTCAAGTCACTGGCATAAAACATACTCCTGGAATACCCGCAAATGTCATGTTCAAATCATATTCAACAATGGGCTCTTTTATACACGTTTCTGTCACCCATGTAATAAAAGGAACTGTACTTCTCTCGCTGTTACATCCTTTTTTTTTAAGATTTTATTTATTTATTCGTGAGAGACACAGAGAGAGGCAGAGACACAGGCAGAGGGAGAAGCAGGCTCCCCATGAAGAGCCTGATAGGGGACTCTATCCCAGGACCCTGGGATCATGCCCTGAGCCAAAGGCAGACGC